>NW_020837951.1:19386657-19614318 GCF_003676395.1 Aethalodelphis obliquidens
CGGGGCACGAACCCGTGTCCCCGGTCCGGGAAGATCCCACATGCCGCGGAGCGGCTGGGCCCGTGAGCCATGGCCGCTGAGCCTGCGCGTCCGGAGCCTGTGCTCCGCAACGGGAGAGGCCACAACAGTGAGAGGCCCGCGTACAGCAAAAAAAAAAAAAAAAAAAGAAGTCTATTTCACAAGCAGGATTTTGGAGAGCTGCCATCCTCTCGTTATCCCTCCACCCGTTATCCCTCCAGCTTGCCCGTCCTCCTCTGGAAGAGGTTCAGACGTCAGAGTGTCCAGTCCTGTGGCCCAGTGTCCTTGTCTGGCAGCCCCGCCCAGCCAGGGCTCCCTACTGTCTTTGAAAGCCCCACCCTTGACCCCTTTTGTCTGCCAAGAGAACTGGGGGGTCAGTAGAACACAGTGCTGGACGGATTCAGAGAGCTAAGTGCCTCCCCACCCTTTTATGTATGTTGCTGTTTTCTAGCATTGAACGCAATATACCTTCATTCCGGAACATTTGGAAAATATTGAGAAACAGGAAGGACAAAATAATAATCACCCAGAATTCTGCCACCCCGAGAGAAACACTGCTGGCATCTTGGCACGTTACTCCTCAGTTTCATTTTTTTTTTCCTGTGTAATTTTTCTCTTAACATAACTGAGACCACACTGTAAGACAGGATATATATCCTTCTGACCGCACTTAACATTAAAATGTATCACACATCCGTGGCCTTACAAATACTCTGTAATGATTGTAAAATGCGATTTTAACGGCAGCGTGAATTTTCCCACGTGCAGGTGCTATCTGTCATTGGCTCAGGAGTCCCAGGTTTAGGGGTTTGTTTGCTGTTAATCCCAGTGCTAAGTGACCGTCTCCCTGAATAAAGGGCTTCATGTCAGTACAGGTGCATCATGGGAAAGCAGCATGGCCGCTCCCAGGGCTCAGAGTTTGGGTTCACCTCTCCCTGTGGCTCTTCCATCCCCACACTAGAAAGTGTTGAGTCAAGGTGGTATGCACACTCAAAATTAGCTGCCGTACGAAAGGAACCCCCTACTAGCTGTGCGGGCAGGTTATTTCCCTTGTTTCCTTCCACTAAATTATGGAATCCCTCTCCCACTGAATTGGATTCCATGAGGATTTCAGGAGATAAAGCAGGTACAGAGCCGAGGGTCTCATACATACAGGCCCTTCATCATTGTTAAGCTACCATTAGTGTCGGTATTTTTAGCTCTTGACTCTCTTGTCTAGTAATTTATCGGGGTCACCAAGGCCACCCCCAGTTTCCATAAGGGCTCACGGGTTCAGCATATGATTGAGCTTGTGGCTAAGATTTGTTACAGCAAAAGGATACACAGCCCAGTGAGCACAGGAGCAGCAGGCGAGGCAAAGTCTGCGGGAAGCCAGGCAGAAGCGTCTGAGTCCTCTCTCTGTGCAGTCACACATGATGGGCTCGATTCCTCCAGCACTGAGTTGTAACATCACGTGTGAAGTGTTGTCTACCAGGGATGCTCACTAGAGACTCAGCACCAGAGGTGGGCACCTCCGTCTGTACCCACATCCCAGACCCCCACGGGGTTTGCACAAATAATCCAGGCACAGCAAGCTGCCCTTATTAGTTAGGGAATGGTGGGGATGCTCAGAATGCAAGTTCCCAGAGGCCCGCCCAGCAGGCCCTCGTAAGGATGCAGTTGAAGGCCTGCTCTGTTAACTCCGTTCTGCACAGGTATGCTGAGAGGTCCTATTCCATGTGTTTGGACTACTTCAAGGTGGGGGCCAGAGTGGGGTGAGACAGGTGTTCTCATTTCCATAGGACAAAATTGAGGGCTAGTAAAGGGAAGACATTTACGAGCTGGTCGCCTACTCCATGTACGGGGGCCTGAGAGGAAGCAAGTTCTGGATAATCCCTCACCGTCCCCTTTCCTGCTAACTTGTGTGTCTCTCTCTCTCTCTAGGCTCTCAAGGGCTCCAAGAAGCTGGTGCTGTCGGTGTACTCAACGGGGCGCATCCCTGGCGGCTACGTCACCAACCATATCTACACCTGGGTAGACCCCCAAGGCCGCAGCATCTCTCCGCCCTCGGGCCTGCCCCAACCCCATGGCAGCACCCTACGGCAGCACGAGGGTGACCGGAGGAGCACCCTACACCTCCTGCAAGGCGGGGATGAGAAGAAGGTGAGCCTCTGGGCCTTGGCCTCGCCGGGCCTCCTGGAGGTGGAGGGCTGGGAATGGGGGCCTGGCCATGAAGACCACATTCTCCTTGCCAAGCCCAGAACAGGGAAGTTTCTTAGAGGCTGGAAGAAGGGGGTTGGGCTGTAGGGGCTCTGGCCTTCGTCTCTCCCTCAAGTCCCAACTGAAGGGTCTTCTTTTCGTTTTAACCTGTGCACCACTTATCGTAATTCACACTCAGCTGCTGCAACGAGAGCCCGAACACCGTGGTTTAAATAAGCTGGATTATCTGCCCCTCACATAGCAGAGTAAAGGGGACCATCTAGGCTGATGGGGCAGCTCTGCTCTCCGTCTGCCATCCTCTGGGATACCGCCCCCTTCTGGTTGAAGCCTAGTCCCCCTGTAGCCCCTAGAGTGGAAAGAGGAAGAGAGAAAGCTCGGATGATTTACACTAGAGATGATTTAAAACTTCTCAGTGGTCCAGACCCAGGCCATGGCCACACGTAGCTGCCAGCACTCCAAGCTCCACAGGGCGCCCTTTGCAGTGTGGGTCTCAGGTTGTAAGGAAGAGAAACCAGAAACCGGTCCTGGTCCCCTTCCACAAAGTCAGAATTTACTGGAAGTCTGTGGGCAGCCCCAGAACTGAAGCTGAGGGACTCAGGGTGCAGTCTCCAGGAAGAAAGGGATCCCCATGGTTTCTGTTCTCTGCATCCTTCCCCTCAAGATTCATATTCCAGGGAGGGAGCACCTGATTGGCTGGCGGGGAGGTGCCCTTTGATTGACAGAAACACCAAGACTGTGGCCAGTGGAGGAGGGGTTGTAGCCCAAAGCACCATGGGGTGTTGTAACCTGAAGAAGACGGCCAGGGGCATCAATAGATGCCCCCTACAGAGCCTTCCTCCCTGAGACCATGACTGTTTATTTAGAAAGGACTGAGAGATGGTCCCCCTGATATTTAAGGTTCACTCCGGGTGCTGTTTGCATTGCGCCCTATGGTTGCTCCTGGGACCAAGAAAGTCATTCCTGTAAGCATGACTTTGGTGTGACCATGACCATGGTCAAAGCATGACCATGACTTTGGTCTCTGGTGTTTTAAGACCTTGACACAGCTTGGGGCTCTGAGCCAACCGCCTTCCCTCTGGAGACTCTTTCTCAGCTCTCTTTTCCTGTCCATAAGACCATAACATTTATTTAATGTGTTTTGTGTTCTTTGCTCAAATGTCGATATGCAGGAAGCGGCAGAGATGGCGGGGGCTTCTGTGCCAGGCAAGAGGCAGTGGGGTAGCCAGTTCGTACACACCGTCAGAGCCTGCCTGGGCTTCTTCAAGGTGGCCAGGGTTGCAGAGGTGGGCTCGTATCCCCCTCCCCGCCTGGCCATCTTGAGAAAGCGGCGCAGCCTGTGGCATTGAGTCATGTTCAAGGCCAGCCTTCCAGGGTGGGTAGTGAACTTTATCTTTTTCTCAAGCTCTTCCCTGTATAGGGCATGGACTTAGAATAGTAAGAGCTCACCATGTGCTGGCTCTGTGCTTACAGCATCTCACTGCATCCTCGTGGCTTCCCCATGGGGTAGGTGTCCTTATGCACATTTTACAGATGCAAAATCCGACATTCAGGGGGCACTGCGGCAACCAGGACGCATTGAGCGAGTCAGCCCACACTTAGTGAGCACCTATGCCCGACGCTGCTATGGGAGGTGGGAATGGAGAAATGGGCAAGAGGCATGAAGCCTTGCTCTGGGGAAGCTTCCAGTGAATTTGGAAGTCATAGGAGGCATGAGACAAAAATTCAGAAATGAGCATAAATAAGCAAGGTAGTTAAGGTGGTGAAGATTGATGGAAGGAAATGAAATCAGGAAGTGGGTTAGAGAGTGGCGGGGAGGGAGGCTCTGCTTCAGATGAGGTGGGCGGGGAAAACCTCTCTGAGGAGACGACTTCTGAGCAGAGACTGAGAGAGGAAGATGGAGCCGTCACGTACCGTTCTGAGCACTGAAAATGCCGGGCAGCAAGGACGGCATGTGCAAAGGCCCTGAGGTGGGAATGAGCATGGCATCTTCAAGTCTTAGAGAGAAGGACCCTGCCACTGGAATTGAGTGGGTGGGAGGATTGGGAGGGTGTAAGGTGCCCTCGGGGAGTCTTAGAGTAACGTATATAGGAATGTAGAGGGCAAAGGTTAAGGGAATCATGCTCCAGGGAGGACCCAGATACCTCAGGAGGCAGGAAATACCCTGAACCACACCAGAGAAGCCTCCACAGATTTTATAGTTCCAGGCTGAAGCTTCTACACGCTCCCACCCCGTTCCTCCTTTTGCTGACACAACATGGAGCCCCCGTTTTCCTGTTGAGGAAGGGCATGGGGGAAATGTCTCTGGAGCCCTCACTTCTGGCCCCCTGGCCTGATTCTCTTCTCTCCGGCAACCTGGTCTCAGCTAATATTCCAGATAGCCACGACCAGACTCCCAGACTTCCCGTGCCAAACTTCAAAAATCCTAACCTCAACCCCAGTGGGAACACACCTTCTAGGGAAATGAGTTCTCAGGGCAATAGTGATGTAAAAATCACATGTAGCAAAATTACCCTTGAAAACCTCCTAAGCTGTCCACTAAGGCTGGTTCTGGTTTTGCAGCCCTTGCTAGGAATGCCCTTCTCCACACTGAAGTGTGAGAACCACCCCATGAGGCTGAAGGAAGGAACAGAAGGGAAGGACACAGGTAGCGCCTCTGGGAATCAAGCCTGTCTGCTCTCAAGTCACCATCACATCGTCAGAGACGAATAGGGTGCAGAGTTGTGCAGTGTTCCAGCTTTCCATTCTGGGTTAACCACCAGCCTCTGTATGAAAAAACTGGAACAGATCTGTTGTGGGAGTTAGATAGTATGGGGTCAGCGTGGCAGGGAGAGTAAGACACTGGAACCAGGCTGCCTGGGTTCAAGTCCTGGCTCCACCACTTGCCAGCTGTGTGACCTTGGATAAGTTACATAACCTCTCTGAGCCTGAATCTCCTCTTCTATAACATGGAGACAGTGGTAGGGCCTCCTCTCCCCACCCTGTGTAAAGGCTTTTGGTTCTGGGCCCTGGTACGCCCAAAGTGCCTGGATCAGTGCCTGGCACAGTGGAGGTGCTCAGTAAGTATTTATTACATGAAAGACTGAATTAAAATGCAGAGCTCAAAGTCCCCTACTGCCCCCTGCCAGGGTCACTGGCCCATGAGCAAGTGAGCAAGTCTCAGTGGTTTATCGGTCCCAAGGCCCCGCTCCAGGCTGAGCAGGCAGACCCTCTGCAGCAGCGGCTTCTCCCCCAAGCTCATGCCTTCAGCAGCCACAGAGATAAGGAGGGGCCTGCCCCTTAGCTCAGGCTGGGGCCCAGCTGGGAATGGAAGGCGAGGAACCTTTGGGACCGGCTCTGAAGAAAAACCTACAGTTTTCCTGGGTTTCTCCTTTACCATCACACTCACAGCGCTTCTGACACCAGATGTGGGGTTGGGGGGTGGGGTTTCCCACCAAGCAATTCTCTGCGACACCAGCTGGATGTCTTACAATTTAACTCAATTCTGACACTGTCTACCTGGAGAGTGTCCAGTCCCACAGGTTAAGGACTCAGTCCCGTGAAACAACCCCCCACCTGTCCCCACTTCAGATACCAGTTGCAAGTCCAGGTTATCAGCTGTGCTTCCGCCTGATCGGCTGTAACTCAGAGGTTCCCCTGACCCTGTCTCAGCTTTGATTAATTTGCTAAAGTGACTCACAGAACTCAGGAAAACAGTTTACTTACTGTGCACCAGTTTATTATAAAAGGATACGGTAAAGGATACAGAGGAACGTGCAGATGGAAGGGATGTGTAGGGCAGGTTATGTGGGAAGGGGCACAGAGCTTCCATGCCCCCTCCAGGTGCACCACTCTCCCCGTACCTCCACCTGTTCACTGACCCAGAAGCTCTCTGAACCCCACACTATTGGGATTTTTGTGGCGCCTTCATCATGTAGGCATGATCAATTTTTTTTAATTTTATTTATTTTTTTTGGCCTCGACGGGTCTTAGTTGCAGCATGCGGGATCTTCAGTGTGGTGCGTGGACTCTTCATTGTGGCACGTGGGCTTCTCTCTAGTTGTGGTGTGCAGGTTTTCTCTCTCTAGTTGAGGCGCGCAAGCTCAGTAGTTGTGGCACGCAGGCTTAGTTGCTACCCACGACATGTGGGATCTTAGTTGCTACCTGCGGCATGTGGGATCCCTGACCCGGGATCGAACCCGCGTCCCCTGCATTGCAAGGTGGATTCCTTACCACTGGACCACCAGGGAAGTCCCATGCACGATCAGTTATTTAACGCCACTTCCAGCCCCTCTTCCCTCTCTGGAGAAATTGGGGTGGGGCTGAAAATCCCAAGCTTCTAATCATGGCTTGGTCTTTCTGGGGACCAGCCACCCTCCAGGAGCCCAATCAGAGTCACCTCATTAGAACAACAGATGCGCTTAGTGCTCTTATCACCTAGGAATTTACAAAGGTTTCAGGAGCTCAGTGCCAGGAACGAAGACAAAGACAAAATATATATTTCTTAGTATAAATCACAGTATCGCACCTGGTATCAGAACTCCCTGACTGTGTGACCTTGGGTGAGTCACTTAACCTTGGGTGAGTCACTTAAGCTTACCTAGCCATGGTTTGGGGATGGTCATAGCAGCCATATGGGGCTGTTTCAAGAATCAATAAACCATGTGCACAGAGGATAGTGCCTGGGGCATAGTAATTCATTGCAGTAACAACCATCATTTATCCAATGCTTCCTAGGTGCTAGTACCTTTCATATCATTTTTGTCCCCAAATGTTTATTGATGTCATCTCCTGAGGCTGCTCATGCTGCTTCCTGGACAGGGTTGGGGGTTCTAGAGAAAGGTGGGAAGGGGGATGGCAGTGCCTGCGCCAGGCAAGCTGTGCAATTCTCATTTCACTGATGGGGAAACTGAAGATCAGAAAAGCAACAGGCCCTGCCCCAGGGTTGCCCAGGAGTAAAGGGTAGAACCAGGATGCGAACTCAAGCCTGTGGGAGGCAGTGCAGTGAGGTGATTAAATGCCTGGGCTCTGCCAGCTGTTTGACCTTGGCCGTGTCATTTCACCTCTCTGGCCTCACTTTCCTCACCTGGAAAATGGGTATAATAAGAGAAACCGTAGAGGAAGAAAGAGGACTCAACGAAGTAAGGCATGTAAAGTGCTGAGCACGGTGCCTGGGATCTAGGAAGGACTCAATACGTTTAGTAACCAGTTGATTTAGTAAGTTATCATTATATTCTTATTATTGGTGGGAATGGTATTCTTTTCACTGTGCCAGGCTGCCTCTCACAGCTTAGTGCCCTTTCCCATAGGTGAGTTTTGTTTCCTGCCAAGTGCTGGTGGAGTTTCCAGCAGGTGATTGAAGCAGATACCCTGCTGTTGGTAGGTCTGTTATTACAGTCCTGGGGTGAAGACTCTGTTTTATTCCCATGTGAAGGATTTATGGGGAAGTGACTGGCAGGCAGTAGGGCTTGTTTTCATCCTTAGTATTCAAAGGCGGGGACCACAGCCGTCTGTGTGCTCCTGGGTTCCTGTCTGCTCTCTCCCCCCAGAGTCTTCATGTCCCGGAGCTGGAGAGACCAGGTTGGGGTGGGAATGGGGGAGGGACTGACCCACGCCACCAAGTGAATTGGGCTGGAGCCTTGGTGTGAGGCCCCCAGGCCAGGCCTGGCTTGTTCCATGCCCCAGCAGCACAGCCTGCAGGAAGGGTCCATCCGGGTTTGAGGCGGGCGCTGCCACTCTGTCCTCAGCCAGCCTCACTGACGTCCCCCAGGTGTGAAGCTCGCCTTCCCTCATCCCACCAGCGTTGTAAGGCACACACCTTGTCTTAAAGGAGCTCCAGAAGTTGGCCTCCTCTGCTGCTAGCCCTCCCCAGTAGTCTTCCTAGAATCCGAATCTGAGCCTTTTCTCTCCTGCTTGAAGCCCAGGCTTGTTGACCTCACTCACTGCCCCACACAGGCTAGTGCTATACCTTCCTTCCCTGCCACTCTCCCACCAAACAGAGCCCTGCAGTGATCCCAGGGGGCCTTTCTCTGTCATTTTCCTGAGCTTTTGCACACGTTCTTGCCCTCCCCTTGCCCTGGTTGACCCCCTCGGCCTTCAGGGCTTGGAGGTCATATTTCTGGGATGCTCTGCCTGTAGTCGGGCTCCCAGGAATGGACTCTGAGACCAAGATTTCCCTGAAAGAGGAATGTGCCTGTGGTAGACAGAATAATGATGCCCCAAAGACGTCTACCTCCTAATCTCTGGAGCCTGTGAACAGGTCACTTTACACGCAAAGGGACTTTCCAGGTGTGATTAAGATGAGGACCTTGAGATACAGACATTATCCTGGATTGTGTGGATGGACCCAATGTGATCACAAGTGTCCTTAGAAGAAGGCAGGAGTGTCAGAGTCAGAAAAAGGTGGTGTGATGCCAGGAGCAGAGAGAGAGAGAGATCAGAAGATGCTACACTGCTGGCTTTGAAGATGAAGGATGGGGCCATGAGCCCAAGAATGCAGGTGGCCTCTAGAAGCTAGAAAAGGCAAGAAAATGGGTTCTCCTCAAGAACCTCTAGAAGGAATGCAGTCCTGTTGACCCACTGTAGACTTTTGACCTCCAGAGCTTTGAGAGAATAAATCTGTGTTGTTTTAAGCCCCTAAATCCATGGTCATTTATTACAGCAGCAATGCAATGCCCTGGGAACTCCACCAGAAAAGGCATGAGGAATACAGGACCGGGCGGAGGGAGGAGTAGGCTGTGATACCATCTCTGCGGAGGCCTTGGCTGGTCCCAAGGGAGCTCTGGAGCTGGGGGTGACTTGCAAGGTTGTCCTGAATTGAGGCAGGGGTCAGGCTTTCGCTCGTCTGCATCAACTAGTCATTGGATGGGAGCTGCTCCAGGGAGGCTGTGACCATAGGTGAGGCAGGTCCTGGCAGGCACTCAGCTGTGAGCCATCAACAGCCAATACTCCAGCTCAGGGGTTCCTCTGAGGACAGGGACCCAGTTAGATTCTCCCCTGAATCTGTGCCCAGTGCGGAGTTGGGGTTTGGTTTGCACTGGATGGAATACCAGCACCGGCTCACATGCGCACAGCCTGTCCCTGGTCTAAGAAGCAGCCCATGTTCATTCTCTCGCATGAAGAAGGCTTCCTCATTCTTTCCAGATCGTACCTGCCCAAGCTCAGCGCCATGGCTTGCCCAAGAGGGACATTTTGAAGATGATAACAATAGCTGACGCTGTGTGAGTGCTTCTGCAGTCATGATTCTAAGTGCTCCAAGTAGATACACCCGTTCATCACTCACAACAACCCAGTAAAGTTGCTGTGATTGTTTTCCCCATTTTATAGATGAGCAAACTGAGGCACAGAGAGGTGAAGTACCTTGCCCAGTGTTACACACCTAGCGAGTGTCATTGCCGGCATTGAACTTCCACAGTCCGGCTTCAGAGTCTACACAGGCAGCCACCACACTGTCACCTCCCAAACACACAGACCTGGATGTGATGAGGGACCAGGCTGAACCAGGGTGCACCTAGGTCACCTCAAACCTATCCCAGCCCTGGAGCTGCAATGGGGGAGGGAGGGGGCTAGGAAGTTGTTCCCGAGTCCGACTTCAAGTGTCCCCAGAGCCTGCTGTTCCCAGAGCTCTGACATTTCTGGGTGACTGCTCACAAGTCCCCCTGAGCCTTCTGTGGGCCTCACGGATGCTCTCCTTATAATGTGGCCATGGTGTCTGATGAAGAGGTGGGGGGCTGGCTCTAGACTAAAGGGGCTGGGGCCACTCCACTGGGCGGCACGGCCTGGCACTCTCCCACAGGGATGGGCCTCCCTGACATGCTGCGGAGTCTACAGTCTTAGAACCAAACCATGTAGAGTCGTTCTGTGTGTAGGGCTCTCTCCCGACAGTGGCCTGCCAGCCAGTAGGTGTCAGCTGCGGCTGTGTGGCCTTGTCTGGTTTTGTCCTGTGCAAAGTAGCACCAACAGTGGCTAGCATCTATTGAGCGTTTACTGGGGGCCAGAGACTAGCCTACATTTGTCTCTCAATTTGATCCTCTCCCGAGTAACCTTATAAGGCAGACACTATTTTCATCCTCATTTTCTAGGTGAGGAGGCTGAGGCACAGAGAAGTGAAGTAACTTGCCCAAGGTCACACAGCTGGGCCCCCACTGGTCAGTTTGGACTTGAGTCAGTCCTCTTCAGCACCACCCCGCTGCCCTCTGGCCGCGGGGGGGTCGAAGAAGGAAGATAATAAATGTAAAAAGCTTCTCCTGGTGGCTGGTGCAGAGCCCCTGATAACTCTTAGATGAATGACTTTTCGGAAGTAGAAAGCTAGTTGGATGGCTTCCCCGACACCATGACATTTGCCCTCCCTGATGCCCGCCGGGACCTCCACCCCTTCCTCTCCTGCGGGTGGTCACACTGTGCTCTCTTTAGGCCCCTCACGTGTCACTGGGTCTTAACTTGTTGCGGGATGTTTTCTGTCCTTTTGGGGTAGGTTGCAGCTGTTCTGGCCACTTCTTTTTGTAAGTTCCCCTTTCAGACGCAAGGCACACCTAACCTGCATGTTCCTGCATAGATTCTGAGGCTTCCTGAATCTGCCCCAGCCTCTGCTGCCCAGTCACCCACCTCCCCGGCCCCCATCCCACCCCCGGCGCTCCCTGCCCTGGCCACAGTGCCTCACTTCTCCGGTCCTGTGCAACGTGTGCTCCCCTCCTGCTGTCCCATGACCCTGAATGCCCGTCTTGCCCTTGCCCTACCCTTGCCTGGCTGGCTCCTGCCCACCCTCCAATCTCATCAGAGACGTCACTTTCTCCAGGAAGCCCCTCCCCACCCATCCCCGCACCTCCAGGCGGGACCATTTTTCCTCCTCTGCACCCACACAGCCCACAAGTCACCCCATCTGGCTCTGATCACGCGGTACCATGAAGGTTTGTTTACTGGTCTCTCTGCCCCTCAGGACTCTGAGCCCTTGGGAGCAGGCCTGTGTCTGGGTCATCTCCACATCCCCTGGCCTGGCACTGGGTCTGCCCTTAGTGGGTGCTCCCTGTGTCTGTGGAATGAAGGGCTGCTGAAGCGACACTGCCGTGGCCTCTCAGGATGGATGGCAGAGCAGGAGACCCCTGGGGAGGCGGGAGACCCCTGGGGTGGCAGGTGGTGGGGCCCTGCACCTGGACTTAGCCTTGATCCGAAGGTGGGAGGGTAGGAGGTGAGGGAGCTGGGTGGAGGGTCTGCAGCCTGACGGGTACTCCCTGACTGAAGGGCGTGTAGTCAAGGGCAGCCAGTGGAGACCTAGAGAGTCTGTGGCCGCCATGCTGTGAGGAACACATGAAAACCTGGAGTGTCTAGAGTGTTAGCACCAGAGGGGTCCCTGGAGGTCTTCTCCTCAGCGCCTTCCTTTTACCGCACTTGTACCTGTGACCCACGGAGGGGAGAGGGGCTTCCCCAAGTCACCCAGCAAACCAGGGGCAGAGCTGGGGAAGAAACCGGAATGTTCCAGGAGATCTTGCAGGCCCGAATAGGTGTGCCCGTCAGAGTATGGGAGGGGGTGTCTTTAGCCTGCCGCCCCTGCAAGGTTCCTGGTGCCCTCCAGGCCCTCGAATACTCTCTTCCCTCCCTCCTGCAGGTGAACCTGGTGCTGGGGGATGGCCGGTCCCTGGGCCTCACCATCCGTGGGGGAGCCGAGTACGGCCTGGGCATTTACATCACTGGCGTGGACGCGGGCTCTGAAGCGGAAAGCAGCGGGCTCAAGGTGAGAGACCCCTGACTCCCAGGGAGGGGATGGGGTGCCAGGCTGAACGTGCTGGGGCGAGGGAGGGAAAGACCTGTGTGTGGAGCCCTGTGCAGCTGATTTCAACGGGACGTCCGGGAGAGCAGTCGGCACCCCACGCGAAGGACCTGTCCCGGCGGAGAGCCCTCCCCTGGCTGCACGGCTCTAGTTCAGAGCTCAGAGCGGGCAGCAGGAGCCGCCACCACTCCCGAGCCCCGAGTTCTCCTAGCCGTCCGCAGAGTGGGGCAGCCCCCCACGAGCTGCTGGGCAGCAGGCCCAGCTGCTGTTTTGGAAACACTGCTGATGGCCTGTGACGGCCCCGACTTCAGGGTTGATTGCGGTACTCGGAGAGGGAAGAGGAGAGGAAGCTGCAGGCTGGGGTGGGTTTGCACCGGGCAGCCTCAGGGCTGGCATTTAATCCAGAGCAACCAGCAATTAGCTGTCCTTTTAAAGAGGGCTATCTGCGCGCCCAGCAGCTGTAATTGACATTACACATATCATCTCATTGAACCTTATCCCGTGGGGTAGTATGTTATTACCCGAATTTCCCGGTTGGGGAAACTGAGGCATGTAGAGGTTAAACAGACTTGTCCAAGGTCATGCAGCTGATCAGTTGCAGAGCAGGGTTTGAGCCCAATTGTCTTAATTCCAAAGCCCACGGTCTTAACTGCTACACTGTATCCCCTTCTGGGGAGGGCCAGGAACTGGCTCAGAGCTTTGGGGGGGGAGGTGACAGTGAGTGAGGCAGAGACTGTCCACAAGGGCACTGGACTCAGGGCACCTAGTCACCTAGATAAATGGCAGCATGCTTTGGGGCTAAATCCTGGTGGCAGGGATGCCACAGCAGCAGTGACCCTGGGCACAGGTGGCGTTTGAGCCACATCTTGTGGGACGAGAGAGGCTGTTGGGTAAATGGGCTGGGCTGTGGAGCTGTCCGGTTGAAGGAGCCATGTGGTTTGACCGTGTGTGACTGGATGGGCAACTAGCCACATGTGAGGCTGGGAACGAAAGCACGACGTGAGGTCGTGCCTTCCTAACAAAGGGCCTTGAATGCCCCACTGACAGAGGGAAGCGGATTCTCTATGCGGATGAGAAGAAGGGTCATGGCAGATCAGAGTGGTGGTCAGGAGACCTCTTCCCCCACCAAGCCACAAAGGATGAGGCTGGAGTGGCAGAGAGACAGGAATAAGACTGCAGCCTCATCCTCATGCCGTGGCCCGGGGGGTTCTCTTAGGAAACACGGCGTAATGGGAAGAGCTCTGGCTCTGGAGTCCAGATCCCAGCTTTGCTGCTTTTCCTTTAGTAGCTGTGTGACCTTGGAGAATCCCTCTACCTCTCTGAGTTTCCCTTCCCTCTCCCAGATAATAATAATATATAGCATCTCTTTCTCAGAAAAAAATGAGGAACAAACTCACAGTGACCTTAAAAATAAAGGTTAAAACTATTCAGGGTCTGTGTTATGGACTGAATGTTTGTGTTCCTCCCAAATTCATACCTTGAAACCCTAACCTCCAAAGTGATGATCCTAGGAGGTGTGGCCTTTGGGAGGTGATTGGGTCATGAAGGTAGAGCCTCATGAATGGAATTAGTGCCCTTAGAAAAGGGACCCCAATGAGATCCCTGGCTGTCTTTCCGCCTTGGGAGGATACAATGAGAAGGAAGTTGGCAGTCTGCACCGCAGAAGAGGGTCCTCCCCAAAACCTGACCGCACTGGCTCCCTGATCTCAGACATTCAGCCTCCACAACTCCAAGAAATAAATGTCCATTGTCTATAAGCTATCCAGTCCGTGGTGCTTTGTTATACAGCCTAGACTGACTGAGACAGTCTGCTCTTTCCCAAGCACTTTATGTCATAAAATCACCTAAACCTCCCAACACTCCTGCGAAAGCAATTCTTCCGTTAGCCCATTTTATAGGCGCAGTATCTGGGACTCAGAGAGCTGCACAGCTGTGAGAGGCAAAGCCGGGATTCCCATCCAGGAATCAGAATTCTGGTTCTAGAGCTATGCTGGTTACCAGGCCAGCCTGGGCGGGGGTGGGGAGAGGAGTAGATGCCCCACAAATGTTGGTAGGCTCTAGGTGATTCTGAAATGCCCTGGGTCTCCGGCTTGCTATGCTCTCAGCGAGTAAAGATGATTCCTTGTTGGGACTCCAAAAGGAGACAATCTCATGGTATTCTATATGCAGATTGTAGTTAATAACTTTGTTATTTTGTATTAATTTTAGATTTACTGAAAAGTTGCAAAGAAATTACCCATTTGTTCTTTATCCGGCTTCCTCTAATGTTAACATCTTATATAACCATGATGTATTTGTCAAGACTAAGAAACTAACATTGGTACAATACTGTTAAACAAACTACAGACTTTATTCAGAGTTCACCAGTTTTCCCACTAATGCCCCTTTTCTATTCTAGGATACAGTCCAGTTCAGCATAGCACGTTGTGTTTAGCCTGTATGCATTTTTAATTCCATTTATTTTCCCCAAAATTTCAAAAAAGATTCAAGTCAGTTTCTAGACACACAGTAAAGGTTGTTTTAAACGATTAAGTGAGGAAATTGGGAGGAAGAAAACTGGAGGCAGAGAGAAAGAGAGAAAGCTGAGGTGAGAGTCCTTCCGAGAACACTCGCCGCGTGGGGCTGCAAACCGCTACAGGCAGCGCGCAGATTTGACTCCAAGCTTCCCAGCAGCCAACACAAAGAGGGAAGCAGGTCAGGGACGTTTGTAAGATGAAAACAGACCAGCTGTGCTGGAGAAGCCTGGTTATTCCTCTTCCTGAGGCCTGAGGGCAGTTTTCCTCTGGTCCTTCTTAGGGAGGATGTTGTGTGATGATGTAAGCAGTGTCTTCAGTGACAGCAAACGCATGAGCAGGTTCCATACTTTGTTGGTGGTGAAGACACTCTTACTGAATCCATGTTAAGAGAAAACGGGAGCGAGGAGCGGCAGCGTGCGAGAGAGATGACATGCTAGGTTCTGGCCGGAGAGCACTGAGCATCTCTCTCTCTCTCTCCCTCTCTCTTTCTCTCTTTCTCTCTTTCCCCCTCTGATTACTGACAGGTGGTAGCTTTGCTATCGCGTTAGCCACTTACTGAGCAGTTACTATGTTAGGACTGCGCTAAATGCTTCACATTGTCTTACTAATTTTTGCAACAGTATATGAAAAAGGAATGTCCTTCTCCCTCTTTGACAGGTGGCAGAACAATAGTAAGCAGCTTGCCCAAGGTCGCCCAGCTAGGGAGCGCTAGATTTGGACTCACACCTGCTCAATCCAAGTCCATGCTCTTAACCACCATGCTCCACTGCCTCCCAGTGATAATGTGGGTGTTTCCGTCTCCAGTTTTCTCTTGAAGAAACCAAGCCTCATGGAGATAAAGACCAAATTCTTTCTCATGTCAGAACTGGGATTTGAACCCAGGCCTCACAGAGCCTAGGGTTGCCCTGTTTGGGGGGAATGGGAGGCCTAGGACCTGCCCTGACCAGCTGTGTGAAGGTGGACTTGTCCCCTGCTCTCTGGGCCTCAGTCTCCCAGCTCAGACAGTCAGCAGTTGAACGGTTGGGCAGGCGGATCTCTGAGGCTTTCTCCTAGATCTGCACATTTTCCAAGCCTGAGAGCACCAGTGGGTGCGCAGGCACAGGAACGTGATCCGTTCTCCTTCACCTGCAGGTTCCCATACCCACTGAGAGATGCCAAAGTAGGTAACCTGCTGGCAGATCCCTCTTTTGTGTGGAAGGAAGGAAGGAAGTGGGCATTACATGCAGGCAGTGGGTCTCCATGGCTGCCCCTCCTTTCCTTCCTTGCATTTAATCAGCAGATATATACTAAGGATTCCTGAGTGCCAGACACTGTACTTGCCCTGTGGCTTCTGAGCTGAGCCAGACAGACACAGTCCCTGACCTCCTGGAGCTTACTTTCTAGTGGGAAGACAAGGGCGGAATAAGTTCCACAACTGTTTGTTTAATTACAATTGTGATAAATACCGGGATGGCAAAGTACATGGAACTCTGTCTGGTGGTAGATATCCAGGAAGGCTTCCTGGAGAAAGAAACATTTCAGTTGAAATTTAAAAGGAGAAAATTAATTATGTGAAAGAGGAAAGGAGAATTTCAGGCAGAAAGGACAGAAAATGCTGAGTCCCTGAAGTGGAAAGAAGTGTTCCAGGATGCAAAGGAAGACCAGAGTTGGCCAAACGCAGAAAGCCAGGCAGGGAGAAGGTGCCAGGTGATGCTGAGGAGGCGAACAGCCAGATCACACAGGGTGTATAAAGCACCCAAGACGGCAGCCATGAAAAGATGATGCTTGAGATCTGCAGTTATTAATATGGAAGGATGTCCACGGTATGTTATTGGGTGGGAAGCAGACTGCCAAACCACGTGTCTGTCAGGATCGCATGCATACTGTATACATATACAAAAATCTGCCCAGAGAAACGTCTACACGTGGTTATCCCGAGGTGGGAAGATTATGGACGATTTTCATTTTATTCTTTACATCCTTATACAGTGTCTGAATGGAGCAAATACTAGTTTTATAGTCACGGAAACAGCAACAATAAAGCAGTTTCCATTTTGAAACAAGGCCGAGGAAAAATATTCCATAGAAGTTCCTCAGTTACGTTAGTTTGCTTCTCAGTTGCAGGCAGTCAGAGGCTTTATTTGCTCATAAAATGCCCGCCTTCAGTAAAGTCCCTTCCGTCTTCAGTCCCCACCGCAGTCAAGCATTTTATATTCCCTGCCACTGTTTTACTTTCTGCTCCAAGGTCCCTCGCATATGCTAACACCTGCCTGCACTCACTCAGGCGTCAGGGGCTGATTGATTCTCTTTGTCGCCAACGCACTTTCCACGGAATTAGGCGTATTGAAATGGAATAAAGGGGCTTGGCCGTGTGGGTGGTAGAGCCAAGAACAGGCTTTATTTGGACGTAGGGCTCCTCGCCACCGTGCAGAGCTTTCCTGGGGCAATAGTTCCCCTTGTGCCTGGCTTCTAGCCGCTCCCTTAGCTCCTGAGGGGCCCTGTGAGTCCAGCCAACGCTGCTGGGAGGAGAAGCTCCTCGGAGGAGGTCGGGCACTTCCCAGTATTCACCCGGGGGGGTCGGCGGTGGGGGGGCCTGGGGGGCGGCCGCATGGAACTTGGAGCTGTCCCACCCTCCCGGCAGGGGCTGACTGCCCCTTCGGCATTGATCTCTAGGCCTCTCTTACTCGTTTGCACCTGCCCCCAGCAAACCCTACCAGAGAATGGACCATAAAACTCTGTTCCTTTAAGGACAGCCCGAATTGACAGGCATTTAAAACTAACGATAATGGTAGCGGTTGCTGTTCATTAACCAGTTATTGTGAATTGGGCGCTGTGCCAAACGCTTTGGATACACTCTTATTTAACCCTCCAATCACCCTGCGGTGGGCATTAATAATGCCATTTAATAGATGAGCAGCTGAGGCTCAGAGAGGGGTAGTACCTTGCTCAGGATCACACAGGGATCCGGCCCTAGCCCTTCAAGCCCTCTGAAAGCCATGGGCTTTGCTCTGCCACCTCCCTGGTACCCTAAACTGGCTAACTATCAAAAGAGTGCGGAGGAAAGAAACAACGGCCACTTAGTCTTCTTAGAAATCACCAAGCTTCTGAAGCCCAGAGTGGTTGTCCCTGACCCTGCCCAGCTCCTCGGCCTTCACCCTTGAGGTCATTCCAGGGTGGGAGGCCCATTTTGTTTTTGCCAGTGGGAGCCACGCTTCCATCCTGGCTGGGGTTCCCTGGGGCAGGATCTCTGTTCTCATGAATGCCCCGCCCTTGGGGTCACCTCTGTGCTACGTGTGATCTTGGGGCCGGCCGTGGAGCATCTGCTTCACATTCGGTGTCTCAGTGGCTATGGGGATGAACCGCTACTCTGCAGATCTGTCGTGTGTGCTGTGTGTCAGCTAAATTGGAGAAGCCAACTGGGCTGGGCTGACCCCTCTGCAGACTGGCGTTTGCCAGGGTCCTCTCTAGACTAAGCCTGGGATGGCATCCTTTGCAGAACACTCACCCAGTAGCAGGTGATCTCCACGTGTCAGCTCTTACCCTCGCCACAGCTCCATGAGGTGGGAACTTGTAATCCCGTCATAATTTGGGATTATTTATTAATGACTGTCTCTTTTCTGAGATCCCAGCAGCATGGGGCAGAGACTGGGTGTTCTTTACACACTGTTATCTCCCTGCCCAGACAGTGCCTGGGACACCGTGGGTGTCTTGAATGAAGGAGTCAGTGGCTGCAGCTGAGGCAGGCCCCAAGCCAGGTCTTTTTTTTTTTTTTTTTTAACATCTTTATTGGAGTATAATTGCTTTACAATGGTGCGTTAGTTTCTGCTTTATAACAAAGTGAATCAGTTATACATATACATATGTCCCCATATCTCTTCCCTCTTGCGTCTCCCTCCCTCCCACCCTCCCTATCCCACCCCTCTAGGTGGTCGCAGAGCACCGAGCCGCCCTCCCTGTGCTGTGCGGCTGCTTCCCACCAGCTCTCTGTTTTACGTTGGGTAGTGTATAGTCTTTTTGACTCCAAAGCTCCAATCTTGACCGCTGCTTCATTTGCATCCTGGCCTGAACACGGCACAGAGCTGGCAGCTTTGTTAAGGGATGAATCCTGATGAGAGGTGTTAGTGGTTTTTACAACTACCTGGGATGGGCCTGAGCAGTCAGACCCTTTCCCTTAGAGACTCCTGCCTTCATGTTGAAGAAGCTGAACAGCAGCCGTGGCCCGCAGTGAGGTTCGCTCATCCAAGGTGCCCGTGGGCATTTGGTGCCGCCTTCAGCTCTTCTGTGATGAAGGATAAGTGACAGGAATCCATCTATATGCGTAGATCCCAGCCTCCAACCCTCCCATTTTACACACGGGGAGACTGAGGACCAGAAGGAGGGGAAGGACTGGCTGAGGATCATGGAGAGGTGGGTCCAGACGCCTCTGGACAGAGCCCCGCCATCATCTGGCAGTTCGACTTTGCCTGCTGACTCTGTCCTTATGTGTCCCTGAAATAGTTCTGCTGGGAGAGAATGAGCCAGGAATACTCTCCAAGGCTGCCATCTGTGTATTCTTGGTGGGAAGAGGGTGTGGCTACTACCTTGTTTAGTAAGGGTCCTTTAAAAGTATTATCTGTGATTGTGGCTGATTTTACAGCAGTCCTCATGAAGGTGACAAAAATTACCTCTTAACATTTATATAATTCCTAACAGTAAAAAAAAAAAAAAAAAAAAAAAAAAACTTAGATAATAAGGGCATGTTACAAGCAACTCTCTGCCTATGAATTCTCTTAGATGAATGAACCAATTTCTTGAAAGACACAAACCACTAATACTCAAGAAAGAAAAATAGATAACCTGAAAGTTCTATATGTGTGTCAAAGAAACTGAATTTATAATTAAAAACCATCCAAAAAAGAAAACTCAAGGCCAGATGCTTCCACTAATGAACTCTTCCAAGTAGTTAAGGAAGAAAATTATGTAGCCTCTCCCTGAAAATAAAAGATGAGGGAATGCTTCCCAACTCATTTTATGAAACCAGCATTATGTAATACCAAGAACAAACAAACACATTTCAGGAAAACTACACATCACTATTCTTCATGAGCATAGATGTGAAAATCCTCAACAAAATTTTAGAAAAACAAATCCAGCAATCTATAAAAAGGATAATATACCGTGACCAAGTGGGTTTTATCCAAGGAATGCAAGGCTGGTGCGACATATGAAAATCAGTGTTACTGAGAAAACCATGTAATCAGAAAAAGCATTTAACAATATTCTATGTCCATTTATGATAAAAACTCTAATCAAATTAGGAATCCAAGAGAAATTCCATTACCCAATGAAGGGCATCTTCACAAACCTGTAGATAACATATTTAATGGTGAAAAACTAAAAGGTTTCCTCTAAGATTGAAATAAGGCAAAAATGTCGTCCCTCACCACTCCTATTCAGTATCATACTAGAAGTTGTAGTCAGTGCAATAAGTCCATAGAAAGAAAGAAAAGGCATACAGATCTGAAAAGAAGAAATAAAACTCTATTTACAGAGACTGATCATCTGCATAGAAAATTCCAAAGAATCTACCAAAAAAACTCCTAGAACTAATAAATGAGTTTAGCAAGGTGGAGGGATATAAAAGTCAATTGCATTTCTATATGCTAGCAATGCACAACTGGAATTCAATATTAATAAAAACAATACAGTTTAGAGTAAGTATAAATAACAAAATATGTGCAGTATTTGTATACTGAAAACTCCAAAAAAGACATAAATAAATGGAGATATACACTGTGTTCCTGGATAAGAAGACTGAATATTATTAATATGTCAGTTCTCCCTAATTCCATCTAGATTCAACACAATCCCAATTCCAATCCCAGCAGGATTTTTTGTAGATACTTACAAGCTGATTGTAAATTTCATGATGCAAAGGCAAAGAAACTAGAGGAGCTGAAACAATTCTGAAACCAAAGAGCACTGTTAGAGGACTTAGTACCTGATTTCAAGACTTACTATAGAACTATAGTAAACAAGATAATGCGGTATTAGTGAAAGGATAGACACATAGATCAGTGGAACAGAGTAGAGAGTTCAGAAATAAACCCACAAAAGCATACTTAACTGACTTGGCAAAGTGCAAAGGTAATTCATTGGAGAAAGGGTAGTCCTTTCAACAGATGGTGCTGGAACAATTGGACGTCTGCATGCCAACAAACGAACCTCAACCTCAACCTCACACCTTCTATGAAAATTATCTCAAAATAAATCGTAGACCTAAAAGTAAAATATAACACTGCACTACTTCTACAGGAATACATAGGAGAGGGACTTCCTTGGTGGTCCAGTGGGTAAGACTCCACACTCCCGATGCAGGGGGCCCAGGTTCGATCCCTGGTCGGGAAACTGGATCCAGCGTGCATGCCACAACTGGGAGTCCACGTGCCGCAACTAAGAAGTCCAAACGCCGCAGCTAAAGGTCCTGCGTGCCACAACTAAGACCCGGTGCAACCAAAATAAATAAATTAAAAAAAAAATTTTTTTTTTCAAGGAATACATAGGAGAAAAATCTGTGTGATCTTGCATTAGGCAAAGAGTTTTTAGATGTGACACCAAAAGCATGGCCCATAAAAGAAAAAATTGACAACATGGACGTTATGAAAATTAAAAACTTCCCTCTGCGAAAGACACACTTTGAAGAGAACTGAAAAGACACACCACAGACTTGGAGAAGTCAATATTTTCTAATCCCATTTCCGACAAAGGACTTATACTGGAAATGTATAAAGAACTGTCAAAATGGGCAAAAGGCCTGGGAAATGGTTTTGTATGGAAAACTGGTTGCATGTAGTGATAGACACATGAGTCTGTGCGCTTGTCAAAACCCACAGAACTGTAGAGTAATTTTGTTATATATAAATTTTAAAAAAGCAACCTGGTTGTCACGGGGATAGATGGAGAGCAGACTGAGACAAATAAAGACAAAGGAATCTAACTATTACAGGTGATTCCCGTGACCGCACTGAAAGGGAATGGAGAAGGAAGAAGCTGACCTAAGCAATTTTGAAAAACATTGTTTCTACCAATACTTAAGGCAAAGACAAGACGAACTGTACTCAGACTCTGTACTCAAGTTGGCAGATTTCTTTTTCTCAAAGGGATATGGATTAGGAATTCTGAAACTACTTCATTTGTACAGGGTTCATTTGAAAAAATAAGTACATTTTAGATAGTGAGAGCCAGGTTTCTCACTCTCAGAGAAAGTTACAAGGAAGGAAAGGGAAAATAGAATAAACCCTGTGGTGCAGGACTCCTCAGAGGTATCAGTATGGACTCATTTACAAAAAAAAAAAAAAAAAAAAGTATGCATTTACCCACAGATAAATAGATACAGAAATCAATATACGTGTGTATATATGCGTGAGTTAGTACATACACATATAATTCCTCACTCTATCCATTGAGAGGGATTGTACGCAATTAAAATAGGTACAACTAGCACTCAGATTTTAGTTTCTAAATACTATTCTCTAGGTGAAAGGAACCAGGGCTCTTTGTAGGAGTCATTGATTCCAGGTCTAGGGCAGAGAAGCCTGGGGTATCTTTTGGGACCAGAAAACAAAGATGTGCGCTACCAAATGAATCAACCAGCCAATCCGCCTATCAGATGTGTACAGAGCCAACCTGAAAGAGCACCTCATGGCCAAAGGAGAAGACAGTATCCATGATCCATACTAATGTAATTACATAAAGAACGGAATAAATACATCAATGGGGGAGAAGCGACCACTCTTCCTTAAGGAACAATTCCCATGAAAAAAGGTAGAAGGAATAAGGGAAGAGAAAATCACCATTAGAACATTACATTACAGTATTCATTGCTGTAGGCAAGGTGCACCAATGGAAGCTAAATTGTGGGCAGAAGTTTAAGCAGAAACAGGATGTTTTGCATAGTTTCAAAGTATCTCTACCAATATATTTTGTAATTATGCAGGGAAAAAGAATAAGTTTACAGTGGAGAATCCTGGCAGGTACCAAGTTAGCCAAGTGTAATACATATTAAGAAAAAGATCTTAAACTTTTTTCTAATTGTAAACATAACACTTGCTGGTTGTAGAAAAGTCAGATCATGCACTGACTCCTGTTTGCAGTGACAGTCCCTTCCCCCCGCCCCTGTCCAGCCCGGGACGTGACAACTGTCAGCCGTTGGCGTGTCCTTCCAGACCTTTTTCTCCTTGGCCTGTTGTGCACACAGTGATTTGGGGACCCTTGTTCATTCTGTTCCTTTTGTGAACCAACCATCAGCTTCTTAGAAAAGTGCTTCCTTTCTCAGTTCAAAACCTGGCATCTCTGATTTCTAAGATTTTGACTAAGTTGTTGCCACTTCAGAGCGATGAGAAGGCCCTCCTCAAAAGTCGAAGCACGAAAATGTAGCACAAGTGTATCTTAGCCATCTTGTTATCATTTCTTACTACTGCGATTTAGTATCTGTAATGTTCTCTGCGGTCCGCTAGAGAGAAAACACAAGAAGGAGAAACGAAAAAATGTCTCCTGAGCGTGTCCATTTTCTCATCTTGAGCAGGATTTGGAGAGAGTCTTGCTGGCTAGGTGGCAGGGAGGGGGTGAGCAGCCATGTCCCTCCCCGGGCACCCCAAGCCCGTGGACATTCAGGTGGGCATCAGGTGCTGGTGATCTGGGGACCAGAGTGAGGCGTGCGCGACGCAGCACCTGGATTTGTGTCTCCTGTGTGCTCTGCATGGAAATCGTGTTGAATGGGGAGGGTGGGAGTGGGAGACAGAAGGCAGCGAAGACTCCTGGCGTCCCCAGGTGATGTGCTGGCTGAACGTCAGTGAGAGGAGAGGTGACAGTGAACATCTACTGAGTGATTTTTCCAGGCCGGCACCCTGCTAAGTGCTCTTTTATGTTCCACCTTAATGAATCCCTAAACAATTCTTGACGTAGACACTGTACATCCACTTCATTAAAGATGATTGAACTGAAGCTCAGAGAGGTCATTTGCTCAAGATCACACGGCAAGGAAGTGGTGAAACTGGAGTGGGGATTGGCTCCAGGACGTCCCCTGTTAGCCACGAGACCCTATAACCCTGAGCTTGTGTGATGGAAAAAAACAGACTGACGGCCCTTGGCAGCCAGGCCCTCAGCCCTCCCTGCTTCTGCTCAGGTCTCTGACATCAGCACAGTCGTGACACCTGCCCAGTGTTTCTACACACTCTGCTTTTGGATTTGGAACCTGGAGGATTCTCCTGGCCGTTCAGAATATGTTTAAGTAAAAGTATGGTGGAAATGGCAGAAGGTACGGCAGTGTGAGGGTAGTAATAATATTAATAAGGAGCAATAATAATAGAAGGAAGTAAGTTAGGGCGGAGGAGTCTTCCAGTATTTCTAATTGACAGTAATAATCATAGGAATCACCAGCATCTGGGGAGTGCTCCCTCTGTGCCAACCAGGGTGCTTAGTGAGTGCTGTCCCTGCACTGAGTCATTTAATTCTCGCAGCAACCCTGTGAGGAGGCAGTAGAATCACCCTCATTTTAGAGATGGGCAATCAAGGCCCAGAGAGGTTAAGTAATACGCCCAAGGTCACACAGCTGGTAGGTGGAGGAGCTGGGATTGAAACTCAGGCAGGTCTGGAGCTTAGTCACAGAAATCCAGTTCCCACCTCTTCCTTCCCTCATACCCCCTCCTCTGGCCAACTGCAGTGGCTCTTACAGGACTTAGAGGGTCGTCCCTTTGTAAAATGGTTCTCACGCAAACTGGGCATCTTGCGCTTACTGCCCCCGGGAGGTGAGGGAGGAGTGAATAATCCTTGACTTCGGGTTGTTTCTCTGTGTATGTGGTGTGTGTGCTCCTGCCTCCGCACACCCAGCGATATTCCTGAAATCTGCAGAGTAACAACAGCACAAAAGCACTAATAGTCACCGCCCACTCCCAGCCCAGTGCCACCCAGGACGGATCATCTCGCCTGTCCTCATTGCAGCCCCACGCGGAGGTACCGATTGTTGTCATCCCCATTTCATGGATGAAGAGACTGAGGCTCAGTGAGATTAAGCAGCTCGCCCCAAAGCGTGTTCTTAGCTGGCAGAGAATTGGCAATTCAAATGCAGAGCTCTCTGAGGCCACGTGCTCACCTCCGTTGCCAGCTGGATGGCTGAACACAGAAGTCAGAATGTCTCTGACCGGTAATGTGGTTTTTTAAATTTTACATTGAGAAAGGCTTTGTCCGTGTTTCTGTGCTTCCAAACCCAGTGCTCTTTCCATTCGCAGGGACAGCAAATAATCTCTATCTTGTGTGCCAAGGCCATTTAATTAGTGTAGCTGCAGAAGTGTTTGTACTTGTGTGTTTGCGACTGGGTTCCGCCAGAGAGAATACTTTGCTAAGCTAAGGCTCTCGCAGTAGTGTCTACTGTGGACAGAAGGGGGACCTGGGGCCCGGATGACTGGATGTGTGCCATCTCCATGGGAGAGCACGGGCCTAGCTCAACTTTTAAGATTATCTAAATAAGAATTTATGATCAAAGCTGTACTTCAGCAAGAAAGTATTATTTGGGGAAAACTAATAACAATGGCAACCACTTCTCATACCCACTGTGTCAGGCACTGTGAGTCATTACCAGGCAGTGTCACATGGTGGTTAAATGCACACACTTTGGAGTCATAATTACCAGCTGTATCACTTTATCTTCCTGGACTCAGTTTCCCCATCTGTAAAGCTGGGAAAATTATACCTTTAGGAACTTGCGGGGATGTAGCCAGAGAATCTCTATAAAAGCACTTAACACAGATAAAAGTATTCAAAATATGCTGGCTTTGCATAGCACAGGGAGATCAGCTCCCTGCTTTGTGACCACCTAGAGGGGTAGGATAGGGAGGGCGGGAGGGAGACGCAAGAGGGAGGGGATATGGGGATATATGTATGCATATAGCTGATTCACTTTGTTATACAGCAGAAACTAACACAACATTGTAAAGCAATTGTACTCCAATATTAATGATAGGACATTTTGCAGAAGACTGGGGCCAATGAAACATTTGCTTTGCTAACCTGCAATGTATATAGGAATGCTCTAGGTAAATAGAACCAACAACACAATAAGTGATTATCAAAATATTAGTCATGTTGCATAGTTATGTCTCTACCTTAAGACTGAATCTGAGACAACACTGTAAAACAACTGTACCCCAATTTAAAAAAAAAAGGCTGAAAACACCCGAAAAAGCAATTATACTCGAATAAAGATGTTAAAAAAAAAGAAAAAAAATATGCTGGCTTTAAGAAAATTATTTCTGGTTTTCAGTATAAGCCTGTAAGTAAATAGAATTGGTTCTGTTTGTGGATGAGAAAAATGAGGCTCCGAAAGTGGGAGTGATTTGCCCAAGGTCACATGCCAGGAAGGGGCTGGCCAAGGTCACAGGCCTGGCTCTCAGCTCTAATGCCCATCCGTGTGGTTTCCGCTGTGGGTCCTGCCTCCCCGGTGAAGGGTCAGTCTGGCATGGCCCCACCGGGATGGAATAAACCCAGGCTGTTCCTTCAGTTCCTCACCGGCATGCCAGCCCGGGCCCTGCACAGAGCCTGCTTGCGAGGAATTGTGGCAGAGCAGCCCCTGATCGCTTGGAGCCTTGAAAGTCCCCTGGCTGTTTCAGCAAGAGGTGGGATGACAGCTTTCACATCATTGCCAAGCTCCACCTTAGAAGACTGGCTTTACCTCCCTTCCCAAACCCCTCGCCGGAGCAGGGCCTTCTCTGCCAGGCCTTTCCCTGGGGCTGCCTTTCCCTGGGGTGTGATGGTCACCTCTTTCTCCTGGGTGAGAATCCATGAGCTGTGAACCTCCAGCTGGCATCTTGCTTCCCTTCCAAGGAGTGTGCGGGAGGAGTTGTGCTTCCCATAGATTCCAGGTTCTCTAAAAATAGTCAAAATAATGATACCAGCACCACCACCACCTGTGTCCTAAGTACCACGTTGTCGAGACTCAATGAGCGAATGCAGGTAATGCGCAGTGCCTGCACAGGATAAGCTCCCCTCAAATGGTAGCCCTGGTTATGTGAGTGGTCTTCAGTATCCACATGAGTGTGTGTGCTCGTGGGTGAGACTGGTCCTTGATGGCATCTGAAACTCTCGGGTAGCTGATGGATCTGCCCAGGTGATGAACCCTTTCCGAGGAGCCAGAAGGTGGTTTCTTTCCTGAGAATCCTGGCACGTGCTGGGCGACAGTTTTAGCCTCTGCCCCCCCACCCCACTCCCACCGGCTGTGTCACATTCTCAGTCCTTCCACAGCATGCTCTCCTAGCCCGGTTTGTGAACTAGCCTCTGAACGTGTGTTTAGTAAATTGCAAACGTTCCGAGTTACTTAGTCCTACCTCCTGACTTTTAAAGGGGCCCCTGCTAGGGTAGTAATTGCTCCCAGGCAGGCTATTGCCAAAAAGAGTAACACTTAGTTTCTGCAGGGAGGCCACTGTGAAGCAGGAGCCCAGCTGTGGCTCGCCCTGGTCACAGCAAAAGGGGAGAGCGTTCGTTCAGGTGCCCATGGCCCCCATGAGCATGCTGTCCACAGGAGGCAGACTGGCCTTCCAGGGGCTGGCTCTCCTTATCATCCCTGTCCCAGGTGGCCAAAGGAAGGGCCCGAGGAGCTGGGCGGCGACTGACCAGCACGGGAGGGTCGTCAGTTGCCCTCTGGCTCCACATGTGGCCATGCCAAGTTCGGTGCCTGTATATCGAGGATGTGCATGGTTCGCTGGATCTGAGGTCAGCCTGTTCCGCCGTTTCATAAGGGAAACAGTGATCAGCGAGCATTTCCTTCGCCCCTGCTGTGGGATAGGGCACACGTGACGGGCTTTGAGAGAGGTCAGTAACCATGCTGGGCACTGCTTCAGGCACTTGACCATGAATACAAATTATCAGGGACCTTGTCAAGTGCAGGTTATGATTCAGCAAGTGCTGCAGTTATTATGGCCTCATAACTATCCCCAAACCAAGAGGTGTGCAATAGCCACAGATTCTGCTCAGCCTTGCTGCGGATCAGGAAGTGGACGGGCCACAGCCGGGCAGCTTGTCTCAGCTCCGTGATCCTCAGGTTACAGCTGGAAGACTCAGTCTGGGCACCGGAGCCACTGGGAGGCTTGTTTTGTCTCATGTCTGGAGGTTGGCATTGGCTGCTGGCCGGGGGCCCCCAGCTCTTCCCTGCACGGGCCTCCCTGGGCCATCTTCTCACAGAGCTAGTTTGGGCTTCTTCTAAGCGTGGTGGCTTAGAAAGGGATTCTGAGGGCATGGGTCCTGGGAGAGAGACAAGTAGAGCTGTATTCTTTTTATGACCCAGCCTCAGAAGGCAGGTTCAAGGGGAAGGAAATAACTCTTACTTCCTGTATCAGTTTCCTAGGGCTATTATAACAAATGATCGTCACAACCTTAGTGGCTTAAAACAACATAAATTTATTCTCCCACAAATCAAGGTGTCGACAGGGTCATACTCCTTCTGAAGGCTCTAGGAGAAGATCCTTCCTTGCCTTTTCCAGCTTGTGGTGTTCCTGCCATTCCCTGGCTTGTGGCAGCATCCCTGCAGTGTCTGCCTCTTCGTCACTTGGTCTTCCCTGCATGTCTCTGGGTCTCACATCTCTCTCTCCTTTCACTTCTATGGATGCCAATCACTGGATTTAGGGCCCACCCTAAATCCAAGATGATCCCATCTCAAGATCCTTAACTTAATTACATCTGCAAAGATCTTATCTCCAAATAAGGTCACATTCAACAGGTACTGGGGGTTAGGACTTGGACATCACTTTTTTTGGGGGAGAGACACGTTTCAACCCACTACAGCTCCTGATGGAGAGTGGCAAGGTTCTAGGAGAGCATATAAGACTTGGAAAATTTGGGATGGGGACTGCGATTCTGCATTTCTCATAAGCTCCTAGGTTGTTGATACTGCTGGACAAAGATACAGGCTACTGTTCTCAAATCTCAGTCTACTGAGGAGGAGGGAGGAGTAAGTAGCAAGCTAGGTAACATATTAATACCAAAACTACGTAATATTTGAGTAACACACAGCATCTACTATGTACAGTCACTTGACATATATTAGCTCCTTTAAACCTTCACAGCCACCTTTTAAAAAGGTTTTTGTTCCTGTTCACGGATGTGAGGCTCAGAGAGGTTAAATGATTTAACCAAGGTCACACAGCCAGGAAGGGGTGGAGCCAGGACTTGAACCCAAGCAGAGCTGGTTCAAAATCCTTGCAGTTACTACTGCAGTCCCCTGCCTGGGCTGGGACCTCAGGAAGGAGCCATCAGCCCAGGGGAGGAGAGCCAGTGTGGCTGCAGAGAGGAAGTAGCTGCCTAGCTGGGCCTTACAGGGTATTCACTCAGGCACCTGAGATTTGCTAAACGTGTGTGTGTGCCTGACGCAAAAGCAGGAGCCAAAAGACACGTGCTTTCTGCCCTCGTGCAATCTGGTTGGGGTGTTGACTGTGGACAGTTATACCAGGTAGAGAAGTGAAGGAACGGATCTTCAGGGAGGTACTAGCAAGAGCAAAGGCACAGAGACATGGGCTGGGGCTCACAGGTGTGCTGAGGGGAACCTGGGGGCTGACCGAGAGGAGAGGCAGGGCGAGGGGGCATGGGGCGCGGAAGGAGACCCTGGCTTTTCCCAGGCCTCACCGATGGCTGGACAAACCTGGAGAGACACACAGCACTTGGACTGATTGCATTCACTCCAGAATCAAGGAGCTGTTTGCTGTAAGGCAGACAGAAGGGGGCCAAAGCTTTCAGAGGCTGGGGAGTCCAGAGGCCTGGGTGGGGCTGTGTACTAGAACTATTAACTCACACCCTTTGGGGGACTTCGTTTCCTTTTTGTTTATTTTTTCCAGCTATTAAAGGAATAGATTCAATATGTAATACACACACAAAAACATGCGACAGTAGAAGGACCCAGATGTCCTACCTTCCAAAGACAACCTTTGTTAACATCTTTTATTTTTTTACATATAATTCGCATACCATAAAAATCACCCTTTCAAAGTATGCAAATCAGTGAATTGCACAACCATCACCAGCATCTAATTTTGAAACATTTTCATCATCTCCCCCACCCCCTGCAAAAAATTCCTGTACCCTTTTAGCAGTCACTCCCTATTTCTGTCTCTAAAGATTTGCCTATTTGGGGCATTTCGTATCAGTGAACCATAGAATATGTGGCCTTGGTGTCTGACTCCTTTCACTTAACATAGTGTTGTAGCAGATATCAGTAAATTCCTTTTTATAGTGAAATAATACTCTGTTGTGTAGCTATAACGTATTTTGTTTGTCCATTTGTGAGTTGATGGACATTTGGGTTGTTTCCGTCTGTTAGCACCTTGATGTAGCTTCTTATTCCTTTCTCTGTACACTTTTACACAATGATATTATACAGTATATACCATTTTGCATCCCACATTTTCACTTGCGTTTTCCCACGTGATGTAAAACTTCTCATAAGTGCAATTTGTAATAGCTGCATGATAACACTCCGTCTTCTGGCCGAATTATAATTTACCTAACCATTCCCTTGAAGTCAGGCGTTCCGTTGTTTCCAATTGAAGTAAGATTTTAAAAGGAGCAACAGATGAGAGAAACCTCAGGGGATCTTTCCAGACGAGCTTAAATCGCCTCCCAGCCTATCTGTGCCAGCAAGCTGCTGAGCCCAGAGAGGGACGAGGATGACTTATCCCAGATTACTAAGAGGCAAGGATTGGACTGGATGGTGTAAAAAAGATTCTTCTCCAGGGTGGCATAGCAGATCTCCCAAGGGCCCAGGCCCGCTCTTCCCCAGACCCCCAAATGTCAAGGGAGATGTTAGCTTTATATCATGCCCCCTGGCAAATGTTTACATTTATTTTCTGAATTTATTTTCTTTACCCTCAACAATATAGTCTTCATATGCAGTCTGGAAAGCCGAGAAAATGAATAAAGAGCTTGAAATGAAAATTGCCTGGAATTCACCTCTCAGAGGCAACTCCTGTGAACATTTTGGCATATTCCTTCCCAGTCTCTTTAACACATTTGAAGACCACATTCGTTGGGCAATTTTAAGATAACATTAAAAAACCTGAATTCACAAGTAAAGCATGACCACTGTAGAAGGTGTAAAAAATCCTACACTAAGGGAAAACCTCATGCAACAGTCTAGGTGTCTGTCCTTCCAGAGTGTTACGCTCACAGGGCATAGGATATGGACAAAAATAGTTCAGCAAAGTTGGGGTCAGACTATTTGCTTTCCGCCATCCTCCATAACATCTTCCCATTTCAGAAAGACCTTTGCAAAATATTAAGGTACAGAGTGGTGTTATGTGATTCCATTTTTTTTTAAGAAGAGAAGTATATTTGTACATACTTACATATGTGAAGAGAGTTCCTGGGAGGATGCCCAAGAAACTGTTAATGGTGGTTACTTTTTTTGAAAAAATTATACAGTTATACAATTTTTTTTTTTTTTTTTTTTTTTTTCGCGGTACGCGGGCCTCTCACTTTTGTGGCCTCTCCCGTTGTGGAGCACAGGCTCTGGACGCGCAGGCTCAGCGGCCATGGCTCACGGGCCCAGCCGCTCCGTGGCATGTGGGATCTTCCCGGACCGGGGCACAAACCCGTGTCCCCTGCATCGGCAGGCGGACTCTCAACCACTGCGCCACCAGGGAAGCCCTACAGTTATACAATTTTTAGAGGTTACACTCCATTTACAGTTATTACAAAATATTGGCTATGTTCCCCATGTTGTACAATACATCCTTGAGCCTATCTTTTACCTAATAGATTGTACCTTCCACTCCTCCACTCCTATATTGCCCCTCCCCCTCTCTCCCCACTGGTAACCACTAGTTTGTTCTCTATGTCTGTGGGTCTGCTTCTTTTTTGTTATATTTACTAGTTTGTTGTATCTTTTAGGTTCCATATATAAGTGATGTCATAGATTTGTCTTTCTCTGTCCAACTTATTTCACTTAGCATAAATCCCTCCAAGTCCATCCATGTTGCTACAAATGGCAAAATTTTGTTCTTTTTTATGGCTGAGTAGTACTCCATTATATATGTATAATGGTGGTTACTTCTTAGTCTCAGTCCTGGGGCCTGTGACTTCAGTAGTCTGGGGGCCTGAGACGTGTTTTTAAGGGAAGGGAGCTTTGGGGAGGCAGGAGTTTTACAATTTGTGTATATACCCATTTTTTACTGTTTGCCCATTTCTATTAGATGCAATTTTAAGTTTAATTGGAAAAAATAATTATATGTCATTAAATATTCTGCAACATTATTGTTTATGACTTTATAGCATCACTGTATGGATATACCATAGGGTATATCTATGAATCATAGATATTCATAGACATTTAAAAGGGGGGGTCCAAATTATTTTTGAAACTTTTTGTTTTGCATAGTCTTGATGATTTTCTTGGGGTTAATTCCTAGAAGTAGAGTTGCAAAAGTTTTGTACCACTTTGTCAAATACTTCTTAGCAAGTTTGAACCAAAGTGTGCTCCAGCTGGCAAAATGCCAGATGCCCTGTTACACTTTCTCACCCAGATGGGCTGGTGAAAGCCTTTTAGTGTTTGGTTCTTTTTGGCTAACCATGAGTGCCACCGTGTTTTGTGTGCCACCCATGTGGTAAGCAGAATAATGAGCCCCAAAGATGTCTACATCCTAATCCCCAGAACCTGTGAATATGTTAGGTTATATGACAAAGGGGAGTTAAGATTACAGATGAGATTAAGGTTCCTGATCAGCTAACTTTGACATAGATGATTCTGGATTATCCAGGTGGGCCCAGTGTAATCACAAGAGGCCTTAAAAGTGGAGGAGAGAGGGGCTTCCCTGGTGGCGCAGTGGTTGAGAGTCCGCCTGCCGATGCAGGGGACATGGGTTCGTGCCCCGGTCCGGGAAGATCCCACATGCCGCGGAGCGGCTGGGCCCATGAGCCATGGCCGCTGAGCCTGCGCGTCCAGAGCCTGTGCTCCGCAACGGGAGAGGCCACAACAGTGAGAGGCCCGCGTACCGCAAAAAAAAAAAAAAAAAAGTGGAGGAGAGAATAATAAGAGAGAACAAGGAAGATGGCTGTATGAGAAGGATTTAACCTGAAGATGCTGTCTTTGAGGATGGAGGAATGGGGCCACAGCCAAGGAATGTGGGTGGCCTCTAGAAGCTTGGAAAAGGCAAGGCAATGGATTGTGTCTTCGAGCCTCCAGAAAGGAACTCAGCCCTGCTGACACCTTAGTCTTAGTCCAGTGAGGCCCATGCTGGATTTCTGACCTTGAGAACTGTAAGATAATAAATTTATGTCCTTTTAAGCCACTAAGGTTGTGATAATTTGTCACAGCAGCTATAGGGTACTAATACAGTCCAGCACATACTGTATCCCCAACACCTAGCACAGTGCCGGCCCTGAGGGAGGTTCTTGGTTCTTGTCTAGATGGTCCATTATATTTATCATTTGCCCAGTCGCACAAGATACAGAAGTAGTTTTGCAGTCGCCACATACATACCACTGGAAAACGAACCCACTAAGTTGTGTTTCTGATTTGTTTGCAGTACATTTTGTCTGTAAACTGAGTGTTTATAGTCAAAGTACTGTGTTACTTGGGTTATTTCTTTTTTCCCCTTCACCTTAGTTCTGTTATTGATTTGAAATAGGTTCATTTGTTTCTGCTGGAATTCAGTAGGGTTTCCCCACATCTTTATTGATTTAATTTTACTTTTTGAATAACAAAAACGTCAAAACTGTACCTAAAAAACGTACTCAGAGTATTACTTCTCCCCCACATCCCTTCTACCCACCCCCACCACTCCTCGCAAGACAACTAAATAAGCTAATTTCTGGCTTATTTCTGTTTCTTTGTGCAAGAATAAGCAGATACATGTATATGTTCTTTTGCCTTTCTTATATAAAAGGTAGTATGCGATAGATATTCTTTTTCAGTTAATTTTTTAAAATTTAGCATCCTGGAAGTCACTGCATGTCATTGCACAGAAGTCTTTGTCATTCTTTTTTACACCTGCATAGTACTCCACTGTGCGGCTTTGCTGTACTTTATTCAACTGCTGTCCTCTGTCTGGGAGCTTAGATTGTTTTCAGTATTTTACAGTTACAAACAATGATGCAGTGGGTAACTCCACATATATGTATTTTGTCACTTTGGGAAGTGTATCTTCAGGGTAAATTTCTAGAGTTGGGATTTCTGTGTCAAAGGGTAAATACATATATAGTTGGTCAATATTGCAACATCCCACTCCATAAGAGTTCTTCCATCCTGAATTCCCACCAGCCTTGTCTGAGCATGCCCGACAGGTGCTGTCAAGTTTTTAATTGTTTCCTATCTAATAGGTGAGAAAGGGTATCTTGATGTAGCTTAATTTGTAATTTTCTTATGAGTGAAATTGAACATCTTTTAATATGTTTATGGACCATTTTTGTGTCTTCTTGTAACTTGGATGTGTCTTTTATTATCCTTCTGTTGTCAAGATTTTGGACTTTTCCCCCTAAAATTTAAGAATTCTTTATATATTAAGGCTTACTAGCCCTTTATCTGTGACATGTATTACAAATGTTTTCTCCTTGGTTGTCATTTTCTTTCAACTTTGCTTATAGGGGTTTTTTTTTCCCCAATGTGCAAGTTTTTTTTAATTATCATTTAGTTTAATTACCAATTCTTTCTTCTGTTGAATTTGAGGTCTCTTTAGAAAACCTTTCTTAGATATAGAGCATTTTATCCATTTTTTTCTTTTAATACTTGTAAATACATTTTTCTTTTTAAAGCTCTGATTAGCACACTGGCCCTGAACTCCATGCAGATCTGATTTATTCTTGTGTGCAGAATAAGATATGGATCAAATTTTATCTGTTTCCAAATGGCTACATAGTTATCCTAGTGCTATGTATTAAAAGCCCATCTTCACCACAATGATTTGTGATGCCACCTTTGTCATGTACTACATTCCTGTGTGTCCTTGGGCCTATTTCTAGCCTGTTTCCCTGTCTGTCCATCTGCTCATGGGTCAGTCCCCCACAGTTTAATTGCAGAGGCTTTAGAGCAGGATTTAGTATCTGGTACCTCCTCCTGTAGCAATTCTGTATCAGGGTTTTCGTAGCTGTTCTCGTAGTTTGATTTTTTAATTAAAAATTATTGTTAAAAATTAACATTCATTTTTACAGTAATTTTAGGTTGATTAAAAAAAATTAAGCAGAGAGTATAGAGTTTTCATATACCCCTTCTCCATCCACCCTTTTCACACACAATTTTCCTTATTATTAACATCTTTCATGAGTGTGGTACTTTTATTACAGTGATGAGCCACATTATGATACATTATTATTAACTAAAATCCATAGTTTACATTAGGGTTCACTCTTGGTATTGTACATTCTGTGGGTTTCAACAAATGTATACTGAAATGTATCCACCATTCCAGTATCATAGGAATAGTTTCACTGCCCTAAAAATCCTCTGTGTTCTGCCTGTTCATCCCCCCATTCCCTCCCCAAACCCCTGGCAAACCACTGATCTTTTTACTGTCTCTATAGTTTCGCCTTTTCCAGGATGTCACGTGGTTGGAATCATACACTATGTAACCTTTTCAGATTGGGTTCCTCCATGTGCAGTTTTATTTTTTCACATGAACTTTTTATGTCAGCTTATCTAACAAAAGCTTGGTTGTGTTTTTATGGGGATAATGTTAAATATTCAAATGAGAGAGAATTAACATCCTAATGATGCTGAATCCTTTCCAACAACAGGCCATCTCTTTTTTTCCTTTTCCTATTTGTTGAGTCCATTTTGAGTGTTATAAGTTTTCTTCACATGTGTGTTGCACATTTCCTGTTAAGTTGATTCCTGTTTTCTCTCTTCTGTCACCATTATAAATGTAGAGTATAGAGCATAGAGTATATACTCTACCTCTTCTGATTGGTCACTCTGTGTATATGAAGGCTTGAACTTGAGAACTCACTGAGTGTTACAGGTCTGTGGAACAGCACAACGCAGGTGAGAGGGCTAGTTCCAGGCCAGCTTTACCCCAACTTACCAGGAGGCCTCAGGCCCATGACGTATTTTCTCTACCCCCACCCCAGTTTTCTCTCTTCCAAAATGAAGGGCTGGATACATGCGCACCATTTCCCAGAGTGAAATTCCAGCCAAAACTAAATTGTGGTTTGTGTTTTTACCTCTTTCCCTTACTTGTGATTGACAAATTGGATGTTTTTTCCCTGCTGCAGTGCAGAACCAGGCTGCAAGTACCCAGGCTCCCTACATGCCCTGGCCTTGTCAAACTAGACCTTTACGTAAATGGAAAATGTCTCTTGCCTGTCTACAGAAACCAGAAAGGGCAAGGGGACTAGCTTGCTTGTTCGTATATTTGTTCATCCATTCATCTAATTGTTTATTCACAAGTTACTGATTCTGTCAGGCATTGGTGGGGTGCCCCCCATGTGCCATGCAAGGGGGGTGCAGGACTCTGGCCCTGAACTCAGTGCTTACAGCCCAGCATGGTCTCGAGCTATGATGAGAGCTTTGGGGCTGGTACTGCAGAAAGTTCTTTCTGACAGTGCTGGTTTAGAGTGCCTTTGCATCACCTGAGTTGAAATGTTGAGCAGGCAGATACAAGTCTGGGGCTCAGAATAGCAGTTGGGCTGGGTTCATATCTTGCTCTGCTATTTGACTGGTGGGTGTCCTTGGGCAAGTGACTTCACCTCTCTGAGCCTCACTGCCCTCATCTATAGAACAGGCTAGACCATTCCGTGCCTCAGGTGGTGCTTATTAAGTGTAGAGCCAAACTGTACGAGGCCACTGGCCTGAGCGAGGTGCTCAAGGGGTTCCATAGCTGTTGTTCCTCCTGGGTTTGACCGTTGTAAGTGCTCTGATGTGTTTGCTTGAAAGCCAGACTGTCCTGTGAGAAGAGCTCAGGAGTGGCTTCTCTGCCCTCGTTCCACCATTGACTCAGAGTATGACCTTGGGCAAGTCCTTTCCCCTCTCTGGGCCTCAGTTTTTCCACTGATGACCTGGGGGTTAGAGCAGGCCTTCTTTGAGGGCTGCCCATGTCCTGAATAGAGTAAGCAAGGACTGACAATGGACGTGTTAGTGTGAGAAGAAGGAACCAGAAGGAAGTCAGAATGCACCAGGTCCGCCAGTTCCATCCGTGGCATGTCCGAGTGGGTTCTGCCTTGTGAGAGCAAGGTTTACCAGAGAGGGTTGTGTGATGAGCTCACCCAGACCCAGCCCTCACCCACAGCTTGCTTGTTCTAGGAACCTTCTGAGCATTGACCTTGACCTTTTTAAAAAAAATACAGACAAGGTTTACTGACTTCTGAACTGTTGGAAGAAACTAATGTTATCTCATTAAAACTGCATTGCTCACCAAAAAAAAAAAAAAAAAAAAAGCAAGAAAGAAAACAAGCCCATTAAAGTTTTAAACCTGACATGGAAGACTATTAAAGATTCATAATTGCAATAAAACTCTTCAATAGAATTTGAATTTTCGTTGTGGTAATGCTACAGTCAGCGGAGTCCTCATTTGAAGCCGCAAAATCCATTTCAATAAAGTCTTGGGAAGGTGGTGAAGGAGGCCCTGGCCCAGCAAGGCTCCCACCGGTGTGCACATCCAGAGAGGATGGATTCCTGCCTGCCAGCTCAGCACAGGGGTCGAGTGGTTGGCAGGTTTCTCCCCTGCCTCCCTCTGATGTGAGAGCTCAGCCCTGCTGCCATCCTTCCATGGGTTCTTTGGGCTCGTTTGTTCCTTGCAGCAGGCAAGAACAGAGCACCTACTGTGTGCATGGCAGAATGCCCGGGCCTGAGAGGTCATGTCAGAGGTGGAAGGATAGGCTGGTTTTTCCTCGAGGAGGAGCCAATACTGGTTCGAGCAGAGGTTTGGCAGCCTGGCAGGACAAAGGCCAAATCCCAGCTCTTGTCACTTCACTTGCTGGCCTCAGCCCCTCATCTGTAAGATGGGGATAAAAATATGTGCCTCGTGGGTGTGGCCATCACGTGTGAATGTTGACACGGAAGGTGGAAAGGCAGAGGGTATGGCTTTGAGAGACTCAGAGGAGACAGAATTGCAATATTTGGTTGGTGAGTGACTAAGGGTCACTTTAAGGGTAAACATCGTTTTCAAAAACGCAGCTAACATTTATTAAGGACTTACTGTATGCTGGATACTGTTCTACCTGCTTTGTAAGTGTTCATTCAATAAATACTCATTGAGCACCTACCACGTGCCAGGTGCTGTTTTAGGTGCTGGGGTACAGTGGAGAGGGTATTAACTCATTTAATCCTCAGACCTATGAGGTAGGCACTGATGCTTTCCCCATTTTCCAGAGAAGGTAACTGAGCCACAGAGAGGGCAGGGAAATTACCCGAGGTCACACAGCTGGGAAGTGGCAGAGCCTGGAATTAGATCCCGAGGACAAGACCCCTGGGTCTGTGCTCAGTAACCACACGGCAAATGGCTTCTCATTTAGTTGGTGTACCACTCTTCACAGATGCTGGTCTTATCCCGTTTTGAGGGAAGCAAGGCCTAGAGCGGTAACATTATTTTCCCCAAGTCTCTTAAGGAGTAAGACGGGATCATTACCAAGGCCAGCTCACTCCTAAGCCTGCTGAGCTCTTTCCACTGCTCCAGGGGCCTCAGACCCAGGGGGAGTGAATTCCTGCTTCCTGGTGGTTGGCTGGCCAAGTCCAGGGGAAAATCAGTGTCCTGTCCTCGTTAAAGTCCCTTTCCTCTCTCCTCGGAGCATCCCGGACCCCAGCCTGTCACTCGATGGCTGTGGATGTTGGAGGAGTCTTTCCTCTGCCTTAAAATGAAGGGCACTCCCGCTCTCCACCCTCTGCTCCTTCATCACTGGTGATGAATAGGACGCCCGTGGTGACAAATAAAAGAAAGACTCCTTTATTTGTTCATCCTTCTACGTCCTCCCCACGGCGCCTGTCGGAAAGCTGAGCAAATATTAGACACTCAGTCACACTCTGCTCCTGTCTCTCCCTTCTCCAGGGGGTCGTGTCCTGACAGCTCTGGGCCGGTGGGTGTTTTCTTGGTTAATCAGCCTCAGGGTCTGGGCTTTGCTGTTGCCTCGCTCTGTGGTCCCTGACACGTCCCTGTGCTGCCTGTTTCCCCACATGTAGGGGACCTTGGGAGGCCTGACAGTAGCCACGCTTTCCTTTTTCCTTTTTGCCTTAAATCTGCCCTCCCCTCCCCCTCCCCCGCCCGGGTTATCTAACTCAGAGCTGGCTACCGTGGGAAGGAGAGAGTAACATTTCAATGAATGAACACGGAGAGCTCTTAGGTATTTTTTGTGTGTGTGTGGGGGGGAGTGCTTTAGGAGAAGAGCCAGATGAAGACCTTTAAACACTCCACCTGGACTTCACGTTGCACAGACCAAAGGAAAAGGGGAAGTAAGTGGAAGTGAGCATGGGAGAGTAGAGAGGAGGGGTCTCTGCAATCCCTTCCCGTTTACTAAATGCCTTCTGCGTGCCAGACACTGTGTGGGATAAAGGTGGCACAGGGTTGGGGGAGAATAAGGCAGAGGCTGGGCTCCACTGCTGGCTCACCGTCCATGTGTGACCATGACCTTGAGCAAGTTGACATGTCAACCTGTCCCCGCCATTTGGAAGGGAAGTGAATGAAAATCTCTCGAAAGCCTCTCGAGTGTCAGGCTCTGTGCTGAGTGGTCCCACTTGCTTCTCAGAGACCTGGAAAAGGCAGGCAGTATCATGTGCCTTTTACAGACGAGGAGTGTACTTGAGCGGTGCAGGACCGCACAGCCACTGTGTCATGGCTGCCTGGCTTCAGAACGACGGGCATCTTTCTGTTGGACCGTAGGGAAGGGACTCCACAGCCTGCTGGCCTGGGGCTGCTGTGAGCAGCACGTGAGACGCTGGATTTATTTGAACGTGGCTTGTGAATTCTGAATGACAGTGAACATGCAGACGCCTGTTCTGACAGGGCTCCCGGACCTCGGGAAACTTTTCAACAAGTAGAGGGAATGAGAGAGAGAGCTGGACACAGAAATGGGAGTCACTCAGACCAACTCAGATGCTGCAGAGGGCTGCGTGGAGACAGCCCCGTCTAGAGCTTCAGTTTTAAAACAGGCTCTGAAGAAGAAGAAAGATAGGAGAGGATGGAAAGAGATGGGGAAGACGGGCTCACGTAACCCCCCATTAAGTTGGGGTTTCCAGAGTGTGACTCCTACTTCACACCTCTTCCCCAAGTGGATTGCACATGAACCCCACACTGACTCACAGATCGGGTAGGGATTCATTCAGCAGACGTTAGGGGGAAATGTGATTAGCACAGCAGACCTTTGATTTCATGGATGTTAATGTTTACGAGGAGGCTGCAGTAAACGTGTGCCGGTGATTCACAGCACTGCATGAATAACAGGTGCCCGGCTCAGGGAAGGGAGAGTAACTGAAGTTTGGAAACCATAGCACTAAATCGGTACACACCCCCCCAAGAACCATTGCCCCCAGAGGCTACTGACACCCCGACCTCAGTGTTGCCAGATTTAGCGAATAAAAATACAGGCCACCATTTAAATCTGAGTTCCAGCTGAAGAGCGAATACCTTTTTTAGTGTACATACGTCCCATGCAATATTTGGGCCATTCCCTGCTTCTCCAGCCTCGCTGTGAGGGGCCAGGTAGGTGCTTGTAGAATTGAGTTGCTTCCCCCAGGCCTGGACCTGTAGAGAGAGGCTTGCTCACGAAAGGATGCCCTCACTTATCTGGTCTCTCAGATGTTACTTCCTTTAATTAAACTGCTGGGATGAAATAAAGTGTGTGGAAAAGACTGAAATTGACTTCCTTAGCTTAACAAAAGCCAAAGCTATTGAGAGGGATACTTAAGGAAACAGAGCACTTCAGCAGATGAAAAGTACAGCCTGGCTCCAGCTCGGATCTGTGGGGGGACAACCAGGGGCAGAGGGGAGAGGTGGAGCCGCTACTCAGGGAGACTGTGATGATGTGGGCCGAGGGGGCCGTCCTTGCCTTGAGAGCATCCGTCCGCTCTCAGTAAGGCCCGAATGCCTGCCTGCGAAGCTCTCCTTTGACACAGCTCTGCTTCTCAGCATCGGGGAACACCAGCTGGGAGAGAGGCACAGTGGGAAGTGGCGAAATCCATACCTCCGGGCATAAGCACTTATTGAGCGCTTGCTGTGTGCCAAGCCCCGAATCAGGTGTTGGGTCTCACCTCTAGCTCTTTACAAGGAAACCAGCTGGGGTTGCCTAAGTTCTCAGGGACCCCAGTTTCTCAACTAGGGAGCTCAAAGATGCAGAAAGAGAGAAAAAATTTGTTGATATTGCTGGTGGTGTTGGGAAACACATGCTGATGACTGTAGAGATTTTGGAGGGCAATCCTGGGCTAGGATTCCCCATTTTACACCAGAGGAAACTAAGGGACAAAAGCTCATTGGGGAATTTGCTTGAGCTCATGTGGCATGAAAGTAGCAGAGCCAGGATTTGGACCTGAATCTGATGGTCTTTGAAACCCTTAACCATAGCGTTACGCTGCCTCCTGGATTGTAAGGGTTGTTGAGGTTTTTAAGCCAGGAAGGACATCATGAAAGCAAAAAGTTGAAGAAACATGAATCGGGTGCTAGGTCTGAGGCCAGTTTAGAAGTTAATGCACGGGGGAGGATGCCAGCTCAGGAGCTCAGGTATGAGCAGGTGGGGACCCAGGTTAGGGGACCGATGGGAGAGGAAGAAGGTGAGACTTCCTGGAGAGTCTACTCAGGGAATAAAGGCAGAGTTTATGATGGGGGTGGGTGTTCAGAGCTGCATGCTGCAGGGCTAGGGAGGAATGGCAGGCTTTGGACATGCTGGATCTGAAGCCCGACAGCAGCCCAGTAGTAGAAAGCACTAGGGCCTTGGGACCTGACCTGGGTTTACACCCTAGCTGTCCTCTTCACTAGCTCTGTGACCACAAACTATTTACTTAACCTCTCTGAGCCTCTGTCTTCTCTCTGGTGAGAGGCAGAGCAATGACACCTACTTGGCAGGATACTGAAGATATTAAATAAGGAAAGCTATGTAAAGGGACAGACAAGGTTCTTGACATATAGTCAGCATCTGGTTAAAAGTGGTTTGAAACTTGGGGCTGCAGGCTGGTGTCATGTGTTAGTCCCCACTGAGCTGCAGCAGAGATGGTCCTGGATCTGGGAATGGAGGGACTGGTGTCTGACTCTTCATTCATTTGATGACTTTTTATTGCATTCCCACTGTATGCCGGGCCCTGGGGACGTAGCGTGGAGAGGCTGGTGGGAAAACTCAATTATAGCACAAAACAGAGCCCGCTGAGCAGCCTGAGAGCAGGATGTGATCTGTCTGGCTGTGCGTGGTGCCCCAGCTCAGAGCCTGGCACGTAGTAGGTGTGCAGGAAATGTTGAATGGGGTTGTGGAGGCAAAGATGCAGTGGGCCTTCTCTGAGCACATCAATGCTGGTGCAGAGGAGGGTCGGAAAGTCTGAATTTGTAACCACTTTCTGTTCTGGAAACTCCCCAACAGCAGGTGAGGAGTTAAAGAAAAGATGAGAACCTGGGGACCAGGGTTTCAGTTCTCAGCCTCATCACCACATCTTATTCTCTTTTTCTTCCAAATTCCCAATTGGCTCACATTTTCCAAATTCTGCTTTGAAAAACACTGGAAAACGCCCCTGGGGGTGACCATGCGCCATCAGCAGGCGGGGACGGGGGGAGAAGGAAAAGTGGCCACAGGAATAATTGGCATTATGGGGACTTCCCTGGTGGTCCAGCGGTTAAGACTCCACGCTCCCAATGCAGGGGGCCCGGGTTTGATCCCTGGTCAGGGAACTAGATCCCACATGCGTGCTGCAACTAAGGAGCTGGTGAGCCGCAACTAAGGAGCCTGTGAGCCTCAACTAAGGAGCCTGCCTGCCACAACTAAAAGATCCCGCACACGGCAATGAAGATCCAGTGTGCTGCAATTAAGACCCGGCGCAGCCAAATAAATAAATAAATAAACAAATATAAAAAATAATTGGCATTATGGGGCTGCCCTTCAAGGCCACGGTGGGCTTTGACCCTGGGCAGCCCCCTCTGGTCACCCATCGGTGAACAGAGGAAAAACACCGAACCTCCGAGTTTAAACATGCTGCACGTCCTTCTGACATGCCCCAGGTCACACTGCAGCAGCTTCCCAGGCAACCTCTTCTGGTTTTGTCACATACTTATGTTTATTGGAAGGCTAGTGTTTTCTGTTTTTTACTCCTTTCATTAAAAAATATGTTCTTACATTACCAAATAAAACTGCCTTCTTTTTTAAAATTTATTTATTTTATTTTATTTATTTTTGGCTGCGTTGGGTCTTCGTTGCTGCGCGCGGGCTTCTCATTGCAGTGGCTTTTCTTGTTGCTGAGCACGGGCTCTAGGTGCGTGGGCTTCAGTAGTTGTGGCACGCGGGCTCAGTAGGCGTGGCACGTGGGCTCAGTAGTTGTGGCTCACAGGCTCTACAGTGCAGACTCAGTAGTTGTGGCACACGGGCTTAGTTGCTCCACAGCACATGGGATCTTCCCAGACCAGGGGCTTGAACCTGTGTCCTCTGCATTGGCAGGCGGATTCTTAACCACTGCGCCACCAGGGAAGCCCCCAAACCACCTTCTTGTCATAAGAATCCAAGCAATATATTATTCCTTTAACGGAAGGCTAGTTTTCTCACTTACTGCTTTTTTCTTGAGTAACTTAAAATGATGTTTACACTTTAAGGTAATATAAGAATGCACGCTTGTAAAAATTTTACAAGCTTGTAAAAAAATTTACAATGCTTGTAAAAAAATTTTAACAGTGTAGAAGTGTAAAAGGAAAATAATGGAACTCTGCCTTCACACCTCATCCTACCCCCAATTCCACCCACCTCCAGGCCTCTGAAACGGCTTTTGTTTTCTAGATCAGGGGACCCTTGGGAATCTCACAGACACATCCCTCAAAGCCATTGCTAAGTTGAGGGGAGGTGGCCCTTTCCAGTGACAGGAACGTGAGTTGAAGATCAGGATTGGACAGTTGGTTCTACCATTGATTTGCTGTGTGACCCTCAGGAATTCACATAACCTCTTCGAGCCTCCTGCTGTATGACCTCAAGCACCCGCATAGACTCTCTGAGGCTCGGTGACCTCCTTGGTAGGCTACCCAGGAGGAGAATTGGGGTCGGGGCTCTGAAGCCCTGATGTTCGGTGTCCTGCAAACAGCCCAGGTGACTGTGTTGTTTTGTGGTCTTGGCAGGTTGGGGACCAGATTCTGGAGGTGAACGGGCAGAGCTTTCTCAACATCCTGCACGACGAAGCGGTCAGGTTGCTCAAGTCATCCCAGCACCTCATCCTGACGGTGAAGGATGTCGGGAGGCTGCCCCGTGCCCGAACCACCGTGGACAAGACCAAGTGGATTGCCAGTTCCCGGATCGGGGACACCGCCACGAACTCAACAGGGTGTGGCTGCCCTGCTCTCTCGCTCTGAGCCCCAGGACCCCAGGGCCATTTCTGAAAGGCAGTAACAGCCCTTCCCACCTCTTCGCCATGCACCATGCCCTGACCTGTGAAGACTGCGCTGATTCCCAGAGCCTGTGGTCCCAGCCCCGGGGTCCCTTCCGTTTGCCGGGCAGGACCTCGGGCACATCCCTTGTCCCGTCCTGGCCTTGGTTTCCCTTGGAAAGCTGAGCCACAGGACCCGGCTCTCCCGGTCTTTATTTGCCCCCCAGCAAATCCCATAACTTACTTTTGGGCCCTCAGTTGCTTTGTCTGAGGAGTGGGAATCACAACCCCAGCCCCCGTCCCAGGTGTGTGGATGAGGGTCCCATGCGTCACTTGGGTGAAAGGGCCTTGGGAGTCACAAAGTGAGATACAGTTGCCAGGTGGCTGTGCAGCTGCTAGTAATGTAAAGTGTCACCTTTGGACTTCCATCAGGAGTCTCAGACTGGCTGGCGGCCCCCAAGCCAAACACACCCAGAGCATCTCTTTCTCCCTTCTTCCTCTCTTCCTTTCACCTGCACAGTATTATCATTTTAAAAAATTAGTTACCAACATTTAAAAGGTCATCTGGTTTCCCATGAAAAAAACTGGATTTCTGGCTGCTTCTTGAAAATCAGGGATCCTGGCAGCTTGAGCCCCGTTTTTTTGTGAAAATAGACGGGAACCAAGCTGCACCTGCGCATCGCACTTCAGCACCTCCAGTTGACCTCATCCCCACCCTCCCTAACGTTGGCCTGACCCTGAGGCCACGAGGCAGTTGCCGTCTAGTCTCTCCTCTCCTTGTTACCTCCCTGGCCCCTGTAGGGTTGGAAACAACTCAGGATGCCACCTTGCATGGTTTTAGAAATGCCATCCACATGGTCGGTCAGGAGGACAGAAGCTGCCCGTCTGTCCAGGGGTTGAGTGGCCCCGGCGAGTGCAGGCCAGAGTTCTCCCAAAGCTCTGCTCGTCCCGCAGCAAAGCAGCCGTTCCCTTCCCCGTGCCTGTTTGAACTGCTCAGACATGAGGCTGAACATGCTGTCTTTCTTCATAGCTTTCCTGGGGATCTCACAGCAGAGGGGACCAGCAAGGTAGGCTGCTCTCTGTCTGGGTGTCTTCAGCTTCTTCACAGCTCCCCATGCGGGGAGCTCTGGGCCTGGCAGGGGGGCTGAGAGACTCACGGACACGATCTCATTTCATTTGGTCAGCCCGCTGACTGTCCATCCTCCATCCTACACACGTCTGTGAGTGCCACCGGGTTCTGGGTACCGCCCTGGACACCTGGGTTAACGGCACGAACAGAACAGATCAGGTCCCCACCCCGGTGGAGGTTATCCCCAGTGAAGGAGACACACATCAAAACAAAACAAAACTGCACATGTATCTAATCACAAAAGACTTTCAGTGCCATCCAGGAAAGGTGCTGCGTCTGATGAGAGAGAATGACAGAGACACCTAGTTTACATTGGGGGAGAGGCCAGAGGGAGAGGGCAAAGACTCTGCGAGGTAGTGACACGGTGTCTGGGCCGTAAACCGAACGAGAAGTGGAGGTTAGTGAGATCAAAGTCTGGGCAGGAGCAGGAGAGGGATGGCGTAGGCAGAGGGCACTGCATGTGCCAGAGCCCTGAGGCAGGTGCCACACTTGGCTTGTTGGTGGGACAGCCAGATCACACAGGACTCAGTGGGTCGTGTCAGAGATTTGCTTGCTAACCTAAAATGATAGGTTGCCTCTGAAGGGCTTAAACAGGGGAGCAAGGTGAGGAGATCTGTGTTTTTACGAGGTCCTCTCAGCAGCTCCGTGTAGGTGACAGAGAGAGGCAGAAAAGACAAGGAGGGAGACCGGATGGCGTCTTAGACACAGCTGACGGTGGCAGAGGCAGTGCCGGGAAGGGTGGAGTGTGTGGGTGCAGATCTGAGCTATGTTTTGGAAATAAAATTACTATTATCCCCATACCAAGAAAGGTATTTCAACCTAGAGAGTAAAATGGGCACCAAAATAATACTGCTCGACTCTGAATGGTGACAAGGCTCTGATGAGATAACATGTAAACGTGCTACATGAGCCGTGAGAGCACTTTGCAACTGCACGAGGCCGCGTGCTCTGGGAACACAGCGGTAACATCTGCAGCTTTCCCACGCGGGCCGAGACCTCAGAGGGACCCACCCCATCCCTCGGCAGGGGGGTCGCTGGCTGGGCCTGGCCATTTGCCTCCAGAGCAGCGCTGAATTCCCAGGCCTCTGTCTTGCTGTCTTTCAGCTGGGGTTTTACAAGGGGCCGGCCGGCTCCCAGGTGACCCTGAGCAGCCTGGGGAACCAGACGCGGGTGCTGCTGGAGGCGCAGGCACGGCACCTGCTGAGCGCGCGGGAGCGTGCCACCATGGCCTACTACCTGGAGGAGTACCGCGGCGGCAGCGTGTCTGTGGACGCCCTCGTCATGGCCCTGTTTGAGCTGCTCAACACCCATGCCAAGGTGACCCGCACCTCCTCGGGCAAGGCGGGGCTGGGGGCGCCTGGCTTCAGCTCTCAGGGTCTCCGCATCCTTCCCTGCCGCCCTCTGTCCCCCACTCCTCTCCTGAGAGCCCACAAAGAGTCAGGCCCAAACTGAACCCCAGGCGGAGGCTGGTGACCGAGACAGACCCTGCCCCGGGGGAGCCCACAGACTCCTGGGGAAACTGTCAGTTAAGGTCCCCTGTGATTGGGGCCCTAACACAGCGGCTTTAAGAGCGTCTGGACTGCTCTTAAAGAGCGATGCTCGAGCCCCACCGCAGGCTGGCTGACCGCACACCTCTGTGGATGGGAGCCGGCCACCAGTAATTTTTACGAGCCCCCCAAGTGACTGTGCCATGCTGCCCTCTTTGAGAACCCTGCTCTAGTGGAAGTCTGAGGTTCAAAAGCTGCATGGAGGAAGAAGTGATTAAATCCACTGGGAGGTTACATTTGGGAAGACTTAACAGAGGAAATGCAGTTTGGAGAGGAGGGGGAAGGGACAGCCAGGGGCTTCCTGTTCAGGGACTTGCAGCCGTATGTGCAGGCTGAGATGCCGGGGAGGAAGTGGTGAGATGGAGGCAGGGGTCAGATGATGCTGGGCCCGGCCTCCAGGCGAAGGTGCTTGGACTTTTCTCCTAGCACAGTGGGGAGCCCCGAGGGTGAAGGAGGGGAGGCCAGTGGCCAGGTTTGCATGCGGGTCATTTGGGGTGGCAGGGGGCCGTCCCACCTGCTGGTGGAGCTCCCCACTGAGTGCCCGCCTTGTCCCTGCCTCCAGTTCTTGCTCCTGTCTGAGGTGAGAGGTACCATCTCCCCGCAAGACCTGGACCGCTTCGACCACCTGGTGCTGAGGCGGGAGATCGAGTCAATGAAGGCACGGCAGCCCCCCAGCCCTGTGGCCGGGGACACCTACTCCATGGTCTCCTGCAGTGACACAGGCTCGTCCACAGGCAGCCACGGCACCTCCACCACTGTCAGCTCAGCCAGGGTGAGCTGCCCCTGCCCCGTCCCCGGATGCTGGCCAGCAGGGGCGTTAAGATAACGGCTTTGGAGTGAGACCCCTCCAGGTTCGAATCCCGGCACTGGGCGTCTGTGCTGGGATTCGAGCCCTTGCCAGCTCTTGCCTTTCCGAGCCTGTCTTTTCACCTGTGAAAACCTCCTAATGGTTGGGGGCCTGCTGCATGCCAGCAGGTGAACAAGGCAGCTGTGGCCCTGCCTCAGGCGCCCAGAGTCTGGGGGATAGGGTGCAGGCTGGGGGAGAAAGGTGAAAAACACAGGTTATGAGACAAATAGAAAAAATGATGCCAGTCCATGCGAGGATGCCACGAGAGACCACACAGCGCATTCGTGGTCGTGGTCGTGACTGGGATCTTCCCTGAGACACACCCTCCTGATTCTCTGGAGCCCCGAAGCCCAGCCTGACTTTTTCCCAGACTCGCCAGCCCCTAGAAAAGCATCTGGTCCATCTCATGGTGTCACTCTGCCCCCAACATGCTCAGAGGCAGATTAACCCCGGGAGGCCTTTGCAAGGAAAGGGCAGAGGAAATGCCTTATTATCCATCATGGGGAACAGCCAGTTATTAAGGTCCGTGCCTTCGGGAGAGGCGGAGCTGGAGGTCAGGAGAGCCGGCTTGGCCCCATCCTCTCCTTTCCTGTCTGTCGGTCATTCAGCACCTCTCTGCTGCGGAAAGGGAGTGGGGAAGTCGAGTTCCTTAAACACCGTTACTCCCAGACACTGAACTGGGAGCTCTTACGGGTGGAATCTCTGTTAGACTGTGTTCGTTGTCCTGTTGGGGGAGCAGGAGGTCTGAGAGTGCAGTGACGTCCACCTGCAGACACAGGTGGTAAGTGGGCACAGGTGAGCTTGCAGCCACCAGGAGACAGCCCTGGAGCATGTGCGCCTTTCCCTTGGGGACTCCAGTTCCCAATATAGCTTTTTTTTTTTTTTTTTTTTAGCTCTGGGGATCTGAGTTTCTGGGGAAACTTCTACTCCTCTACCTCCTATCCCTACCATCCCAAGTCACCTTCATCCCCCAAGAGTCCTCGTCCTTCCTGGGGCGACCAGGAAGCTGCCACATATTCCTCCTGGCTCTGGACGCAGCTGCAGTGGAGGCGATGTCATGCTTCAGGATGAGCAGATCACTTCTGGGGCTGCCTCCTGCCTGGGGCTGCATGTTTGGCTCTGATGTAGCACACAGGTGATGAGCTGGTTTCAGGCTGTGGGGGCCCTGGCCCGAGGGTTTATTTCTCTCTGGGTCCAACTCCACAGAGATTGGCGAGATGATGTCCATGTGTTGGCTTCACATCAGTCACTGCTCTAAAACTTGGAGGATTGCCGACTCTAATTCTGGGATGGTCCCTTTAGAATCAGGGATGAGAAATCCAGTGGGTGGGATGGGGTGTGTTCTAACCTGGGAGGCAAGAGGTTTAGGTTAAATCACCTGAGGCCCTGGGTGGCCCTGGCCACGGCAGCCCGAGGCCCTGATGGCAGGCCAGGCTGCAGCACTAAGACGCCTCAGGGTAACTATTATACCCAGGAAGGGCTCTGGGCAGGGGTCCCGGCCCCAGCTCAGCACTGGCCTCCCATGACCCTGTCCCAGCCCGGGGGTCTCTCCTGCACCTGGGGAGCACTGACCCTGGCCATCTGAGCCCCAGCTGTGGCAGTTGACCCTGCCCTGCCGGAGAGACCCTCTCTGTGGATTGGAGCACCCTGGGAAAGGCAGACTTCAGAAAGGCCACGGGATGATTTTGAGCAGGGAGTTCATGGGACAGATGGAAGGGGTCTCCCAGCTTCTGAAGTGGGAATAACCATGAGTCTGAGACCCACTGGATAGCTCGGGCATGTCAGATCAGGGCTAACCAAGACCAGGGCGAGCCCTTGGAGGTGGGTGCTAAGAGAACATCGTACAGGCAGGAGAAGCAACGTGGAAAGGCTGCCTCCATCTGCAGTGGCTCCATCTCCCTCCTCGCGTTGGGGCAGCTGGTTGGGAGGAGTAAAGGATGAGTAACATCCCAGACGTGCTGCCCACAGCCCGAGGGCAGAGGAAACCTCTGTTCTTCCTGACCCGTCCCAGCCTGGCCGGAAAAACCACCCTGTATCCGGGGCCTTGCAGGCACTTGGTGGCTTCTGGAAAGCACTGGGCTGAGGACCTGCCACTGCCCCTCCAAACTTCATCCCCCCTGGGTGCTCTCCACACGCACAGCCCAGGGCTCCAGTTTGCAGACGCTGAGCTTCTCTGCCACCACGGGGCCTGGGCCTCCCTGAAATCTGGGTCTTCTCTGATCGAGGCTTCTGAACAGGGTCCTCCTTCAGCTCTGCCTTTCAGTTGCAGGTGTGACCTTGGACAAGTCACTTCCCTTTGCTTAGCCTCAGTTTTCCCATCTGCCAAGTGGGAATAATGACCCTAGCCTCAACTGCTAGAGAGCCCCAGGATTGCCTCCAGGGGCATGACCATCTCCTGAAGACCCTTTTTAAGGACACGTGTCATTTCTGCAGAGCAGTGAGGAACCCCTGGTTTCCTTCAAAGAGGCAGTTAGAACGAGGCCATACTGATTGTAGCAGTGGGGTTTCCTCACCCCTTCTTTATTCTTGCCCACAGCATCCCAAGTAAAGAGAAAAGGGACTTGGAGAATCTCTTTGTTTATTTTGCCTTTTTGTGTGTGTGGGGAGGGGTGTTTGGGAAGGGGGTTTGCTGTGCCCACTCCATCCCTAATATTTATTTGATGTATTTTTCTTTTTGCCTTTTGCCCACCCTTCCTCCCCAGGAGCGGCTGCTGTGGCTTATAGACCTGATGGAGGTACCGTCCTTCCTGCCAAGGGGGGGCTGTGGGAGTGCCTTAGCTGGGGCAGAGGCAGGGGGCTGTGGTCCTTCCCCCCACCTCCTTACACCCGCACCCAGCCCTGGTGGGGAGCTGGGCTTCTTCGGGGTGCTCACTCTCTCTCCTGTTTGCCAGTTCATCAGGTTTTTCAGGCTCTGGAGTGAGAATGCCCTCTGTTCAAATCCAGCTCTGCCACTTCCTTGCTGTGTGACCTCAAGAAGTAGTTTCACCTCTCTGAGCTCAGTTTTATAAAATGAGGATGATAATTTCTGTGCCATGGAGCTGTTGAGAGACCTCTCGGCCTTCACATATGCCACACAATCTGTCTGTCTGGAGTGTTCTCCTTCCCACGTCACATGGCCTGGCTAGCCCCTGTGTGTGCTTCAGCCCTTAGCTCACATGCCACCTCTTCCAAGCAGACTTCCCTGATCCTCGCAAGGAGGGTGACTTTGAGCCTCTGGCTCCTTCAGCCCCTTGGGCTTCTTGCTGTTATGGCTCTTGTGTCATTATATTCCAATAATTTGTACAAGACTGGCTGGTTACCCGCCTTGACTGTGGGCTGCTTGAGGGCAACAGCTGTGTCTGGAGTTACCATCAAATCCCTAGTGCTCAGCATAGAGCCTGGTCCATATTAATAATTTGGGCCTTTATAATATTGGCTGGCATTTGTCAAGCATCTCCAGGACACTATGATAATGCTTTCTAACTGTATCTTCTTTGACCCGCCCCGTGACTAGGTGTGGCAAGTACTGCTATGATCCTCATTTTACGGAGAAGAAAACTGAGGCTTAGAGAGAAGTGACTTGTTCAGGATTGCTCAGCTAGTGAACAGTGGAATGTGGATTCAAACCCAGGCCTGCTTACCTCTGAGCTGGAGCTGTTAACACTGCAGTCTGGTTGTGATTCTTCCCTGAAGCAGCTCACCAGATGCTTGCTAGGCATTATCTATCTATCTATCTATCTATCTATCTATCTATCTATCTATCATCTCCTCTCTCCCTCTTTCTCTTCCTTCTGTTACCAAGTATCAATTGAGTGATTGCTATGTGCTATATCCAGTTCTAGGTGCTGGGAATACAGTGGTGAAAGAAATACAAAGAAATTCTTTCCATTAGGGAATTTAGGGTACAGCAGGAATGACAGACTAAACCGCATGAATAACTGAAATGCACGGTATGTTACGTGGTAAAAAGTGCTGAGGAGAAAAATGAAACAGGAAAGGGGACTTGGGGAGGGGGCGGCATGGTCAGGAAGTGACGCCTGCGTAAGATCTGAAAAAGGTGAGGAAGATGGTCCTGCCCACAGCTGGGGAAGAGTGTTTCCAGCAGAGGGAACAGCGAATGTAAAGGCCCTAAGGTGGGAGCAGGTCTGGAGTGTCTGAGCAAAGTCCGGAAGCCATGAGGCTGGAGCAGTCAGCAAGGGGAAGGGCAGTGGTGGATTATGTGCTGAGGACTTTGACTTCGCGTCTGAGTGAGATGGGAGCCGTTGGCAGGTTAGAGCAGGGGCTGCCATGATCTGACTTAGTTCACCAGGATGCCGCTGATTGTTGAGAACAGACGGGGATGGGTTTGAACCAAGAACAGGTTCATTCCCAGGAAGGGCCTGGGGAGGTCGTGCAGCCTGAGCTGCTAAGAGACGTGATGACGGGCTCTGCAGGTGCCAGCTCTTCCTGCTGCCTGGTCAGCCCTGGCCTCAGTGTCTCCTGGGAACACCCTCCCTCCACACCCACAGCAGGTCTCAGACTGGACACCGCATGCTGCCTGCATGCGGAGCCAAGGACAGAAACCTCCTCCTGGAAGCCCCTCTATGCAGGAATGCAGGGCACCAGGCCCATCCGGGGAGTCAGGAGCCCACACCCTTCCTCCTCTCTGCGCCCACCACGCAGTGCACCCTCAGGAAAGCCCCTCACTCACCGTCAGCCTCAGTCTCCCCATCTGTACGATGCAGGCAGACCCCCAAGTCTCCTCCAACTCTGAGAGTCCTCTTGTCAGGAGATTCTGGAAAATATTCCAGGGGAGGCACGGCAAGGAATGGCAGCCCTGTGTTCCCACCGCTTATCTGTGTATTTGAACAAGGGCTGCATCATTCCTCCTGAGAGAGAGCTTAAAATAATATTAATTCATTTGCTGCTAAGTGCCAGGCACTGGTCTGCAACACCACCATGTATTAGTGAGCTTTTGCTGCAGGGATGCTGAGTAACAAACATGCCCCACAATCTGGATGGACAACAACCAAAAACATTTCTTGCTCATGGCCAAAATCCCTTCCCTCGTGGAGCACGCGTGCTTTTCACATCTCCATTAAAATGTCCGCCATGTTGCTTTAACCTCTGCCTGAGTGTCTTCCCCAGGACACAGGGGAAGCTGGTGGGGTCAGACAGGGACCTCATTTTTCTCCTGTCTGTGTCCCCACTGCCAGCCCAGGGCTTGGCACAGAGCAGAGTTCAAGGAAATGTGAAGCAGAAACCGAAATGAAACCTCATTCCCTGGCCACCCAGGATCATCTTCTAACGTTCCAGCCTCCTGAACAGTTACCTCCCACATCGTAGGAAAATGTCCTCTGCTCTGGCGTTCAGACGGGCAGGCGGGCGGGCGGCTGGCTCTCGTGACCCACATGCCGCAGACGGATGCCCCAGCTGGAGCCGGTTCCCGTTTAACCCCAATTCCCTGGATCGCGCTGCACGGTTATCAATCCCAGGCTAAACGTGGCTCATTCTGCAGCCATTTTCCCTCAAACCAGACACAATCGATCAAAGGAAATCAGATGCAGCCTTCCCCCTTCAACAAATTGTGTTTATTTTCCATTTGTCTAATAGAGAGTCAGCCCTGGGAATTTTTGGCTGCCTCCAAACGGTATCATTCCCCTCCCATAAAGATGTCGGCCAGGAGAGCTGCGTGAAAGAAGAGAAGAAAGGCCTGCCCGACATTTCTTGAATTCCTCATCTGGTGTGAGCGGGCCTGTGGGGGAGGGGCTTAAGTGCACAGGCTCTGGAATCCCACACACCAGGGCTGGCTCTCCCCACTAGCAGCCGTGTCACCTTGGGCAGGCGGCTTAAGCTTTGGGTGCCTCAGTTTCTGCATCTGTACAGTGGGCTGGTAAGGCCGCCCGTCTACAGGTTGTTGTGGAGATTGAGAGTAGGGGTGGACTTACAGGTGTGGACTATATAGGAGCCGATTCTGTTGGTACTCTAAAGGCTGGCAAAGGGCACTGCAGAGGAAAAGGGGCTGAAAGGCCAAAGCCAGCCTTGTACCCATGGAGCAGATGCTATTGAGGTCGGGGTGGCAGTGGAACTTGCCCTGGCCTTACCCACAGCCCTCTTCCTCCTGGATTTGAGAGGTTCTGCACTCTAGGCCTCTCATGTACCTGGAAAGGGGCTCCCCAGGCTTGCTAAAGGGTGCTGGAGGTGGGGCCCCTGCCTCTAAAGGCCGTTGCCATCTCCCCTGCAGTAAGGTGAGAAGGGGGTGCAGGGCGTGGCTGTCAGCACTTGGCAGTGTCAGCCTCCTCCCCATGGCCTCCTTGCCTTTCCTCTTCATCCGGGGCCAAAGGAGGGCGGAGGCGCTCAGGCCTGTGTCAGACGCCTACAGCTGCAGAGACCCCTGACTGTCAAGGCAGCTCTTTCCAGAAACAGGGAGCAAATGATGAGAGGTACACATCCCACCTGCTGCATGTGCCTCTGGTCCAGCCCGGGTGAGTTTAGGAGTCCTCTTCTGGGCAAGTTCTTCCCTAGCGGGGGAGCAGGAAGGAGCCCATCTATTTACTCAGTCATTCTGCCGCTCCTTGTTTATGTGGCAAGCATTCGCTCAGCACCTCCCGCATGCAGGCTCTGAGCGGGGCACTGGTAGCCGGGAACAAGAGACAACAGCGCCCACCCTCACGAAGCTTAGCAAGGGCAGTGAGGACGGCAGCCTCGAATCAAATCATCTCCATAATTCACACTTTGATAAGCGGGTCAGAGGGTGGTGCGAGAGCATAGAACCATAGTTGCACCGGAGGCATTAGTGACCCTCAGGGTGACTGCAGCGTCGCCTCAGCCGGTGTCTGAAATAAGGACCATTCCTCCCAGTGCTTTGAGGAGCATTCTCCTCCCTGTGTGGGGACTTGTGAGTGCTGGAAGCTGTTTCCACCAAATAGAACCAAGTCCGTGGAGGTCAGAGCCTGCTGGAACATGACCAGCCCCTGCTCCCCTCAGAGCCCAGGTTTGCCCGGCTATAACCTAGGAGAGCTGGACTAAACACTGACGTAGGACTGTAGGGTGGGGGGGCTTCACCTTTTCTGTGCCGCGGACCCTTCTGGTAAGCTGGCAAAGCCCTGGGACCCGTTCTCAGGATAACAGTTTTAAATGTTTAAAACTAAAACAGGATTACAAAGGAAACAAATCAGATGATGAAATGCCTTTTTCAAATATGGAAACAAATGGTACAACGTGTGCTTCTTTATCATCACGTCCAGTAACAAGGTCTGACAGCAGGTCGGTAACAGCTGTAATTGTCAGGCCGTGATGAGCATTAATGGGACTTTGCAGCCTCCGCCACGTGCTACGAAAGATCCGTGACCGTGTCACAGGCGCTGCTGATTCCGCTGGGCTGTGTTGCCTCCGTTTATAAGGAAAGGAGATGCTACATTTCGGTTAGAGGTTAATGAAAATAAAAGATGCAGGGTTCTCCCCCAGCCAGGTTCACCGGCTTCTGCCTCCTTCCTGGAGCCCTGCTTTCCAGTGCCTGTCCTACGGGCTCTTCTGTCCCTGACCCGGAGATTCTGGGTCACCCTCTCTGTCCACTGAATGACGTCCTCTTCCTAAGACCATTGCGAGGGAGATGCATGGAGGCAGAAGGAAGCACGGGCTGTGCTGGGACAAGGCAGTCACACCTGCCTCTCGGGAGGGCTCTGTGCACCATCTTCCCGGGGGCTTTTCTGCTTCTGTGGTTTGGTGGCCAAACGTGGTAGCAGGAGTGGACAAGCTGCTAAAAGGCCCAGTGCCAGTTCCCATGGCCTCAGCCTCGCCAGCGAGTGCAGGTTCCAGCCCTCTGTGTTGAGGATTGTTTCTCTCGCTGTCCTATCCTTTGTCCTCCCCTCCAGCTTCCAGACTTCCACCCGAGCCCCGGGTCGGAGAGGCTGGGACAGCATGATCTGTCTCCACCAGCACGGCCATCACCCTGGGGTCTAGCCACTTGATCCTTTTGGACCCCCAGACCTGTCCCCTTCACTCTGGGCAGCCCCCTGCCCCCCAGGAACACCAGGACTTTCGGGCTCTACCGGCTGCGACAAGCTCCTCTTCCCCAGCTCTGGAGAGGGTACCACCTCTTGCTGTTCTCTCAAGTTCCCTTCCTCTCTCTCCCCTTGCTCTCCTCTTCTTGGTCTTTTCTCCCCAGGCTTCTCCCTTCTCTTTTTCCCTCTTATTCTCACTCCTCCCTCTCTAGTTTCTGTCTCTCCCGCTGTCCTCTTCCTCTCAGCAGCCTCCACTGCCGACCTTCCAGAAGCCTTTATGACTCTGTGCCTCAGTTTGCCCATTGACAGAAAGGGGAGGGCACTCCCAGCCTCAGGCCACTGGTGCATTCTGGGGTGGAGGTGGGGGGAGCCTGTAGTCCAGACATCAGAGTAAAGAAGCAAGAAGAATGAAGAGCTGAAAATAGCACCTTTATGTAAGAGCCCTCCCATTGTAATGAGAGGGTGGGGGCAGAGGAACCCCGGAACTGGGCTGTAGAGAGGGGAGGGGAGAGAAGGGAGAGAAAGAGGGGAGGGAGGGCCTCATTTTGCTGAGGTGGCACCCGGGCCACGCACGGGCCTCCCTTTCCAGGATCACGAGTCCATGTGGCAGAGGCAAGCACAGGTGATTGCCCCTTATGATTTCATTTCATTTTCTCCCGACAGTTCCCTCAAACCAGACCCTGGGGTATCTGAGCCCTGACTGGGCAAACTCAGATGAAAAGGAGTTCTCTTTGAAAGGAAGGGGATTTTCTGAACCGCCACAGATTTGAGGAGGAAGGAGACGGGGGAGCAAGGGCAGCAGGTCTTGAGGGCATCCTGGCTCTCATGGGAAGTAGTCTGGATAACAGACTCAGACCTTGAATAGGGTTCAGCTTCCTGCTCCGTCCTTGCTGTGTGACCTTGGGCAGGTGGCTTCCCCTCTCTGAGCCTCAGTCACCTCACCTGTAGAACTGATGAAGGGTCCCACCCGGCAGGATTAATTGAGCCACCAGGTTTACACCCTTAGCTAGTCTCTGGCCTCAGTGGGTGCGGGAGGAGGGCAGCCCAAGCAGCTGGGGCTGAGGGGAGTGGGGAGGAGGCCAGGACGCACGGGCTCCTTCGTGAGCTCCGACCTTGATCCTCCTCTCGAAGGCTGTTCCAGAAGCGTTTCTGCTGACGCATCCCCCGGGTTCTTAGCCTGCTGTCTGCAGCTATTTCAGATGCACAAGGAACATGGCTTGGGGACTCGGGGCTCCTGAGCGTCTGGATTCAGCAGATGGAGTCTGGCAGGGCTGGGCTCCAGCCCGTCTGCCGTTTGCTCCACTTCAGGCCTTCCTCCCAGGGCCGGATGTCTGTCCCTGATCCACCCTCACCCTCCCACCTCTCCATCCCTCCTTCCATCTTGGCTCCAGGATGCTGCTAACAGCAGGGAATGACTGAGGCCAGGGGCCAGCGATGGCTGCTTTCTCTCGTTTCAGAGAGGGTCCTCCTGGGGCCCTTTGACGGGCTTTGGGGTCACCCTGACATGGGTTAGAAAACTGATCTGCTGTAGAATGGCCCTGTGGCCTTGGACAAGTCACTGCCTTCTCTGAGCTTAAGTGTAAAAGACGTGAGGGGGGACAGTTGGAGTGCCTGCTTTGCAGGGTCGTTGGGAGAATCAATGAGATCACGTAAGGAAAACATCCAGCAGGGGTCTGGCCTGCAGTAGGCCCTCCACAGTTTGGAGTTCTCCGATGTCCTTCTCTCTGAGAGAAAGTCACGCCCTCCCTGTAGCGCTCGGCAAAACATGCCTGAGTTGCCAGGATCGGGACCCTTCCTTGCCCCCTCCCGTGGGCCCTATTACAACACCAGCCCCATCAGTGATCCCGAACGAGAGTTTGTGGGCAGCTCCTTCGTGCCTGGCCCTCTGCTGGGTGTTGGGGACACAGTGGCCTGCTCACCTTCTACCCCCATGAGCTTTCCTCATAAGTCAAGGCTGCCTGATCAATGCTTGTTGATCAACTAAATGACTATTCAAAGCTCCTGATGTGCCAGAACAGGACAGAATCCCATGGCTTCTGTCCAACCGTGGGCTGCCGTGTAAGCCCCCAGGGAGCCTACAAGGTGAATTTGGGGGCAGGTGGCAGTGGCTACATTTGAGGTGATGGGAGCCCCTCTTGTCTTCGGTGTAGGCACCTTCCAGGTCCATGACCCCCTTGGGGCCTCCTGCTGAGGCCAAGGCAGTAACTGCCAAGTCTTGGGAAGTCACTGCACGTAACCTGCCTCGCCATTCACCTTCATCTTAGGTGGTCTGTGTCGCCCAGCTGGACCATTTCCTGGGAGCACTGGACTCATTACGCTTTTGGAGGAGGGGGGCGGTATGTGAAAGGATTACTGTTTCTTTCCATCGGAGTGCTGACATGGGCCAGGGCACGTCGTGTAGCCATTTGGTTCCCAGGGCAGATTTGCAAGATTCCAGGCTTCTGATAAGCTCCCCTCTCATACTGCGCCAGGCTCTGTTCTGAGCATCTCTCAGGTGTTAATGCGTCAACTCCATGAGGGAGGAACTGCCGTTTACCCATGTTAAAGATGAGGAAACTGAGGCACAGAGCAGTTCAGTGGTTTGCCCAGCGTTACTCACCTGTGAGTAGCAGAGCTGGGTGCGACCTCCGAAAAGCCAGAACCACTAATCAGTGTGTGAAAGGGCAGCCTCCCCTCCTCAAGGATCCCCCCATCCTTGCATCACCAAAGCTGTCGGGGCGTCTTCCCGTGAGGTGGTGCGCGGGAGACAGTGCTGGAGAGAGCGGGAGAGGTCAGGAAGCTGAGGTTTGCACGTAAGCCTCAGCTTTGTTGATAAAACAAGGCAGTTGTCCTGGCCTGACGTTGCCCCAGAGGCTTCACAGGACCAGATGAGGAGCCCTGGGTGAGAAAGGCTCAGGGCCGGGTGGGCGGGGCATCTTGTAGGTTGGTGGATTCCCATGGCTGACCACGTGCCCTGTGCCCACCCAGAATGTTCAAGGCTTCAGGAGGCTCATTTGAGATGGGGGTCAGTGTGGAGTGACTTGGTAGCCTCTGCCCTAGGGGTATGGGGTCAGGGGGCTCCTCCCACCCACCTGCTGCCTTCACCCTCATTCAAGCCACCGTTACTGCTCTCCGTGACCTACCGTAGCCACCTTGCTCAATTCTTTGCCCGCTCGGGCCTCCTCCCTGTGACAGCCAGGGTCACTGATTAATTCATTCACCCACTGATTGATTCGCGGATTAATTAATTTGCTTAGTAAATATTTACCAAGCAACCACTATCCTGAACACTGAGGATAGAGTAGGGACTAGGTAGTCACAAGTCCTGCCTTTGAGGAGTTATCCTAGCAGGGAGACAAACATAAGCAAATCAGTGGTATCCGATCAGGTGGTGATAAATCTTACACAGAAAAACGAAGCAGGGTCAAGGGTTAGACAGAGGTGGTATGGGGGGGTTGGAGAGGGGCGCTGTTTGAAAACAGGGCTGGTCAGGGAAGGCCTCACTAAGGTCAGAACTAAATAAAGTGAGAAGGTGAGCCAGGAGTGTAGTGCAGGCAGAGCAGTGAGTGCAAAGGCCCTGAGGCAGGAACCATCCCATCCTGTGGAAGAGTAGCAAGAAAGGGCACAGTGAAGGCAGAGTTTGGAATTTCCTCTGTGTAAAATGGAAAGACCCTGGAGGGATTATGTGCTGGGGAGAGACACTGTCTGATTTACCTTTCAAGATTACATCCTGGCTGCTGGGTGAAGAATAGTGATCAGTGCAAAGGAGGAAAATAAAGCAGGGCAGGGGTGGGGGTTGTGATTTTAGTGGGGGTTGTCAGCGTGGACCTTTTTGAGGAGGTGATATTTGAGTAAGGTCTTGAAGGAGGTGAGCAAACAGATCACGCCTTGTGGGTAGTCCTGGGGAAGCATGTTCCAGACAGAAGGAACAGCCAGTGTAAAATGTAAAGGCCCTGACATGCCTGCATGGCTCTAGCATGGCTGGAGAGGAAGTGAGCAAAGGGGATCTTCTTAGGAGGCAAACCTGACCACATCTCCATGGTGACCCACTGCCCTCAGGCTTAGGTCTAAGCAGCTCTTAACTCACGTGGAACCACCCGAAGATTCTCGAGCATCCTCTGTCCTTCCTGCTTAATGCACACCCCTCCCTCTGAAACACCCATCATTCCTTCCTTTGCCCAGCTTTAAGCCGTGCTCGCTCCTTCAGGAAGCCTTCCCGGATGACCCCTCCTCACCCTGTGCAATCTCCTCCTTGCTTATTTGCGTCCACCCCACTCTCTCTAAGCTATTGAAGGCAGGGGCGGTGTCTCACGTCCTCTGTGTCCCCAGGCCCTCGGTCTGGAGCACTAAGACTGCTCAGTATCGGTCGCTGAACTTGAGAGTTGAGCCGGGTGATGGTCGTGGAGGCTCCTTGCCATCCTGGGCCCGGTGAGGTGGAGAGAAGTGGCTCTGCTGAGGCCTCAGGAGCCCAGCTTAGAGAGGAGCACTGCTGGGCGTCCCGGGGTAGCTGGAGATGGAAGCTCAGTGTCACCTGAGGGAGCGTTAGGCTTCCGGTGAGACAGGAAAGGAAGAAATGAGCATCTTTGCAAAATAAGCTCCATTGAAACCGTAACCCTCTCCCCCCTTCCCCCACAGCACAAAACCATTAAAAGAGAGAGAGACTTTCCCCATCCGCCTCTCATCTGCATCTTGCCACTTTCACACCTCCCTGGGATCCTGACGGGAGCAGTGGAGAGAGAACCCTTGGGTTTTGGAGGCTTTGAGAGTGTTGGGCACAGGCTGAGCTACAGGAAATCCCAGTGGAGGCCAGAGCCACACCACAGCATCCGCTCGTAGTTCAGGAGAGGATTGGAAAGTCTCCAAGAAACAGACATCCTTGAAATGTCTGAAATGTTTCCAAATGAAATCGACATTAATTTGAATGTGTAAAGTAAATTCCCACGGAGTGGGGCAGGTCAGGAGGAACTTAAACCACAGCACAAAGGTGTCTCAGGGCACGTAGGTTTGGTGTCCCAGAGAGCAAAGTGGCTTTTCCCTCTCAGTTTGTATTTGCTCACATGGCTTTCTTCTCTGTTCTAGAACACTCTGGACCTGGAGGAGACTGGGGAGGCCGTCCAGGGCAATATGAACACCCTCTCAGACGTTTCCCTGGTAAGACCCTCTCTGGCCCTTTCATTGTGTTTTGCCCTCCCGGGTCTGCCTGACACCCTGGGGGCTGGCTCCCTGGTGAGAGCCACAGGGAGGAGACAGAGGCCCTCAGCTGCGAGCTCTCAGCTAGTTCCGGGGGTTTTAGGCAGGGCTGTCGGGCTGTTTGACTATTTGCCGAGTTGGTGTTAACTTTTGATGTGTTATCTGAACGTTGTCATAGCAAGTACTGAAGCATGAAGTGTGTGGCGAGAGCTCCTCAAGGAGGCCCTGTGATTGCACTGGAAAAGGGAATTAAACGTGACCTCATGCCCACACGCACGCATCAGCAGTCTGGGTAGCGTTGCCTTGTGATCTGACCCACATAACTCTTGAATGTTCTGGGCTTTGGAGCCAGACTGCCTGGGCTCAAATCCCACCCTCTGCCACTAACTGTGTGACTTTGGGCAAGTTTCTTAACTTCTCTGTGCCTCGGTTTTCCCATCTGTAAAAATGGGGGTAATAATAGTGTACTACCCCATAAGTTTGTGGCAAGGAGTAAATTAATTAAACTAAGTAAAGAATTTGGAACAGTGCCCACAAGGCCATCAGAGCTGTGCCAGTTTTGGATGCTGGCATAGGGAGGGGGGCATAGTGATGACAGGATCTGCCACTCACCAAGCACCTGCCGGGTCACAGGCCCCTTGCTAATGCATTACACACTCTGCTCCTCACCCCCGCCACGACTCTGCTGGGTAGGTGCAGTTTTCCCTGTTGCCCAGAGGTGCACTCAGAGAGGTGCTGTGTCTTGCCCAGGGCCACACAGCACCCCAGCCCATGTCTGTCCACCTTCTACCCACTCTCTCCCATCAGTCCTGTCACACCTCCTATCTCCAGAAGCTATGATAATCCCTTAAAAAGAAAAGCCAAAGAAAGGCCTTTTTTGTTTTCCATCTCTGCATCCTGCGTCTAATTAAGTCCCGTGCCCTGTGACAAGCCCTGGCTAATGCCAAGAACTTCAGTTCCCAAAGGTAATGATGCCATCCCCAGAGACTCCCGCCAAGATCCTGATGCTTATCAGCTGCTGAGATGCAGGGAGAAGTTTTCCACTCGGGTGTTGCATTATTCAGAGCAGCGTGGCCAAGAGCTGATAGAGCAGGGACGGAATTGCAGCCAGGGCCTGGTGCACTGGGGCGCTCAGGTCTCCCCGCTAACAGGCACGATGGGCTCTGACTCCTGCTCCTGTTGGGTCTTTTGGCAGGATGATGTCAAGTCCACCTCCAAGGGACTGCCTAGCTACAAGCCACCGCCTCCCCCATCACCTTTGCCCCAAGGCCACGACCACCTGATCACCCAGACAAGGAAGCCGGGCAGAGAGGACCTCCAGCCGCCTTCCTCCGTGTCTTCCCACGCGGGCATCGTCTTCTCTGCTCCGCGGAACCGCAGCCCGCCGGCGGGCACCTCCCCCACCCCAGAGGCCTCCTCAACACAGGACTCGCCCTCCTCCCCCATCTACGCCTCCATCTCCCCGGCCAACCCCGGCTCCAAGAGGCCGCTGGACGCCCATCTGGCCCTGGTCAACCAGCACCCCATTGGCCCCTTCCCGCGGGTCCAGTCACCCCCGCACCTGAAAAGCCCCCCTGCAGAGGCCACGCTGGCGGGGGGCAGCCTTCCACCACCCTCCCCCTCCGGCCACCCAGACCAGACGGGCACGAACCAGCACTTTGTCATGGTGGAGGTGCACCGCCCAGACAGCGAGCCCGACGTGAATGAAGTGAGGGCGCTGCCCCAGACACGCAGTGAGTACCGCAGACCCTGGCGGGCTGGGCTCAGGGTGCTGCTGTGTCATCTTAGGGGCTCCCTGTCCCCCTTACGTTGACCTGCCCATCAGCACAGCCAAGGTGGGACCAGATGCTCGCCCAGTGAGGGGCCTTCGAGCCCAGGCCTGCCCCCTCAGGGTCGGGGGGCCAGGGAACAGGGTCCCGAGCCCAAGCCCACACTGAGGGGCTTCGGAGGCAGAGGCGGGAATGTGAGTCCCCGCTCTGCCGTTACTGGCTGTGTGACTGTGGACCGGCTGCCATGCTTTCCCATGGGGACTGGAGATAACGGTGACAGTCCTGCCAGGTGGCTGTGAGGGTCGGGCTCCTCCTCCAGGGGCCCCAGACCTGGTCATCCTGCACTCACCTACAAGTCTCCCCAAGAAGACTGAGCCTGTGCAGGGCAGGGGTGGCTTCTGTGATCTCTGTCCCCCAGTGCCAGGCACAGAGCAGGTGCTGGGGGACAGGTGGGCATTGAAATTGCAGTCTCTGGACCCCTGGAGGTCTCCTGACCTGGGGCTGCAGGGTCAGAGTGCGGGCTCGACCTTCCAGACACCTGGGAGGCCAGCCCGAGGCCGCATGCCCTGAGCTTCCAGAGGTTGTCCAGCTGGGGAGGTGGCAGGAATGGCAGAGCTGGCTTTCCACTCGGTAGGGCTGAGCCCTCCGCAGGCCCTGGACCCCCTCCCTCCTATTAGTGAGTTGGGTACGTTTTGTTGGATTCTGCTGCCATCTTGTGGCGAAGGTGATGCGCGGGGCAGCCTTGGCCAGGGAAGGTGGCCAGCCAGGTCAGGGGACGTTTACTGAGCACCTGCTGTATGCAAGCAGCGGGCAGACTAGGATGCAGAATGCGGGGTCCCTGCATTCAGTAGCTCACTGACGGAAGGCAGCTAAGGGAAGAGCAGGCAGGATGCGGTGAGAGAAACCTGAGCTATCATAGATGGATCACTCTAGACCTGGCACTGAGCCGGACACACATGATAATAAAGCTAACAGGTGTACAGCACTCTCTGTGTGCCAGAAACACTGTTCTAGGGACCCTGCCGATGTTAGTAACTCATCTAATCCTCCCAACAGCTCTGTGAGGCTGGACTGTTATTATCCCCATTTTACAGATGAAGAAACTGAGACACAGAATGTCATTGTGGAGCCAGGCAATCTGGCTGCTTCACCCAACACATCGTCTTAGTCTACTAACTACTAACTGTTAGTCTACTAACAGACTAACATCTATTAGTCTTTATGATAACCCCATGGGATAGGCATCGCTGCTCCTGGGTTAGAACAAGAACATGGAGGCTCAGAGAGGCTGTGTAAGTCGCCCAGGATTGCACAGCTGGTCAGAGAGGATTCAAACCCCACCTGCCAGACTCCAGAGTGTCTCAATCTCAGGGGCCAAGCCGTTACACACATAGTGAAGCGGCTTCGGTTTGACTGTTAAACGAGAGGGCGTGTGCCCATCACTTAGCTCAGGCCAGGTGGGGTCAGCAGGGGCACAGACCAAGCATGGCAGACCTTCGTTTTTTTTTCCCGAGAAGCCTGGAATTTGATTTTTGTGTGAAATCTCCTAATTCGAGTGTGTTGGCCCCTCGTTAAACATTGACAGCACTGTGAGAGTTAAAAGAAACAAAACAAAACAAAGCAAAACAAAGCCCGTATCTGTGGGCTGGGTTTGCCTCCTAAGCTCTGTTTTAATCATTATGCCAGGGGCAGTCAAAGCGGACGTCCTGGAAGTGGTGGCTTTGGGGCCAGGCCCAGTTGGAAGGGCAGGTCTCAGTAGGTGGGAGGGTGGCAGGGAGTCTCTGCCCAGAGAATCCCCAGCCTTCCAGCCTGCCGCTCAGCTCCTCCAGGAAGCCCTCACCAGCCCCAGCTGTAAACCACGCCTCTCCTCCTGTCCCCACTCCCAGCAGCCTCCACACTCTCCCAGCTCTCGGACAGCGGGCAGACCCTGAGCGAGGACAGTGGCGTGGACGCCGGCGAGGCAGAAGCCAGCGCCCCGGGCCGAGGCAGACAGGTGGTGTCCGCCAAGAGCAGGAGTAGCAAGGAGACGCCTCGGAACGAGAGGACCACCGAGGGGGCCGCCAAACCGGTGAGCGAGGAGCCGGGGGTGCAGAGGGGGAGGGGGAGGCCGGCCCCAGGTGAAGAACAGGACGTCCTGAGCAGGGTTCAACTTGACTAGTAACCACAGGGGAGGTAGTAAGCCCCCCGTCACTGGAGGGGGGGATGTGGGCGTCTGGAAAGACCGCTGTATTCAGAGTCTGAAGGCCCTCCCTTGGCCACTGACACAGACAAGCCAAGTGCTCAAGGTGGGTCTCAAGGACCTTCAAGCTCAGTTCTGACACGATGTGGTGGTGAGGTAGTCAGGCTGCGTTCAGGTCCTGGTGTCACCCCCAGGCAGCCTTGGGCCCGCCCCTTAAGCTCCCGAGCCTCAGAATTAGAGAGCTGAGAACCCCAAGTGCTATGCTTAGTGCTAGCACACCGCAGGCTCCCGACACGGGGCTGGAGTCTGCACCCTGCTGACCCAGAGGCCTGTCACGGCTGGTGCAGCCCCCAGGCCAGGCCTGTCCACCCAGGAGGCCTGTCACTGGTTTCCTTTCTCACACCTTCAGCCTGGACTCCTGGAGCCCACCTCCACCCTGGTCCGCGTGAAGAAAAGTGCAGCCACCCTGGGCATCGCCATCGAGGGCGGCGCCAACACCCGCCAGCCCCTGCCTAGGATCGTCACGATTCAGGTATGTCCCCACGGACCTGCCTGACCGCGTCTCCCTACCCCTGAAGGTCCCCCTCTCAGCATCCCAGGGGTTTGCCATGCCCAGAGATGACCCAGTACCCAAGGGCAGACCCAGGCTCATACCGCCTTTGCTCTCGCTGAGCCACAGTTTTCCTAATCAGGGCAGCGGACACCAGATTGTGGCTACCTGGTTGGCGGTGGCAGGCCTACGCTGGTGGGTGGTCAAGGCCAGGCTGGCCTAGCCCTCAGGCACCCCATGTGCTCATGCCCTGTGTCTCACTCCTGCAGCGAGGCGGCTCAGCCCACAACTGCGGGCAGCTCAAGGTGGGCCACGTGATCCTGGAAGTGAACGGGGTGACGCTTCGGGGCAAGGAGCACCGCGAGGCCGCGCGCATCATCGCAGAGGCCTTCAAGAGCAAGGAGCGTGACTACATCGACTTCCTGGTCACCGAGTTCAATGTGATGCTCTAGGGGCCAAGGCCCGAGGGCCTCCCACCGCTGCCCAGCCCCTGGCCCTGGTCCTTCCTCCCTCTTGGCACTACTGAGCTCCTTCAGGGGCCGGGGCTGCATGGCCAGGGTAGCAGGAAGACATCTCTCCACTCCTTCCTGGCCCACTGGACCAGAACCGGGAAAAAACAGCTGGGCAAGGCAAACAGAAGGTCAGGTCGGGGTCTGGTGCAATGCCCAGTACACAGTAAGCACTCAGTATAAGCATGAGACCTCAGGAAGGGAAGAAACTAAGGGGAAGGGCAGAGCGCCTGTGTCTTCACCTGAGGCCTCCCAGGGCCTGGAACTCTGGGTTGCGTGGAGGCCCTGCTGCTCCCCGGCCAGCTAGGACCTGGCCCATCCCCAGATGCCCGAGCTTTTGTCTGGAGTGAAGTGACGTGAGAATTCGTAGACACAGCCCCCAGCCAGGGCAGCATCTTGCAGGACCTTCAGTGCCACAAATAAGTATCGAGCACCCCCCATTCACACCCCGTTCCTCCTAGCTCCTCATTCTCCATAGTATTTATTATTTATTTCCATCCCACACCCCTGGGTACCCCGGGACCCCAGCTTCCCACCACACCCCTAGCCTATCCCAGAGGCCTTGCAGGTGACCAGCGTCGTCAGTGTATTTATATACAGAGCTTATGACTTTAATTTTTCAATAAAGAGATCTGAACAAGATTAGGACCCAGCGTGCTATGTGCCCTGCCTGTGTGGCTGGCGTTTTGAGTGCTTGACGTGGAGGGGGGATGGTAGGACAGATGGAGTCACCCAGAATATCACATTTTCCCCGCCCCCCTCCGGCTCAATCTGGGTCACACAGCGGGTACGCAGGGGCGCTGGAGCCACAGCCACAGCTTTGGAACACCGTCCTTGAAGGTGATTTACAGGTATTTTTAGCTCAAAATGCACAGGTATATGTAGTTGTTCAACTGTAACGCTGTACCCCTGAAACTTCCATAGTAATATCTTAAGCGCACATTTATGTTATGAGGCAGAATGCACCATGTGCATGAATGTTTTAAAACACAGAGAGGTGGCCTATCTCAGGGCGGGTCCCAGAAACTGACTGAGATGGTGATGTGTGTGCAGGTGATTCATTAAGGAAGTGTGGTGGAGAGTCCAGTATAGCAATGGGGGACTCAGAAGGGAAGGAAAGGAAGCCAAGCAGGATGTGATTACAGGCAAAGTCCTGGGAGGACAGTGGCAGCCTGATCCCACGGGGGACACTGGAGTGTAAGCTTGGCCTAGAGTTGTCCCCACTCAGGGCAAGGGGACAGGGCTTTCAAGTTGTCAGTCTTTGGACAAGGTCTGGGGGGAGAGGGGGGAGGCGGTGAATTCCCAATCACTTCCCACCCTCTATCTGTGCAGACCACGCTGGTCCAGGAGCCAAGGGCAGTGGGTGTTAGAAGCAAAAACCCATGGAGGGAGCGGGGAGGGGAGGGGGCCAAAAAATGTCTGCTACACAGCCCCGCTGCCAGCCCCAGTGCCCATTTCCTTCACCCCCGTCTTTCTGTGGCGCGAGAACACTTTGAGAAGCCCTGCTTTGTCCAGCCCTGCGTCCAGGGGTCTGCCAGAAGTGGGCTGGGGCAGTCGATTCCCCAGACTTGTACCACATCTGGCTCTTAGCTGCTCCTGTCCCCTCCCCAGCTTAAGGAGACCACCTGAGGCCAGAGCCCTGGATTCCGCTGGACCTCTAAAGCAGCCAGTCTCCCCCAAAGCCCCAGCCCCTCCCGTGGGACTCTGTATGCTCCTCTCCAGCCCTAGTACCCCTGCAGGGAATAACCCTCATCCAGCTGCAAGAGGGCTTTGTCAGGCCCCAGATCTCCTGGCATCAGACTCCAACTCCTGTGCGGTCACGGGCAGGTGATTTCATCTTTCTAAACCCTAGTTCCCAATGTAGAAAATGGGTGTGGTTGGCTGAGTAATGGCTCCCAAAGATATCCAGATTTCTGTTGCGTGTGAGTGTTACCTAGATGGCAAAGGGAGATGTGATCAAGGCATTTAGATGGGGAGGTTATCCTGGATTATCTGGGTGGGCCCGATGTAATCACAAGGGTCCTTATCAGAGGAAGGCAGAGGGAGATTTGGCACAGCAGAGGAAAAGGTGTTGTGATGATGGAAGCATAGGTTGGAGGGATGCAGTTCAAAGATGGAGGAAGGGACCATGAGCCCAGGAATACAGGTGGCCATTTATAAAGAAGCTGAAAAAGGCAAGGAAATGGATTCTCCCCGAGCCTGCGGATGGAACCTGCCCTGCCAACACCTCGACTTTAGCAAGGTGAAACTGATTTGGGGCTTCAGCCCTCTCTTTGTAAGAACAAATTAGTGTTGTTTTAAACCATGAACTGGTGGCAATCTGTTACAGTAGCCACAGGAAATAAATACAATGGGGATACTGCTACTTGCTTCTGGTGGAGGCTGGGATGCTGTGTGTGGGCCCAGACTCCAGGCTTGGAGTCAGCCCCAGGGAGACGATTGCAGTTGGGATGCTGGTGAACAAAGGAGCCATCTGACCTCATAAACACCACAGCTTTTCCAGGCCCAAGTCCTTGTGCATCTGTTCTGAATCAAGAGGTTTTCCTCTATTACTGACTTGCTGTGTGAATTTCAGGCCAGTTACTGGCCTGCCCTATGAACTCGTGACTTCCTGTGTCTTATACCAGCCATCTCCCCACTCCATCCAACCCCAGGGGTCAGGGAGCTCCCGGCAGCTGCTGCCCACCCTTCCAAGTTTGTCCTCTGAAAAAAGGACAAGAATGAGTTTCTGGAACTGTTGGTTCTGAAATTCCTGGGTCTGACTCCGGGGCTGTAGGCCATTGGGTATGAGGGTTCCCCTCCCAGTAGAACTTTAAGCTTAAAAAAATTCCTTTGCAAGTGGGCTTAGAAAGGCCAAGTTACTTGCCCCAAGTTGCATACCTTATGAGTGATAGTGGACAAATTTGGACCCACAGCTACTTGAGGTTCACAACGTGAAGCCCCAAGATAAGCATGTGTCCTGTCCTGTTGCCTTTGAAGGGACCTAAAACAATGCCCTAAGGCAGCTTGGTTATTGGGAGAGGGAGGGGCCAGAGGTCCACCTGGCCACAACATCTTTACTCATAATGCCTGAGCTGGGGGCAGGCAGAAGGTATGACTAGACAGTTTCAGGGTCTGCGGCTAGATGGAGAAGACGGAAGAGGGCAAGTTTTTGGTTTGCAATAGGGCCTGCCCAAGCAAGTGCTGAGTTGGCCTTCAAATCACTTGGCACCCTCTCTGCTTGGAAGAAAGCAGGGTGAGGGATGGAGTAGACCACTGTGAGGATCGTAAGGACAGAGAACAAGGCACACCTCAAAGAGTCCATACCTCAGAGTCTGACATTTGGACTCAAATTCTACATCCACTACTTCCTGGCTGTGTGATCTTGGGCAAGTCACTTAACTTCTCTGAGCCTCAGATTTCTCATCTTTTTTTTTTTATCACCGTATTTATCTATTTTTATTTTTTTTTAATTGAAGTATAGTTGATTTACAATGTTGGGTTAGTTTCAGGTATACAGCAAAGTGCTTCAGTTATGTAAACATATATATATACTCTTTTTCAGATTCTTTTTTATTACAAGATTGAATATAGTTCCCTGTGCTATACAGTAGGTCCTTGTTGTTTATTTTATAGATAGTGGTGTGTATCTGTTACTCCCAAACTCCTAATTTATCCCTGCCCCCCCTTTCCTCTTTGGTAACCATAAGTTTGTTTTCAATGTCTATGAAATGTCTATTTCTGTTTTGTAGATAAGTTCATTTGTATCATTTTTTGTAATTGGAGTAAAATTGCTTTACAATGTTGTGTTAGTTTCTGCTGTACAATGAAGTGAATCAGCTATATGTGTACATATATCCCCTCCCTCTTGGACCTCTTTCCCCCACTTCCCCCCAATCTAGGTCATCACAGAGCACCAAACTGAGCTCCCTGTGCTATACAGCAAGTTCCCACTAGCTATCTGTTTTACACACGGTAGTGTTTATGTCAAACCTAATCTCCCAGTTCGTCCCACCCTCCCCTTCCCCCCCACGAGTCCACATGTCCGTTCTCTATGTCTATGTCTCTATTCCTGCCCTACAAATAGGTTCATCTGTACCATTTTTCTAGATTCCACATATATGTGTTAATATACGATATTTATTTTTCTCTTTCTGGTTTACTTCACTCTGTATGACAGACTCTAGGTCCATCCACATCTCTACAAATGACCCAATTTCGTTCCTTTTTGCAAATGAAGCAACGGACAAAGGATTAATCTCCAACATATACAAGCAGCTCATGGAGCTCAATATCAAAAAAACAACCCATTAAAAAAAATGGGGGGCTTCCCTGGTGGCACAGTGGTTGAGAGTCCGCCTGCCGATGCAGGGGACACAGGTTCGTGCCCTGGTCTGGGAAGATCCCACATGCCGCGGAGCGGCTGGGCCCGTGAGCCATGGCCACTGAGCCTGCACGTCTGGAGCCTGTGCTCCGCAACGGGAGAGGCCACAGCAGTGAGAGGCCCGCGTACTGCAAAAAAAAAAAAAAAAAAATGGGGGGAAGACCTAAATAGACATTTCACCAAAGAGGACATACAGATGGCCAAGAGGCATATGAAAAGATGCCCAGCATCACTAATTATTAGAGAAATGCAAAACAAAACTACAGCGAGGTATCACCTCACACTGGTCAGAATGGCCATCATCAAAAATCTACAGACAGGGCTTCCCTGGTGGCACAGTGGTTAAGAACCTGCCTACCAATGCAAGGGACACGGGTTCAAGCCCTGGCCAGGGAAGATCCCACATGCCGCAGAGCTACTGAGCCCACGTGCCACAACTACTGAAGCCCGCGCACCTAGAGCCCGTGCTCTGCAACAAGCAGAGAAGCCACAACAATGAGAAGCCTGTGCACCGCAAGGAAGAGTAGTCCCCGCTCACTGCACACAGCAGTGAGCCTGCACAGCAGAGAAAGCCTGTACACAGCGACGAAGACCCAACACAGCCAAAAATAAAAACAAATAAATAAATAAATATATTTTTAAAAATCTACAAACAATAAACGCTGGAGAGTGTGTGGGTGTGTAGGGACCCAGTGGCAACCTGGGGAACTGGGAAGAGCTTTCTGCCACGAGGAAAGAGAACTGGGCTGCAACACAGCTGGATGCCAGACCTTGGGCAAGTCACTTCCTGTCTTTGGGCCTATTCCACCCCCTCCCTTCTGTGAAATAGGATTGGTCCAGGAGCCCTTTAAATTAGTGTCATTGATTTATTTCTTATAGGCCTGGTGCTATTTATTTACTCCCCTCAGCAATCCTGTGAGGTCAGAGTTAAGAATCCCATTTACCTGAAGTTCAGTGGCAGCCACTGGCAGAACTAGGGCGAGAGCCTAGGCCAGCCTGACGCCTTACACTGCCACCCTTCACGGTGCGCTTTCACTGAACAATGGTTTATTTCTGTGCTGTTCTCACTGCAGGACCTAGGGCAAGTTCTCATCTCTCTCCAGGCCTGCGTTTGCCCACTTTTCTAATGATGGTTTTGAGAATACACTTGGCGGGTAGTGATAATACCCACTTACCTTTTACGAGAGGATACAGCATAGTAAGAGTTTACAACAGTGCCTGACATGTAACTGCTCCAGAAAAGTTTATTACTATTGTTATGAAGCAGTAGTTTCGGCTATCAAAGTTTATGGTTTCTCCCTCACTGTGGCTCTGTGCGACCCTGCACAAATGTCGTAACTCCAGGCCTCCCGTCTGCCACTGGGCGCGTTCCAGAAGGACACGCAATCTCCCAGATTTGAGATTTTCAGTCCTGGAGCCTGGATCTACGTCCGAACCCCTGGGGGCGGGACGTGGGCTGTCGCCTTTCTGCGATTGGTGGAGCTTCCAGAGGCCCCGCCTCCCAGGGCCTCGCCCTGGCCGTCACAGGCCGGCCTCCGGGATTATGCAAAATATCGCCGCCCCGCCCCGCGCCCGGATTGGAGGCCTTTGTTTGCCGCTCAACTCCGGGAAACCACCCGCGCGCCGTGGCGGCCAGCAGGTGAGATGCGGGGAGGGGTTCGCGGTGGGTCAGGGGCGGGTCCTGGCCCCTCGCAGGGTCTCAGTTTCTCTGTCGGCGGAATGGGGAGGGAGAGTGGACAGCATGGGTGGGCTCCGATCCACAGGGACTGCGCAGCTTTCGGCCTCTCCCACGTGGAAACCCCTGAGCACGGGAAGGAGACGGATCGCCGCCCCGGGAATAGGAGGGAGCCCTGGACGGGCTATCAGGGTCTGAGTCCAAACGCTGCCGGCCTATGGGTTGCGCAGTCTCTACTCTCTGGCCTCAGTTTCCACCTCCGCGCAATGGGGGAGTTGGCTGTCTCTCTCTCTCTCTCTCTCTCCCTCTCTCTCTCTCTCTCTCTCTCCCTCTCTCTCTCTCTTTCTCTCTCTCCAGCTGGGGCTGGTCACCGGGAGGGGAGGGGTCCCGAGGGAATCCGGAGGTGATCCTTGGCTGGGCCTCGGGCTGTGTTTGGGTTGGAGGTGTGGCCCGGGTAGCTGTGGTTTCAGGGGAGGTGGCACTTCTCTGTCGTGGGATTTGTGTGATATTCGCTCACCCGGCAACAACCTGCGTAGCCTGACAACTCGGAGCCGTGAGCCCTCCCCGGACGCCTAACGCAAGTTTCTTTTCATCTTTTTGGCAGGGGTACGGAGGTAGAGCAAGGGCCAGCATGAGGGTGGGCAGCTCCGACAGTGGTAGGAACTGGAACGAACTGCAGGAATAAGGCCAGCCTTTCTTGGTACGAAGATGGGGAGACTAAGGCCCAAAGAGGGTCTGAGACTTGCCCAGGGGCGCGCAGCGGGGCGGCCGCCGAGCTGGCCTCTCCCCTGTGTGATGGGTCTGGCACAGGCAGAGCCAGAGCCTTCTTGCTGCGTGACTTTGGACAAGACTCTTCCCTGTTCCTTTCCCTGGCTTTTGTTGAAAGAAATGACAGGTTGGAGCGGATCATTACCTACGTTTGGAAAGCTTCTGCTTCTCAGTAAAAGTTGGAAAGGAAAATTGCTGATAACAAACCTGGGCTGTTTTGGAGCTGAGAAGAGAAGCTGAGATTGGCTGCAGTGAAAAGAGACATTGTTTCTGCCCTCTAGAACAGAAGGAGAGGAAATGACTGAAACTGAAGCATGAAGGACTGAGGTTAGATACGTATAGGGACTTCCACAGAGAAATTTCGAGGCACCTCCTTTGGAGTTGGTGGGTTTTATTGTTTGGCTGTTGGTTTTGTCTTGTCAAGAAACAGAATTTCTACGTATCCATTTGATGGGGCCTAAGTCTGGCTTACTTACCAATAGGGGATGGACCCCATGGTCTTTGGAGGATTATTTGGGTTTGTTCCCAAGGGCGGTCTCAGTTCTTCAGAAAGAGGGAGAAGGTGTCCATGTGAGGACTTTAGGCAAAGACCCAAAGTCCAGTGGTTTGCATTTGAAACATGTGATTTGGGTTGTTTCTTGCAAGGGGGTTTCATCAGCTCTCATCAGCCTGCAGAGTCCGCCAGAAGTGCCAGGGTTTCCAGAGAGACTGGGAATGGTCCCGGCACTGTGGCTGTCATGCTGAGAGGGTGTTTTGGAAACTGGTGCACACGAAGGACATTTCAATTTACCCCCATGAAATGGAGAAGAAAGACTATTTTTTAAGCATCCTGCTGAGTCACCAGCTGAATTTCGAGTCCTTTTTATGTTTCCTCGGTCCAGGAGGTGGGACAGATCTGGAGGCTGAGAGTTAGAAGAACTTGGATTGAATCCTCAGCCTGGCTTCAGTTCTGAGTGCCTCAGTTTTCCCCTCTGTACAATGGGAATGGTAATGCCACTTTAAGGCTCAAGTGAGGTGGCATCATAGAAAGTTTTGAGGCTACATTTTAAGTTTGGAGATGAGGAAACTGAGGCCCACAGAAAGGAAGGCATAACAACAATAATACCGTTGATAATAATAGCTAATGGTTATGGAATGCTATATTCCAGCCACTATGCCAGGGGTTTTACTGCATCGAGTGAGGTCTGGGAGGGCAGGAGCTCTTGTCCATCTTGTCCCCAGTCACCCTCCCCGTGCCTAGTACAGAGCCCTACACATAGTAGGTAGTCAGTACATTGTTGTTGATCACCTAGTATTCACATCATTGCCATAAGATGGGTGCTATTGTTGTTTTCATTTTACAAATGAGAAACTTGAGATTCAGAGAGGTTAAGTCACTCATCTGAGGTCACACAGCTCTTCACTGGGATTAGTCGGTTATTACTTTGGGATTTGCAGGGGTGTGTCATCTGGTGAGAGCTGATTGTGTGCATCTCTTCCCAAGGCTGTGTTCAGTGATATTGGTAGCTTGAAACTACCAATAAGGGTAGTTTACATTATAGAAATTAGTAAATGCCACATTCAGAGCTTTTTCTTTTTCTTCCTTTCTCCCTTCCTACCTTCCTTCCTTCCTTTCTTTGTCTCCCTCTCTCTCTCTTTCTTTCTCTCTTTCTTTTTTCTAATAAGAGAGCTGCATGTGAAGGGTGTTGGCTGATGGAAGACGAGCCTTGCTCTGCATGGCAGCCAGAAGTTGGAGGGTTCCTGGTGGTACAGGAAGACCAAAGGGAGCCAGGCCAAAAGGCCTGCACCCCACTACAGCTCCCCTGAAGTGTGGGATTTTGGAAGGAAACTTTTATGAGATGAGGCTCCTAGTCTGTGGTGTGAGTTGTGTAATGCAGCAGCTCTCTGACTTGGGAACAGGTTGTTGAATTCCAGGCCAAAATGTTTAGCCTTTAACGTGAAAGTGACAACAGCCCAATTTGATGGTCTTTAAGCAGGGAAAGGCTTGGTCAGAATGATGCTCTGAGGTTTATCCAGCAGCATGTCCTGAAGGGATTGGAGGATGAGTTGGGGGCATGGTGGCCGGGAAGAGGCCCCGGTTGATCAGGGGAGCCAGGAGGAGACTAACAGCACCCCTGATTTTCTGAGCACCTCCTGTGTGCTAAGACTGGTAAACACTATCCCATTAGTTTACAAGCGTGTCCCTGAGGACAGTGTTACCCTCAGTCTGTAGATGAGGATATAGAACATATGTTAGGAAACATATCTAAGGTCAGAACCACCAGATTTGGACCCAGGCCTCTCTGCCCCCAAACCCTCACATTTTTGCTTTCTCAGTCCCTCCTCCATTCCAGCCTACAGTCCCATATTGGCTCTGATCTTCCTTGCCAAGTGTCAGCCAAACTCCAGCTCGGCTGCAGAGAGAGACCCCCTGCTCTCAGCGGTGGTCTTGTACCAGCCCCCTGGATCCTTGCCAGCATTCCTCCCACCCCCTACTCCAAGCTGAGCCTATTGTGGGGGAGGGGCCAGTGAGCAAAGCCAGAGTTGGATGCCCAGCTGTGAGTCTTCTCAGTCTTGGGACCACAGCCAAGGACCAAGGACCGGGAGGGACCTCAGGGTTCAGGAGGCTGCACTCAGCCCCCCACCCCCTAATCAGGGATTCATTCCAAGGGTAATGCTTTACTTGTGGGTGCAGATCCACCTCTGCCCCTAATGTGCTGTGTGACTTTGGGCAAATTGTGTAATGTCTCTGGGCCTTTTCTCATCTGTTAAATGCCCGATTATGAGGCTCCAATCAGATAACACATGCCGTGTCCCAAGATGTTAAGAGTGGCTAAGGCAGGGATTGCTTCCTTTCCTTTTTTGTGATCTTCACATAATCCTACATGTTGTATAATGGCTATATGTGCCGTGTGAAAAAACACATGGTGTCAGAGTCTAAAAAGAGGAAGAGAGAAGTTGTGGGATGGGGATACGGAATGTCACAGAATGTCAGAGCTGCCAAGGCCCTCAAAGAGCCCAGCCACTCTTCCCAGCTTTCATAGGCGGGAAACCGAGGAGGGCCAGGCCCTAGGTCTCATCAGAACGAAGCCCTGCACAGGCGTGCAGCAGTCCTTTTGTTCGTCTTGCTTCGTTCTTTCAAGATAGTAAATGTTCATTTTCCTCTTATTTTTTTTTTGTTTTTTTTTTTTTTTTTGCGGTACGCGGGCCTCTCACTGTTGTGGCCTCTCCCGCTGCGGAGCACAGGCTCCGGACGCGCAGGCCCAGCGGCCATGGCTCACGGGCCCAGCCGCTCCGCGGCACGTGGGATCCTCCCGGACCGGGGCACGAACCCGCGTCTCCTGCATCGGCAGGCGGACTCTCAACCACTGCGCCACCAGGGAAGCCCCATTTTCCTCTTATTTTTAAAACAACTGTTATTTTTAGAAAACACACATAAGGAAAAAGAGTAAACTTGCCTTAGTTTTCTACCTAATAATAATTATTGTAAACATTTTGGAGGAACTCTCTCTCTTTTTTCCTTCCTCTTTCCCTTCTCTTCCTCCACGTTTTACTGTGTTTTTCTTTAACGGACTCACACTAGATACACATTATTTTATAACTGGCTTGTTCACTTAACATATCACAATTTTTTATATCACTTTGTTGTCTTCTACAGTATGACTGTTAATCACTGCATTAATATTCCTTTGAGAGGAAATATCATCATTTATTTTAATGATCCTCTGTTATTGGACATTGAGGTTGTTTCCAACTTTTCCACCTACTGTAAGATTCAGTCGCAAAGTGATTAAGATCGTAGTGTCTGGTTTCAGACAGCCTGATTCAAACCCAGCTTACTCTCCTGTGAAATGGGCATAATAACTCCTACCTCCTTGGATTGGTATGAGGATTAAACAATGAGTTTCTCATCTATAGAAGGGCCTTTACAGAATAGGCGCACAATAAAGTTTCGCTGTTAGCAACGCGTTCCCTTCACATGCATGTTGTTTTTGGTTCTTTCCATGGAACATAAATTTGAGAGTGTGGGTGCGTATGTGTGCGAGTGTGTGAGCACGAGTGTGTTTTCCTCAATATGACCACACCCTCCTCATAACCCATGTTTCAGTTGGCTGAGGAAGGCCTGTTTCCTCCCCTCCTTAATGATTCAAGGTGGAGACACAGTTTCTAGCTGGGTCAGTGACCCCCAGACCTGGTTTGGGGGCCGCAGGGAGGAGAATCACTGGGATATGGAAGCATTCCTCTCCACTTGGTTGGGAGGGCTGGCCATCCCCTTTTGTGTAAAGGACTCAAAGCTTGAGCTGTGGTTGATATTAGGAGAGCCAGGAAAATTAAACTCAGTCCTTCAGGGAGCAGGCCATATGGGCGTTTCATGAACATGGCCAAAGTCATTTATTCATGGGCTCTGTGCCAGTTGGGCACTGGCCAGGGCTTTAGGTACATAGCCTCATTGACCAAGGATCCTGTAAAGCCCCATTTTACAGATGAGGAATCTGGAGTACAGAGAGGTTAAGTGACTTGCCTAAGGCCACACAGCTTTCAAGAGAGAACCTGGAGGCCTCTGATTATTCACAAAGCCCATGTACCCTGAACACCTGCTCCCCGCAGCCTCCCATCAGCACAGTGTTTCTGCCTGTGTGGGCAAGTGGAATCAAGAACCCAGGAGATTTTATGCTAGAAGGTCACTTCTGATAACCTCAGAGAGAATCTCATTAAGCCTCAAGGCTCCAAAGCTACGAGAGGGAAAAGCTTTTGTCCAGCATCACTCAGGCTGGAACTTGGGTCTCCACTTCCCAAGCCAGGCTTCCGCAGGTTCTTCTGGGTTCACTCCTGAAATCCTCCCCTGCTTCCTCACCCCCACATCCCCGTGGATTTTAACTATGGGGGTAAATTCAGCAACCTGGGCAGGAAGGAGTGGGTGACCTTGGGATGGGTTTTCATTTCTTCCCCAGGGAAGGGAGATATCAGGAGCTCAAGGAGGGGCAGAGGGTGAAATAACAGCCTTCAGCCCCCATGAATCCTGAAGTCGCCAGCCCCTGGTTTCCCCCAGGATGGCTGAGAAGCCTGGTGGCTCCACTGTACCCCCTGGACCTCAGGACATCGTGTGAAGGAGTGACTGTCCAGGGCTCATCACATCAGCAAGCAATGCCCATCCCAGTCCTGGCCTGGGAAGACTTTAAGAAAGAGATTCACCTTCCCCACTTAGGAGGGGCTTCAGAATGACAGTGGAGGGAGGGTATCAGGGAGGGTGGGCAGTGGGAAAGTGGGTGAGAAATGGCCACCGCGGTGTTAGAGCATCATGACCCAGGGGCTGGGGGAACAAATGGCCGAGGGCTTACTGGGCTCCTGTGGTGAGGACTGGCTGGCTTGTGCAGCCGCGGCGCTCCAGGCCTGCTTCTGATGGAAGCACTCAAGCCCTGGCAGTAGGGGCCAAGGTGTTTTGTTTGCTCTTTTGTTGCTCCCGGGTGACCAGGAACTAATCTCTTCCCCATCTGTGGGACTCAGTTTGCTGACCCATACAATGGAATCATACCCCTGTCCTGCCTGCTTCCCAAAGTGATTCTCAAGCATCTAGTGCTGTGAAGGATGAGAAAGCACTTTAGAAAACTGAAAGGCTCTGTGAGGAGCCAGAGTCTCCTTATGAAGTCAGAACATTGGCTTAGTGAATTGCAATTTGTTGGTAATAAACTCCACTCCTGATTTTCTGGTGCCCAGTTTATTAATAATCTCCATGCATGGTCGTTAAAAGACTCGGGTCTTTTTGTGTCTGAATGTACAGCAGCACTCACAAGCTTTGTGACTAGGGGCAAGTTGCTGCAGCTCTCGGGGCCTCTGTTTACCTACCTGTAAAATGGGGATGTCACATCACCCTCACTGGATTGATGTGAGGGCCACAACCCAGGCTGGGGTGACTGGCTAGATTCAGTAGATCATCCAGCATGTGTTCACTGTGCTTCTCCTGTGTGTCAGGGCCTGTGCTGGGCACGGGGATGTAATGGTGCACTTCACAGAGCTCCCAGTGGTCAGGCAGACAGACCTGACATCTAATTCCAAATGGCAAGTCCCTGAGGAGGGCACATGGGGCTGGGATCTGCAAGCTGCCTGCAAGTTAGCAGGGAGAAGAATTGGGGTTGGGTGATGAGGGCGAGCACCGGGTGTTTGTCCCAGGGACACCAAGGAGCCCCGTATTGCCCGAGCACGCTGAGGGCCAAGAGACCGGAGCGGCGGCCAGGGTGTGGAGTTTCATCTTCTTTCTTAGAGCAGTGGGCAACTAGCAGAGTGTTTTAAGCACAGAAGGGCCGTGTTTGGACACTTGCATTTTGGAAAGAACCCTGGTGCAGTGTGAGGAATGGATTGGAGGGACCTCAGAGCTTTCCAGGAGAGGCCATTGCAGAAGGCCACGTGGGGATGCAGAGATGGGATGGATTCTGGTGAGATTTCGGAAATAAAATCAATAGGAGTTGATGATGGATTGGTTTGGGGATGTGAGGGAGAGGGGAGTATCCAGGATGACGGTCGGTTCTGGCCTGTGCCCTTGAGTGAAAGATGGGCCAAGCTTCGTGGGGAAGGGTGGGTTTGAGGGTAGCAATATAACGAATAAGCTCAATTTGGTTAAGTATTGATAGAATTTGGCCATGGGTGGAGATGGGGTGCCGTCAGGGGGTACCACACGAGCCAAGGCAAGGAGGAGGGTTGGTAAGAAGTGGGTGTCAAGGAGGTAGAACAGAGTGCACAGAAGGCTGTTTCCCTTGGGGTTTGGCGGCTGCCCCTAAGTTGGGTTCGGGGTTATCCAGGGGCCATGGGGCGTGCCTGGCATCAGCAGCCACATGACATTGATGGCAGTGCTGCCTGGGTTAATGGCCAGGGAGGGAGGGTGAGTGAGTGACGGGGTGTCAGGGGAGCCCGCCCCTCACACAATGGCCCACATGGACACCAGAGCTGGCAGGGAGGGGCCTCATTAGGGTCTGGCTCTGTTGCACGTTTGGCTGGGCTGCGGGTAGAGTCCCACCACCCAGATGAGGGTAAAAGGCAGGGAAGGGGATGGGGTGATAACTGGGATGAGGGCCACCGGTTCTACCTTTGCCAGATACTCACAAACTGACCTTGGGAGTATTAATTTATTCATTCATTCATTCGTTTGTATTCCAGACCCCCAGCTCTGTACTTTGTAAGTGTTACCTCTTTGGATCTTGGCAGCAGTGCTGTGGGGTGGCTACTCTTCTTATCCCTGTTATAGAAATGAAGAAACTGAGGCTTGGAGAGGTGAAGCCTCAAACGTCGCAGAGTTAGCAAGAGGTGGGGCTGGGATTTGAACCCAGGTCTGCATTGACTGTAAAATGCATTTTTTTCTCCTACACGGGTTGTTCCCAAACCCGGCTGCTCACCAGAATTACCTGGAGGGCTTTTTGGACAATACAGAGGCCAGATTTTCTCCTTTTTCTTTTTGTTTCCTGAATCAGAATCCCCGGATCCTGGGCGGGGCCAGAGTTGGGAGCCACAGTGTGCAGGGACGGGGCACAGGCCACCCCTCCGCCCTGCTCCTGCCTCTCCGTCTTGCTCGCTCTGCTCGGGGCACACACACTTGCTGTTCTCAGGGAAAGCCCCGCTGGTTCCCACCTTGCCCTTGGCACTTGCCCTTCCTGTGGCTTGTTCCTGCCCATCTCTTCCGTCTGGTCCCTTGTTTGAATGCCCCCTTCTCACAGAGATCTTCCTGGCCATCCCCAAACTCTTTGCCCCAACCCATTTTACTCTCTGACCCACAGATTGTCTACCAGGGCCACACATCCCAGTCACCTGGGACACTTTAAAATCGCCGATGGGGACTTCCCTTGTGGTCCGGTGGTTAAGACTCTGTGCTCCCAATGCAGGGGGCACGGGTTCGATCCCTGGTCGGGGAACTAAGATCCCTCATGCCGTATGGCGGGGCCGAAAGAAAAAAGAAATCGCTGATGCCCAAAGACTGAGTCTATGAGTCTGCGTGAACCTAGGCATCAGTATTACCGAAAGCAGCCCATCTCACCCACTCTGTTTCTCTCCGTGTTTGTTTGTTTATTGTCTGTGTCTCCACTCGAGTGGAGCCAGGGCTTGGCCTGTCTTGTGCCCTGCCATTGAAATTCAGTTCAGTCAGCCAGTCCCCCACCTCCATGCCGCCTGGAAAATCCCACTCTAACTACAGGCCCAGTTTGGGGCGAGGACAGTGGGTGGGATGGCAGGAATCATTGCAGCCTTCCTGAGGTGTTTAGTCGCATATTGGCAGACAGGACAGAGAGTCAGAGCTGGAAGGGTGCCAAGCAAGCATCCAGTCTGGGCTCCCATTGTACAGATGGGCACTGCCCTAGTGAGAGAGGGATCCTCGATCGAGTTCACGCCCTGGATGGTAGGGGCTACGGAGAAGACCCTCAAAGGGTTGAGGCTGCTGGAGACCTCCTTCTAGGCTCAGCACGCTGTGTGACCTTGGCCAAGCCTCTGACCTTCTCTGGACTTTATTTTCCCCGCTCTGTACTTTGGCTGAGATGGTCCCAAGTTCGGACACTGGAAGTTTCTATGAGTCCTTTCCTGAGCGGTGCCGACCTGCAGAGGGCCTGCAAGGGGTTAAGCTTCTTCTGCTCCCCCTCACTCTGCATGCAGACGAACCCCCTCCTTCTGACAAATACTTGTAGGAAATCAGGCTGGGCGCTTCCTGCCGAGGCGAGGCGGCCTCAGCCGCAGCAGGGGCGGGGAGAGGTGGGGAGCGATGCTAGTCTGTGAGCAGCGACTGGGGCTGGCAGAGCGGCCTGGAGGCGGGCCAGGGCGCCATGGAGGCAGGGGGCTCCCCAGGTTTGGAACAAAGACTCCACATGCAGGTCCCCTGAGCCTGGGCCAGCAGGATGGTGGTGGAGCCCGAGAGAGGTGAGGGAGCCGAGGAGGGCGGGGGTTGGGGGAGCCGCCTTCCCCCTGGAAGGGCCAGTCACAGGCTCTCTGGGACAGTCCGGGCGGCTGGACCAGCCCAGCCAGGAAGTTGCAGCTGTGGCAGCTGTATTACTTCTCTCTGGCTTAGGGGAGCCCGGCCCCCAGGGCAAGGGTGGATTTTGGGGGGATTTTCTCAAGCCTCAGGATGCTGGATCCCAGCCAGAGCTCTGATTCTGATCTCTGTGAACCTGGGCAAGTGCTGGTCCCTCTCTGTGCCCGGGGTGTCCTCATCTGCACATGGCGCGTTAGCCCCAGGGGCTGCTAAGGGGCTTCAGACATGATGCACGGGTGTGCAGCAGCCAGGAGGCAGCAGGGGGTCCCCACTAAAGAGTGGCGCCTTCTGCCGAGTAAGGACAAGGAGAGGAGCCAGGGATGGGCCAGCAGACCCGGCCAAGCCCTTCAGGCTGGCGGGGCAAGGGTCCGCAGCAGCAAGCGGCACCTTTCCTCTTTCTCCTCGGCCTCTGCTGCCTCCACCGGAGAGAGCTGGGGGCAGGGTACGTCCAGAGGGGGAAGTGGCTGTGCTGCACGGCTGGCGGGAACTGGTTTCTACATGGCTGGCGGGAACCCCTTGAGAACAGTAGGTCTGTGCCCTACCAGCTGCTCAGGGAGGGCTGCCGAGTATGGGGCTCTGAGCTCAAAAGCCCAGCCTTTCTGGAGGGGCCCAGCCACTTGGTAAGGGGGTCTTCCTTCCCCTTCCTCTCGCTGCCCCACCAAGTCTGATGGACTTGGTTTCAGAGTCACAAGCCGTGGATTTCAATCCCTAGCCACGCTTCCGGACTGCGAGGTCTTGTGAAAGGCGGCCACCTCTCTGCGGCTCAGTTTCCACATCTGAGAGATGTCAGGGACTGGGTGGGAGCAAGGCGGCTGGTGCCTCGGAGAGCTCTGCTGGATGGTAAGGGGTTTGGGAGGGCATGAGGGAGCAGAAGTGGGCTGCGCGGCTGAAGTTGGCAGAGGAGAACCTGGGGATTGAGCCATAAAGGGAAGGGTCTCCACTTTTGGACCTGGGGGCAGCGAAGCCCCCTGGCGGTGGCTGAGCCACTCGGGAAGGGGACAAAGAGACCACAAGGGTCTCGCAGACCCTCGAGAGAGCCAGCGGCAGAGGTGGTGTGGATGGAGGGAGGAGACGTACAAAAGGACGGGGAATGGGTGGTGCCTCCTTGTGGGGCTGGTTTCTCCGGGGCTGGCAGGGCCCCTGAGCCCTGGAGGAAGCAGTCCCACAAGGACAGCCCAGCCCTTGAAGGGACTTAGTGCTCACGGGGCTCTCCTGGGCTCAGGCTCCCAACCCCACTGCCCCTCGGGAGCAGCCCTGTGCCCTCGAGAAGGCTGTCCAGAACCACCCTGTCTTTGGCCGCCATTCAGGGACCCCTGCCATAGCTCTCTGTCTAGTTCTGTTCATACTTTCAGACCTCTGTGCCTTTGCCCGTGCTGTTCCCTCTGCCTGGAATGCCCTTCCTCATTCTTCTCCCCCAAATCCTCTTTGTCTCTCAGGCCCAGCTTAATGCGTCCTTCGACAGTAATCGTGTACCCACCCCCCATCTGAAATTTTGGAACACTTTTACTCAGGTCTGTACTCCTCTTGTCTTGTGGTGCTTGGCACACAGTAGGAGGTCATAGGTTTTCTTAATTTGCACCCACTGGGTGCTCAATATATATCTTTGTTACTCTGAATTGGGACCTCAGGCAGGAGGAGGGGGTTAACTGTTTGGAGTCTGTGGTCCTCAGAAGCCAACAAGTCAACCAGGAACCTCAAAGTTCACTTAGCCCCGCCCCTACCTCCCAGCCCACCCTAACAGGGCACCACTCCCCATGGTTGCGAGAGCGGGTGGCGTTTTCTCCATCTTACATTGAGGAAAACCTAAGCCCAGCAGTTCACGGTGGATGAGCAGCACCGGGGCCAGAAGCTGGTCTCCAGACACCCTGCCTGCTTCTCTTTCACAGCAGCCCAGTGAGCAGGTGTCCTTGTCCCAGCGTGAGCTCAGCACGTGCTTGGCACTCGTGTGTGTTTGTTGACTGACTGGCTGACCGACCTGTCCTGGACTCCATGGCACCCAGGGCTGTGGCGTGCGCGAAATGCAGAGCTTTTGCTCATGAGAGGCTCACAGGTTTGGGGGCCTGGGGAACATGTGCAAAACTCCAGCCAGTGACCGCAGCTGCCTCCAACCAGAGGCTTTCCCTGGTCACAGTGAGATTTCTGCAATGACTGAGTCATCCCAGGAGACAGGATGTTCCTCTTTGTGCACCCGAGGCCTCTGTGATTGGACGGGCTGCTCTGTGGCACGGCTAGAAAAAAAGCCCTTTAGAAGTCAAAAAAACCCCCACACGCCTCCCCCAGCCACTTCCTTGGCAGAGGTTTCAGAAAGAGAAAAGCAAGGCTTTTAGCACCTTGCACACCTGCCATTGTGGCAGGGCCCAAAAGGCCTAGTCGAGGTCAAAGGGTGGGCCTTGCCCGGGGCGCTGGTTTAAAATGCGGACTCCTGGGCCTCATCCCAGGGCCATGGAGTCCCGCTCTCTTCAGGTTGACCTTAGGGATCTGCATTCTTAGAGGATTCTTAAAAGCACTCAAGCTGGCAGGGATTTCCAAGAGGGGTACAGGCGCCCCGAGAGGATGTGGAAAGCAAGGATTAGAACTTCCTTTTAAAATATTTATTTTCTATTGGATCTTTTTAAAAATTCAATTTTAGATATATTTTTTCTAACACGTAATATATTCGTGTGAGAAGGCATGCAGATGATGTTATAAGAAATACATGTTAGGTGTATGAGCAAATATATTTTTAATGATGAGTTGTGTGATTAAAAAAAAAAAAACACTGGAGACCACTCCCTGGGCCAAAATCGACAGGTCCAAATCTTGCTGTCACTAACCAGCTGGGTGAACTTGGTCAAGTAACTATTCCATGCTGAGTTCTGGTTTTCTCATTTGAAGAATAGTTTTCCTATGACCTACTTACCTGTTTGGGGTGAGGGCAGATCGAGAACAGGCAGTGAAGCTTCTAGCCTGGGTGGGCACAGCGAGGGCCCAGCGTATGTGGCGGGGGTCATGTGGCTTACAGGGTGATCTGGGGGAAATTCAGGGAGGAGGGAGGAAGATTGTGTCGGGGGAAGAGGGTGAGGCCCCTGAGACCAGAGTGGGGACAATGTTAGTCCCCGTTCCTACCCCAGCCTTTGAAAAGGCGCCAGCCAATCCCTGGGGGACTCTCTATCCAGAAATAGTTGCCTGCTGACTTTTCCCAACGGTATGAACCAAGGCTCTGACCAAGACCCAATCGCACACGAGGCTGCAGGGACAAACACAGGGCGTGTCTGTCCTGGGAGGCCTGGAGTTATTGTCTCCACGGCACGGAGGGAAGAGCCGGGACGCGAGCTGCAAGGTAACCTCTCATGCCAGCCTTGTCCCGACCCATGTGTGGCTTCAGCCAAGGCCCCTCTGCTCTCTGGGCCTCAGTTTTCCTGCCCGTAGAGTGGGTGCTTTGCATGAGCTCCTTGGGTGGGACCACGCCGCTGCTCTGTCAGCCTTGTGTTTCCAGGGATCAGAGGAAGCGCTTGGGGGTGTTGGCCATAGCGGGAGGGGAGAGGAGATGGGAGGGAGAGAAGGGAGAGAGGGAAAGGAGGAGAGGATAGAAGACAGGCGGGGAGGAGCCCTTCTGCAGCCATCCTTCCTGTGCCACAGGTCCCTGTGCAACCAGGCTCTCCCTCTGGTTCATTCTCCCCAGGCAGCCAGAAAGAAACTTCTAACTGCACCTCGACGTGCTCTCTCATGGTCTGCATGCCCACACTCTCTGCAATCAGAGCCCCAGCTCCTGCCCCCACTAGCACAGCCATGGGGAAACCACTTACATGCCGCCCCCTCCTGCCTCCAGGCCTTGGTACTTGATGGAACCCCTGCCTGAAAAATGTTTTTCATTGAGGTGAAATTCACGTAACATAAAATTTAACCATTTTAAAATGAACAATTCAGTGACATTTAGTATACTTACAAAGTTGTGCAAGCACCACCTCTATCTAGTTCCAAAACGTTTTCATCACCCCGAAAGGACGCCTGTGCCCATTCAAGCAGTCACTCCCCTCTCCCCACTCCCCCAGCTAAAGCACTAGTCAGCAATGGGATTTACCTGTTACGGATATTCCGTACGGTTAGCATCATACAGTACGTGACCTTTTGTGTCTGGCTTCTTTCACTTAGCATCACGGTTTTGAGATTCATCCTCGTAGCACGTGTCAGTGCTTCACTCCTTTTAGTGGCTGGACGATATTCCACCGTGCGGATAGACCACAACTTGTTTGTCCATCCATCCACTGATAGACATCTGGGCTGTTGCCACCTTTCGGCGATTGCAAATAGTGCTGCTAGGAAAGTGCGTGTACACGTATTCGTCTGAGTACCTGTTTTCAATTATTTTGGATAATGGAATGCTCTTTTCACCGGTCCCCCACTCACGAAGGTTCCCAGAGCGCGTGGCCCCTAAATGGGACCTATCCTGACTTCCTGGGCCTGCCCTGCACCCCCAGGGGCCCTCCCCGTGCTTTCCCATCGTTCTCACGTTGATCTCTAGGTGCCAGGTTGTTTGTCTGCTTCCCCCTGGGCCCTCAGTTCTCATGTGAGCAGGGCCTGTGCCCCGGCGCCCATGTGTGGAGGCTGGCACGTGGTAACAGGCACCAGCACACATGGGACACCTGCTGTGTGCTGGCCGCTGGCCTCCTTATCCCATATCTCAGGTAATTTTATAAAACTCTAGAGAGAGAGAGGAATTATGACTCCAGTTTTACTGATGAAGAAATCCAAGGTGGAGTGATTTGGCCAAGGCCATGCAGGGCTTCTGACTCCAGAGTTCCTGCTGGTAATTTCTGCTTCTGAAGAAAGGAGGGGATTCAAGGATTAACGCTCTCCATTTGATTGTGTCCCCGACAGGCCACAGGCAGGATGGATTGTGCTGAGAGGAGCCAGCGGGAACCCTGGTGCCCATAGGGGCAGCTCCGTCTCCTGAAGATGAAGGGGCCCAGGTGAAACTCAGGCCAGGCCCAATGACCAGCTCCGGGACGGAGGTCCACTGGGCCGAGTCAGGCCTGGGAAAGGGGCCCCGGCGGAGGCGCTGGGCCTGGGCCGAAAAGGGAAAGGATGCTGATGGGAGCGGCACGTGCAGCTTGGTAGAAGAGGCGCCCTTTCCCAGTGCCACCAGCCCTGAGCTCCTGGAGGACTTCCGCCTGGCCCAGCAGTGCCTGCAGCCACTGGAGTGGAGGGGCCCGGACTCACAGCCTGATGGGCACCCAGATCCTGAATCAGGAGAGTCTGCAGAAGAGGGTGAGACCGACTCCCCTGCAATCCCACAGTGGTGTCCCCCAAACATTCCCCCCTTCTGGCGGGAGGCAGGAATAGAGAGAGTTTCAAAAATTTTTTAAGTTAAAATCTACGAAGTCTACAATTTAAAATTTTTTTAAGATTTAAATTATATAAACAGTACTGTTCTTTGCAGAAAAATCAGAAAATATAAGCCAAAGGAGAAAAAACTAAAAATTACTTATTATCCAGCTAGCTGCTCTCTTCCATGTGTGTGTGTGTGTGTGTGTGTGTGTGTGTGTGTGTGTATATATATATATATAAATGTAGCATGAATATGCAACAGTATTCTACAAACTCTATTGTAACTTGCTTTTTTGTAACTTAATAGACATGAACGCTTTCCCAGCTTATCAAATATTCTTCCACAAGTCATTTCTAATGTCTGCTTAGGAATTCCGTGGTGTGAATATTCTGTAATTTGTTGGGCCAGTCCTCTTACTGCTGGGCATTTAGGTAGTTTCTCAGTTTTTGCTATTATAAATAGTGCAGAGATATGTCATTAGTATATCTTTGCACACTTAATTTGATAATAACGTTGATATTTTAAATTGCTTGGTCCAAGGGTTCTGCCCATTTCTACGATGTTTTAAAATCCCAATTAGCAACGAGAATGTTGGCTTCCCTTGTTTTCTAAAATAACTGTTTTCTCTGCATTAAGAACAACTGAGACTAAATTCCTAGCTTGGCTCAACAAGTCCCTTCTCCTCTCTGAATCTTGGTTTCCCCATCTGTGAAATGGGAGTAATAACACCTTTGAACTTGATTACATAGTGATTATTGCATTCGAATATGAATGAAACGCCCCTGTCTTAGGATTCTGGGATCAGAATCCGTAGATGTCAGAGAAGCCGTCAGGCTGATAGTAGATTGTGCAGTGACCCCAAGTTCCTCATGCCAGGTCTGTTTAAAGTGGGGTCTGCCCACAGCTACCCACTCAGGAGCTATTTCCGAGCTCTCCTTAGGGAATGGTGACAGGGATGCACTGGGATGAAGGGGCAGAGGCATCTCTTCCTGAGGTCACATGGTAACTCCCTGCTGTAATGTAACAGCTGCTGCCATGTCCTGTGCCCTTACTGTGTGCCAGGCAAAGGGCTGGGCAGGGCGCAAGCCATATCTCCACCTTTCCTCACCACCTTCTTCCAGGTAGGAGAGAATAGCCTCCAGGTAGAGTAAAGATTGCCACAGAGGTCAGCTACTTGTTCATGGTGCCCTATGAGGGATCAGAAGGGCCAGGATTGAAGCCACGTCTGCCCGGTTCCAAAGCCCGATCTCTTCATCCCACTGCATGACCCCCATCAGCAGAGACTAACTTGCCTGCATAGCTGGGACCTTGCTTCTAAGTCCAGGACTGCTCTGAACCACTGCATGATCTTTGGCAAGTTACTTAACCTTTCTGGGCTTCAAGTGCGCTGCTGTAAACGAGAGAGACTCGCTGAAGGAGGTTTTAAGGAGATGAAAGGTGTAGAGGTGCCAAGGGTAGGGGAAAGAGCATGGGGAAGCAAAGAGTGATATAATGGTTATGACAAAGGTGCATCTGGCCAGAGCAGAGTCTGTGCTTGGTGGTACCCAGACTGTAGCTCATGAAACCTTGGATCTGTGCCAGAGGCTGACACAGGGTCTAGGACAGAGGAGGTGCTCCATAAGCACTGACTGCACGGGTGATGCACAGATGGATGAATGAATGGGTAGGTGGATAGGCAGATAGGTGGATGGATAGATGGATGGATAAGTGATAGCTGGATGGATAGGTAGGTGAGTGGGTGATGGATGGGTGAGTGGGTGGATGGATGGACAATTGAAAGGTTGGATGGTTGGATCAATGGGTGAGTGGGTGTTGGATGGGTGAGTGGGTGGATGGGTGAGTGGGATGGATGAATGGATATTTCTTGAGCACTTACTGTCTAATAATTATAACAACTATCCGTTTTCTGGGAGCTTTGCATACCTTACTGTCCTCCTTTCTTCTTTCCTTCTTTTCAGTCAACAAATATTGAGCACCTCCTCTGCAAATACAATAATAAATAAAAACAGAGAGCATCCTTGCCCTCATGAAGCCTACGGTGTAGTGAGGGAGGAAAATATTAATGAAAGAATCACATAAATAAATGGAAAACTGCAGCTGTAATAAATATTTCAAAGTAGAGGTATTCAGTCATATGAAACCCTATAAAAGAGAGCTTTTGACCTAAGTTAGAGAGATCAGAGAAGACTTCCTTGATGCGGTCAAGGTTGAGTTAATGTATGAAGGACAAATAGGAGTTAACTAGACAAAGGGAGGGAGAGAGGACCCTAGCAGAGGGATCAGCATGTACAAAGGCCCTGTGGTAGGAGAGGATGTGGCACGGCTAGAGCAGGGAGAGACTGAGGGGAACCACGGAGCTAATGCGGGGTGGAGACAGGGACCTTAGGACCATATTAAAGGTTCAGCTCTCTCCTGGGAACAACAGGAAGACAGTGAAGAGTTTTCATATGGAGAATAAGAGTGAGGATTGAGATGATTAGGTGGCTGCTACAGTGGTCCAGGCAAGAGAGGAGGTAGACTTGGGCAAACCTGGTGGTTCTGGACTCTAGAGCAGCAGGTGAGTTCGAGAGCACCATAGGAGGTAATCAGGACAGGACCAGGTGACAGGTTGGATGGCGGGGGGATGGGGGAGGGAGATGGCAAAGATGCCTCCCAGGTTTCTGGTTTGTGCAGTTGGGTGGATGATGTTTCCATTTGCTGAGACAGGAAACGCTAGGGGGACAACCAGGTTGAGGATTGAGTTTGGAGGACCTTTGAGACAACTAGAGGAGGTGTTCGAAAAGTATTTGGCCCTATGGGGGGATCGCTGGGCTTCTTGCCGTCGCCATGTGATGAGGAAATGAAAGCCCAGAGGGGTGAGATGGCCTAGGTAGTGTGACACAGTGAGTCCAGACCTGGCGTATACGAAGCAATGACCTTCTTTCCAGAGCTTGAAGCAGAGGATGTGGACAGCCCAGAGAGTTCCAACTTGCCACTCAACTGGCCCCCACAGCAGTATCCTCAACTGGACATGACTGAAGAGGAGCCAGATGAGGCCCTGGGTGGTCCTGAGGTCCAGGAAGCTGGAGAGAGCTCCCCAAGGTTGGGGTATGACACTGATCTCAGCTCGGGGGGCAATGGGAACACCAGCCCCATGGCTCTGGGCTGGGGTCAACCCACAGGCTGGGTGGCTTCTGATGAACAAGCCAGTGGAGGCAAACTTCGAGAACATTCTGAGTCTGCCAGGTCCTGGAGCAGTGGAACTGTGAACCTCAACCCCAGTGGCAGTCTGGATTCTACCTGGGAAGGAGAGACTGATGTCCCCCCGCCCGCTGCCCTGGCAGAAACTTCACCCCAGAGCTCCAGCCACCACCTCCTAAACCCAAACGATAGAACTGGAGGAAGCGTTACTCTGGCGACGGCCACGGAATTCCAGGAGTCCTCAGCCCCTCCAGCCCAGAGAGTCCAGTGTCCTGCAGATAGATGGAGGAGAGAAACCACCAGCCTCTCCTGCCCTCAGCCCGGGGACCAATCCTGGAAGCGGACACGCGTATCACCTAAGCCGCTCCCTTCCCGATTCACCGGCTCCATCAGCGCCCTGAAGCCTCCACCTAGGCCAGCTCGACAGGACAGGCCGCCGCCCAGGCCGGGAGCCACTCTGGCTGGTCACTCATCTTCTGACACCCCCAAGTATGGCCGGGGGCGGCTGAACTACCCGCTCCCTGATTTCTCCAAGGTGGGACCCCGGGTGAAGTTCCCCAAAGATGAGACTTACCGCCCCCCCAAAGCCAGGAGCCACAGCAGACTGCCTGAGGGCCCTGCCAGGCCACTGATCTTCAAGTCACCTGCCGAGATTGTGCGGGAGTTGCTGTTAAACAGCGGAGAAGTCTGCCCGGGAGAGGACCCCCCTCCTACTCACCCCACCACCAGGTTACCCCAAGAATTTCAGACGCCCGAACAGGCCACCAAGCTGGTCCATCAGCTCCAGGTAAGCCCGACTCATTTCTACACCAAGGCACCTGTCGGTCTGGGTTGGAGGCTGGTCGGGGTGGGGGGCCTTGGGGCTCGGCCAGGGGTCCCCTGCGATGAGGACAGTCCCAAGCCCTTGGCTCAAAAAAGCAGTGATTGCATTCATGCTGCGAGGGTAGACCGTGTTTGTTTGCTTTTAACTCGTGCTATGAAAAACTCAAGACATACACAAGAGAGAAAATAGTATGACGAACCCCCATGGACCCATCGCCCAGCGCCTGGCAACCGTTTTCATCTATGGCCTCACCTGTTCCTCCTCTCACCCTACTGGAGTATTCTGAAGCAATGTTCAGGCTTCAAATCATTTACCCCCGAATATTTCAGTGTGTGTCTAACGATAAGGAATCTCTCTTAAAGATAACCTACTCTCAGCATACCTGAGACTCAACACCAATTCCTTAATATCAACCAACGTCCAGTCAGTGTTCGCGTCTCCCACTCTGTCTCATAAATGGCTTGTTTATTTTGGTTGGTTCGAACCAGGATCCGAACACGGCTCAGATACTGCATGCGGCCGATGTGCCTTCTCAAGTCTCTGCGCACCACCTCCCCACCCTGCCTTTCTGTTTGCATTCTTTGTCAAATCTCCTTCTTCCTTGTAATTTATTTGTTAAGGAAACGGGTTTCTGTCCTGTAGAGTCTCCCACACTTTGCGGTTTGCTGATACACTCTCCGATGTTTCTTCACGTGTCGCGTTGTCTTCTCTGTGTCCTGTGTTTTGCCCAGTTAGAGGCAGAGGCGTTTTTGAATTGTCGTCGCCTGTTTACTTCCCCCCAGATCAGGAGCTCTGTGCCGGTAGGGATTTTTTTTGGCAAGAGCCCATCACAGGTGGTGCCTTCAGGGGGTGTAAACTGCTTGCTGGTGTCTCGTTTGTGGTGTTAAGGACCCCTGATGGTCGTTGCCTTGATCCAGGCTTTCACTGGGGGGGACAGAGTGGTAGTATCCTAATGCTAGCATTCCTTCTGCATTTATTTGCGGGAAATCTTCTATGAAGTGAAACTTGCCCTCACCAACTATTTGGTTACCAAGGCCTCGTTCACATGGGAAAGACAGGAGAAACGCTTGATTCTGCCCTTCTAATTACCAGTGTTCAGAACAACGCATCAGTTCCCTGGCCTCCTTCAAAGGCGACCAGTGACACTTGTTCTTGCTTTTCCCCCCCGTAATGACTTGTTTTAAGAAGCTCTTCAGTTTTGTGTATGGCAAATCGTGACTCTGAGTAAAGGCAACCGTGATTTTCAAGTCTTCTACTTTTCTACTTCCGGACGCTTAGATGATTCAATCAGCCATTAAAAAATACTTATTAAGCACATACTACTTAATTCCTGGGAACAGAGCAGTGGGGAAGACAGATGAGGGCAGGGAATTCGGACAAATAAGCAAGTAGCTATGGTTATGCATCGAGGCGGACCAGCCCAAAGGCCCCCATCCCTGACTCACTGTCAGGGATGTAGAAGAAGGGATGGTGGAGGAGTTGTCCTGCCACCCCCGACCCCCCGGAATTTGGCCGTGGGGGTCCGTATTGCACGTGAGCCTGAAGGGGTCTGCTGAGCTACCACTACAGAGTTCTTTCACTCCGAGGCACCCAGAGGCCCCCTTTGGGGAGTGGGTTCCCTGCGAGGGGTCTCACAGTGAGGGGCCTGGTGCGTGACCTCACTGCACACCCCCATCTCCTGCAGGAGGACTACCACAGGCTCCTCACCAAGTACGCTGAGGCTGAGAACACCATCGACCAGCTGCGCCTCGGAGCCAAGGTACTGGGCCCGGTGGGGTGGAGGGGGCCGCTCGGGAGACCCTGGGGATAGAGGAACCCGGGCCTTCCTTGTTCTACCACAAGGTCACTCTGTGACCTGGGGCAGTGACCTTGCCCTCTCCAGGCTCAATCTCCTTTACTGTTGATGAACTTTGAGTCCTTGAATGCTGGAATCCAGGGTGCCCAGGAGTTTTCACCGGAAGCTCTCTGCTTCTAGATGAGCTCTGGAGTGAGACCACCTGGGCACAACTCCTGGTTCCATTACTGACTAGCTGTGTGACCTTAAGGAAGTTACTTGGGCTCTCGAGCCCCAAGGGAGTAGCACAGAATTTCTGCTCAACCCCTGAGGCTGATACTTGCCAGATCACACCTTTGCCTTTTCTCCTGCCCCAACTTCTCACCCACAGCTTCTCTCCTCACTGAATGTCTAGTGTGGGGCCGGGGGAGGGGGGAGAGGGGAAATCCACCACCTCCATCCTGCCCAGGCTCCACCCCGCCTAGGGGAAGCTGTGAATTCTGCACTTGGGCCCTTCCCCTTTTCTGAGGTGAGGCAGGAAGTGGGGCTCTCACAGCCCCTCCTGGTTTCCGGCTTACCTCTCCCCACCTCTTGCCCCATCAGGCAGCAGCGGAGGAGGGGTGGGAGGTGGGGTGCAGAGACGCAGACCCTCCCTCTCACGACGCCCCCCCCAACCCGGGCTGTCCCCATCACACTCCGAGACCCCTGCTCCTGCCAGGCCGCTGCTCTCCACCGTCTAGCGATGCTTCTTTTGTGAAGTGTCGCCGAGGCAGCCACGATGAGGAAACGAAAGAAGGGGCCCTGTTCTAGGAGCAGGACTTCCGCGTCCCCATACGCACCTCCTGACCCAGGCAGCTCCTTTCCATCCGGGCCTCCTTGGGCACAACTGTAAAAGGGGGTTCATCGGGCCTCCTAGGAGCCAACGGGCTCCCCTTCCTCCCCCCCATGTCTTAAGGCTTCTTCCACATCTCTGAGGCAGTTTCAGGGGCCGAAGGGATGGGGGTAGTAGAGGGCTTGGTGAGGAATCCTCTCTGGGGAAACCACATTTTCATGGCCGCAGGCTCCTAGAAGGTCCGAGGAGAAAGGAACTGGTCATGGGGTCCAAAGCCTCAGCTCCCCTGTCTCACAGATCGGAGAATCAGGGCCCCAGGAGGGGCATAGGTTGCCAAAGGTCAAGGTCAGGGTCAGAGGCTGGGAATATCTCCTCCCTCCCTCCTTTCCTTCCTTCCCGCTTTACTTATTTAAAAGAATGAGTTCGTGTATGGAACGTATGTACCTGGCATCTGGCAGGTACCTCCTAAGAGTTAGGGAATATTATTATGATTAATAGTATTAATATGAAGATGTTCACTGGGTGCCCATGTGTGCCAGGCAGGGGACACCATGGGGGCACAGCTGTGTGCGTCTCCCGGACACTCCCCTGTCCCAGTGGGGACTCACCACATGCACCTACGCCAGCCTGGCTGGTGACCCAGACCCCTGCGTGTGTGAGGGGGCAGAGGAGGAGAGGTTGGAGAGGCCAGGAATGGTTCAGCACTAGCTCACCTGGTCTTGCTTTCTGGAAAAATGACTCCTTGGCCTGAGGGTTCTCCTCAAGAGAAGGGTGAGCACAGGTAAGCTGGACTCTTCCGGAAGCAGGACGATCCTCTCCGCGCCCTGGGAAGCAGTACAGGCGGGGCTGAGGAGGACGTGCAGCCTGAGTGGGGAGGGGCCTTGCCGGGCTCCACGGAGCCCGAGGGGGCCAAGATTCCAGCCGGGCTTCTCACTGTGTCCGGAGCTCTGTAGACTCTACCCCCGAAGGTTCGGGAAACCCCAGAGCAGCTTCCTACTCAGAGCCCTTGCCAGGGAGCCCAGTCCACAGAGACGGAAGCGGTACTGCTCCCCCAGGCTGAGCTGGCTGATGTGACCTCCCCGGGGTCCACTGCATTCTGCTCAGAGCCCCCAGGGGGAGGGCTGGACCCCAGGCTGGGGATGTGGCCCTAAACACCCAGGCCAGGCCTGGCTCTAGGGCAGCAGCAGTGGGTGGGGACCAGGGGAAGGAGACTGGCATTTGCTGAGCAGTGAAAAGATACCAGGCCCCAGGCTGAGCACACCGCCAGAGTCATCTCATTTGACCCTCTTCACAAGAGAAACTGAGGCTCAGCCAGGTGGAGTGGTTTGCTCAACATACCACGGCTTGTGAGGGATTACAAGTGAGGGATTAAACTATGTTTGCCTGGTTCCAGAGTGGGCACTATTTTCCCCGTGCCTGGGTGTGCCCAGCTCGGGCCCTGGCAATGGGTATGTGGCAGAGGCATGACAAGGCAGAATGATGATGTTACAGTGATAATATCAATAGTAAAACATGATGTGTACGGACCACTGTCCTCAGTCATTTACCATGGGGGAAACTGAGGCACAGAGAGATCACTCAACAAGTAGGTACCAGAGCTGGGGTTTGAGCCCAGTAGCCCACAGCCCACCCTTTTTTTTTTTTTTTTTTTTAGGTTTAACAGCTTATTTATTTTTTTAGGTTTAACAGATCCAGACTAAACGATTGTGAGCTCTGCCACTGGGGAAGCTGACCAGGGAGTTCCAGGGCCGGGCCGGGGGGCACTACTGGATCCCGTCTGGGGTGTGGGCAGGGAGCCAGGGCTGGTCAGGAGTCACTGCTCGGTGACTAGCTTAGGGCCAGAGTTTATGGGGGTGTCCTGCATTCGCAGCTGTGTTGCCACCTCCCTCCAGCTGCTGTCCCCCACCTCAGCTGTAGGGGGATCTGGAGGGGCTGAGACCGGAAATTACCCCAGAAAGAATCAGGGGGGATGACATAAAACTGCCTTTCCTAAAGTGTGTGTTCTGATGGCCGCCTGGTGGAGGTGAGGGTGGGAGTGGGAGAGGGAGGGGGAGGGGAGGGTAAGGATGTGGGGGAGGGAGGAGAGGCGCAGGGGGGAGGGCGGGGGGAGGGAGGGGAGGCGCCAGGGAGGTTTGTGTGTTTGGAGGAGTTGGGGAAGCATTTCCTAGTCTCTCCACTCCCCGCCCCATTCATAAAGCCCATTAGCATTTTAAAGGCTGTGAGGAACCCATCTGTGCTGAGATTAGTCAGTTATTTAACCCAGTGTTTCCCGCACTCATCTACCCTTCCCTGCTTAACGCCCCTGAGGGAGCCAATCCAGCCTCAGCGAGCACCGTGGGACACCCTGGTTTAAACGGGGGCCCTGGGGGTGAGTCCTGCCCACCAGAGACGGGTCCAGGAGGGACAAGTCTGAGCAGCTCGGCAAACCCACACTCACCCCAGCTCCCCGCTTCCCGGGCCTCTGCACGGGCCTTTGGTCCCTCTGTGCAAACAGAGGTGCTGAGAGCAGTTTGTTCCTGTTGCTCCCCCAGGTTGGGCCTTTGGTGGACCCGGGCTGGGGCTGGCCGATGGGTGGGGCAGGGGGAGAACGCAGGAGGACCGGGCCTCCCCCAGATTTGGGTCACCTTGGGAGGAGAGGGGTGCTGGTGGGCAAGTCCCCACAGGCGGGCCTGAGCAGATGGCCAAGGGGATTATTAAAATCCAGCTTTGTTCTCATCAGAGGCTGGGCCTGAAGGAGGCGGGGAGGCAGCAGGGGCCCAGCCACGGCTGAGCCATTGTCCCTCACTTTGGAATAGACTTTTCTGCCACAGCCAGGACGTGAAGAGCAGCTTAAGCAGGGAGAGGCTGCCTTCTGTGGGCCTGGGAGCCCACCCTGAGCTGCCCACTCCTGACCTTAGGGTAGCAGAGGGCAGTAAGATAAGCAGCCTGACGTCATGAGGACCAGGGGACACTGAGGCAACATAGGAGAGTAGCTTTTTTAGGGACCTGCCTGCATGATGGCCACATACATGACAATGGTGATGATGATGGTGATGGTGATGATGGTGATGGTGATGATGATGGTGATGGTGATGGTGGTGATGATGGTGATGGTGATGGTGATGATGATGGTGATGGTGATGGTGATGGTGATGGTGGTGATGATGGTGATGGTGATGATGATGGTGATGGTGATGGTGGTGATGATGGTAATAGTGATGATGATGGTGATGATGATGATGATGGTGATGGTGATGATGGTGATGATGGTGATGGTGATGATGATGGTGATGGTGATGGTAATAGTTATAATGTGGATGATGATGAATGTGGGGGTGGTGGCTGCTATTTAATGAGCCCTCACTTTGTGCAGACAGGTGAGTTCAGTCAGCTGCTCTAGCACTCAGAGGAGGGTGGTGGTAGAGCTTCAGTGTGAACCCAGGCACTGCAGAGCTCACGCGCTAAGCCAGAGATCAGCAAACTTTCTCTGTAGAGGTCCAGATAGTGAATATTTTCAGCTTTGTGGGCCATCTATTCTCCATGGTAGCAACTCATCTCGGCTGTTACAGGATGAAAGCAACCACAGACGATACAAAAGCAAGCGAGCACGGCTGTGTTCACTAAAACCTTGTTCCCTCAAACAGACCATAGTTGCCACCCCCTGCTTTAAACCACTTGGTCTTTAACTTCAGAAGGTCTTCCTTGGCCATCTCCCTGACTCTCTACTTCTCTCCCAAACACTAGACTATTTACCATATGAAATCCATCCTCAAATGTTGGAGATGTGCTACAACCGAGAGATAATTCCTTTGCTTGTTGATTGACTCATTCACTCAAACAGTCATTAACTGCAGTTATTATCAATGTAATGATAATTATTGGAAATATTTTTATTAATAACAAATATTAATTATATTACTGTAATATAATTATACTTGTTCTGTGTTAAATATTAGATTGATTACAATATTATTATGGTATATTATAACAAATATTATTAATAAAATCATTAATATGGAAAACCATAGACTTTGGGGTCAAAGCAGAGTTATAATCCCAGCCCAAGGATTTTTCAGCTGGAGCTTTTGAGTAAGTGACTCAACCTCTCTGAGTCTCAGTTCCCTCTTCTGTAAGATAGGCCTATGGTCCCTCCCTCTCAGGACTGCCATAAAGAGAGCATGAAAGGATATGTAAGCCCTTGGCCCAGTGTTTGGCCCCCACCCAAGGGTTCCACTAAAAGGTATTATTTATTATACAAAGGCATGTTTGTTGAGCGCCTGAATGATGGCATGAATGAAGGTGAGGCCTTTTGGGTGGGTTGGCTCCAACCCTTGGCTCTGCTGTGCCTCTCCTCCCTTAAAGGTGAACCTGTACTTGGACCCGCCCCAGCCCAGCCACAGCATCCACACGGGGACGATGCCCCAGGGGACCAAGGTCTTGTCCTTCACCATCCCACAGCCCCACTCTGTAGAGCGGTGGCCAGGCCCCGCCAAGGGCCTGCAGACCTCTGAGGCTTCAGGTGAGTCTGGGAGAGGAGATGTGGCTGAAGGGCTCCTCTGTTGTAACCCTGCTCTAGGGACACTTGGTTCACCCTGGGGTGGCACTGGCTTCAGGCCAGGGGAGGGAGGGAGGTGAGGCCCCTCTCTGGGCCCTGTGACTTGAAGAGGTCAAATGGAGATGTAGAAAGTGTCTGCTTTGAGCCAGAGCAGCCTGGGCGAAGCCCTAGCTCTGCCACCTAGCAGCTGTGTGATCTCGGACGCGTTGTATGACAAAGAGCATCGTCACTGTAGAGCCCTCACCCGGTGAGGTCCCCACTGGTGTTACCCCACTGACAGTCAAGGAGACCGAGGCTCAGAGAGGTGAGGACATGTAAAAGGTCACACTGCTATGGGGGAGGGTCGGCATTTGAACCCACATCTTTCTGAGTTGGAGCCCACACTATTGACTGGAAACCCAGAGACCTGGCTTGGCTCTAGCTGTGTCATCCGGGGCTGACCCACACCTTGTTCTGTCCTATATAAATAAATGGAGACAACACTGCCCAGGCCCCTCCCTCCGGTCGCTGTGAAGATGGCACGATCGTGAGATGGCTGAACTTTCATTCGAGGATGGAGGTGGTGGATTCGAGGTTCAGCAACTGTCTCTCAGCCCCAGGAAGGACTGTTCTTGGCCCCAGCATTTAGTGGTTGTATATTCCAGGGTGGCCATCAGCTGAAGGAGACCTGAACCCCTCCTCGCCCCCCAGCACACCCGCCCTAGGGTGGCTTCCAGACGACCCGGGCATCGCCCAGGACCAGCCCTCAGCGGAGCAGGCCCAGGAGCTGACTTCTCGGGCCAGTCGGTTCCTGGCCAAGGTGAGTGGAACCCCAGCTTTGCCCACGAGAGATGGAACTCACCTGGAGAAAGCAGAGCCTCTGCCCGCTTGGATGAGGGGCTGTCTACGAGGCTCACTCGTTATTCCCCTCATGGAGTTAACTTAGGAACAGAGCCTCCCTGACCCTGGTTTTAGGGACCTCCTAGCTCCAGCCTCCTCCTTCTCACCCAGTGCTAGATTTAACTCCCTTTTTGGCATTGTGTCTCATCAAAGTCTCTCCAATTGTGCTTGAAACTACCTCCGGTTTCACTTCTGGGGGAGACTCCCTGCTTTTTCAGGATTCTGGAAGGGTTATGGAACCTCCACTCTACCTTCTCCTCTTTAGGATAGATCACCTCACTTCCTTAGTTCCTTTCATTATGGAAATCAACCCTCAGTCACTTCTCAAGGGGCCTTTATATTTTCATCCAAATAACTATGAATTGTTTGCAGGTCTGTTTATAACTATACACTTGGCCTTATTCCAAAAGTACTTTAAAGCAGCTTAGAAAATACATGCATTGTAACCACATTCTGAAAATGGAAGTGAGGAAACTGGGGCAAAGGGGAAGTAAAGATAGGAAAAAAATAAAAGGAACTTAGGGAGAAGTGAAGAAACAAAATGCTCTGCTGGACCCTGAATGCTTTATCAGATTCACATTTGGTTTTGAGCTTCCTAGTTGTCAATGCAGAAAGGGAAATGCGATACATACATCACCATGTCCATAAAACAAATCCTTTCAAAGAAACACCACCATTCTTTCTTCTCTTCCTTCCTTCCTTTCCTTCTTTCTTGTTTGTAACATCTTTATTGAGATATAATTCACATAACATACAATTCAGTCATTTAAAGTTAATGCTTCAGTGGCTTTTAGTATATTCACAGCTGTGCAGCCATCAACACCATCAAGTTTAGAACATTTTCATCACCCACTAAGGAACTGCGTATGCGTTAAGCAGTCGCCCCCCAGTCCCCTTCCCCCCAGGTCCCGGCAGCTGCGCATCTACTTTCTGTCTCTTTGGGTTTAGCTGTTTTGGACATTTCCTATAAATGGATTCGTGTAGCATTTGTCCTTTTGTGTCTGGCTTCTTTCACTTAGCATCATGTTTTCAAGGCTCATCCACGTTGTAGCAGCATGAACTTTATTCCTTTTTATCACCGCCAATCACCGCCATTCTGGGTCCTGTAACTGGGGAGATGTTTCTCCTCCTTGTCCTGTGTGCTCTAAAGTAAAGCAAAGCCAAGGTCACCACATTGAGCAAAATCTGGGGCACCAGCTGACCCCTAATGATCCAGGCTGCCCTGTCCATACAGGAGCCACTGGTCAGGTGGCTAGTGAGCACTGGACATGTGGCCACTCCAAATTGAGACGTTCTGTAAGTGTAAAACACATACCGGCTTTCAACGACTTTGTGCAACAAAAAGAAGATAAAATTTTCAATATATTTTTTTACATTGATTACATGTCAAAATAATATTTTAGGTTTATAAAATATATTATTAAAATTAATTCACTTGTGTCTTTTCACATTTTTAGTATGGCTCCTGGAAAGTTTTAAATTACATATGCAGCTTGCATTACATTTCTATTTTATGTTATATAAATTATATAATGTAATTATATTAGGTAAATTTCTAGGTTATATTTTGGCACTGATCTAGAGCTTTCCTAGAATTGCTAAAAATCTCCAAATTGTCTTTGCCATTTTTTTCTAATTAAAAAAATTTTTGTAACAGTAATAGATACCCATGGTAAAGACCCTCACACAGGACAAAGAATATATTCAGTGAAATCTTTTCTTCCCCTCTTGCCCTTCTGCTTCATGCAAAATGTTTAATGCACACACATGCATTTATAGAAATGGTCACATGAGTATGTACACTATAATATACCTTGACTTTTTTTTTTTTTTTAATTTATTTTCAAATGTGGTGTCAGGGAGAATGTCCTGACTCAAATTTTGCAGTAATTGAATATAAACGTAATAACTTTGCTTGCAAATTTTTTTTTCTTTTTGCGGTACGCGGGCCTCTCACTATTGTGGCCTCTCCCGTTGCGGAGCACAGGCTCCGGACGCGCAGGCTCAGCGGCCATGGCTCACGGGCCCAGCCGCTCCGTGGCACGTGGGATCCTCCCGGACCGGGGCACGAACCCGCGTCCCCTGCATCGGCAGGCGGACTCTCAACCACTGCGCCACCAGGGAAGCCCTAGCTTGACTTTTTTAATGTCCCAAATTTGAATATTTCTGGGTAGGCAGTAAATTCACTTTGTTCAAAGTTCAGAGGATACATATAGTAGAAAACCTTCCTCCCATCTTTGTACCTGCCCACCACCCAGTTCTCCTCCCTAGAAGCAATTAATATTTTAGTCTCTTGCATCCTTCTAGAGACAGTTTATAATATACCTGCTAGAGATAGTTTATAATACATAAGCAACTGTGTTTGTATTTTTCCTTCTTTGTTCTCTCCGTATCTTATACAGATGGTAGCCTACCATAAGCACTGTCCTGTACCTTGATTTGATGCTGAAAAGTAGGTCTTGGAGGCAGTTACACATGAGAATACACACACGTGCCCTCATCTTCTGGATGGCTGCATACCGTTCCACAGATAGGCATTCAGACTGTTTCCTGTTGCCCCATGCCCACCACGCTGCCGTAGGTTTCATGCACAGGAGTAAGTGCGCTTTGCTGTCAATAAATTCCTGGAGGTTCCACTTTGATTTTTCCCAAGGCTGCCATGGCTCAGGCCAGTGGTGGAGCTTTTCTGGCACCCACCTCTCCGTGCTTGTCAGAAAACCCACATCCCAAGGCAGGGCCCAGCTCTCCGCACCAAAGTGTGATTGTGGCTAAGTGTGGGAGTCTGTAGGACTTACCTTCTGAGTCTGGATTAATGGAGCGTGTTTCCTTCCCTTTCCAATTCCCAGGTGGAGTCCTTTGTAGAACTGCTGCAAGCAGGACAGCTGACACCCCAGGACCAGCTCAAGGTACTGCCCACTTCAAGAGATGGCCTTGGAGTTGCCAAGACAGCTGCTCTGTCTCCCATGGCACAGGCTCTGAAGCCTCGTTTGCTGTAAGACAGACCAGAGAATCCCAGACATCGTGTCTCCTTTTAGAACAAACAGCCCCTGATTAGCTTTCCACGATAATGATCATTATATCACAATAGTCACCATTTATTAAGCAAAGATGCTGGTGTGCCAGGCACTGTGGTAAGCCCTTGATGTACATTATTTCATTTTATCACCATAAAAACCCGGCAAGGCAGTCACAGTCCTCACCCCCATTTAACTGGGATGAGCTGAAGCCCAGAGAGGCAGCTGGAAGGCCACACAGCCAGTAGACGGCACAGCCCAGACCCAGGTCTGTCTGATTCCCGAGTCCAGGGTCTTAATCGTTGCCCTGCACAGCTTCCCACGGATTATATTGCCTGTCGGCAACCAGGAAAAGGCCTTTTCTTTTTATAATTTTCCTTATTATAAAAGTAATTGCTAAAATGAAAACCGGGGGGCAAAGGGAAAGAAACCCCTAATCTAACCATTATTGGCTTATTTCCTTCTGGGCTCTCGTATTTCTAGATAACTGTGGTCATATATAAAATGTAGATTTCTGATGCATCAGCCAGGGTCCCAAGAAGATGGAGCTCTCAAAGCTGCGGGTGTAGGGATCAGTGAAGGGACTGTTAGCTGGAGTGTGGGCAGCAGCCTCAGGGAGCCCGACCAGGGACAGAGAAGCCCAGGGACTAGCGCCTGCCCGGAGCAGTTCCCTCCCAGGTCTCTTTCCTCCCACCCTGTGACCTCTAATAGATGCCTCCCCTAGACAGACCGCAGGGGAAACCAGCTGATGCCCCAGGCGCAGAGCCGGGTGGGGAGAGGAGCTGAGGGAGGGTGAGTAGGGCAAATGCAACGCACTTGGTCTGATAGTTTTTACTGTTAATGTTATGTTACTAAGCATTATGTTACTATATAGATGTTACACACATTCTCCAATTACAAAATGTGATATGGACTGTATTATCTCACTGAGTGGATGATCAAGGACCTTGAAAATCAAAACCATTCTTTTTCTTCCCCCTCTCCTGATTCCCCCATATGCAGGGAGATTGAGAGCTGTTGGAAGATAAAGTTTGACTGGGGGCTAGACTCTAGGTTGTCCTTGGCCTCAGTCTATTGTCAGCATAGGGTGAGTGAGATGAGGATGATAAAAAGCCAGGGATAATGAGCCCACCTCCCATAGTTTTAACCTCCCATGAGTTAGCTACGATCATGTTTACCGTGGGGACATAATCGTTGGGACCATGAGCTCTGGAGCTAGAGGGCCTGGGTTCATACCCCGACTCTACAACTTTCTCACCCGCTGTGTGACCTTCACTGACTTAATTAATCTCTCTGTGCTGTAGTTTCATCCTGTTTAAATGAAGATGATAAATTACCCCTCTCATTAGGGTTATGTTGAGGATTAAATGAATAATGCAAAGGGCTTTAGCCAGAGCCTCAGTGCTCATAAATGTTAGTTATCATTATCAACAGTATGATGGTGATGATAATACCATCTGTTGTGATAATCTATAAGGATTTGGGAAAAGAACGACTAATGTTCCAAAATCCACTGTTCTGAGAATCGAGGATGAGGATCTAAGGTGTCTCAGGTACTAGGTCCTTATGGGGATATAGTGACAGCATATTTGACACTATGACCACCAGGGAACATTGGGTTCTTGTAGGTCTACCCAGGAAGGACTGGTACCCTCCGGGGCTGGTGCCAGTGCTCTAAGCCATGCCTCTGCCATACCAGTCTGATGGCAGGGAGATTGACCAGAGTGAGCAGCCTCCAGAGGGTACCAACCCCAGCCTTCCAGATATTCCGGGGCCTGGAGGCCTCCGCAGTCCCAGAGTCCCACGCCCCTCCCCTCCCCCAAAGAGCTGTCTCGTCCACTGTGTCTGCAAGGATGGAGCCCACGGGGGCTGGGCACTCAAGTCTTCCTGGCCTGTCTGGTTTCAGGTCTTCCAGCAGCTAAAGGCTGTCCACGCGGCCTTGGAGGAGGAATATCTGAAGGCCTGCAGGGAGCAACACCTGGCCCAGCAGCTTGCCGGCTCCACGGGGACGCCCGGGAGATTTGATCCCGGCAGGTACATGCTGGGGAGAGAGGCCTCCAAGGACAGAAGGGTCACGCCCTGGGTTCCCACCAGGAGGGGGACAGTTTGTCCTCATAATTCACACACTAGGGGAACAGGGAGAAGTCCTATCCCGATTAACAACATGTCCAGATGGGGGATACTTGAAGGCTGAGATTTGTGTCCTTTTGGAACTCCCTTCAGTGAGAAGTGGCCTTGGAGATAAGAGTTATAAAGCCCCTCATTGGACATTGGGGAAACTGAGGCCAGAGGGGGCAGGGATTTACTCAAGCTCCTGCAGCCAGATGGTGGCGGAAGGGGACTCAGGCTGAGGCCTCCTTATTCCCAGCGGCGTCCACTTTCACCTCGTTGATTCTGCTCTCCACATAATCTAGATTATGATGTCAGATGCACTCTCCACGGGCATCTCTGGGGCCTCTGCTCTGAAGCACAGCCTCCCAGACCTGCCTGATGTTTCCTCGTTCCAGGGAGCTGGAGGCAGAGATATTCCAGCTGGGAATTCGCCTGGATGAGCTGAAGGACCACATAGACCAGAACCAGCAGGAACCTGAGCCAGCCGGGTCAGACTTGGCTCTGGACAGCTCCCCAGCTGTGCCCTCCCCCCTCCAGCCAACGGGCCTGCCCCCTCCTTTGGAGCAAGCCCCCACGCCCGCCATCCAGACCCTCTGCCCTGAGGTACCTCTTTGCCCAACCGTATTGGACTGTTCCTTCATTCACTGTTTTCTCCATTCATTAACTTCTTCATGACATGTCTGAGAAGTTGGTACCATGTGCCAAGACTCATGACACGTGGTGGGAATTCAGTAGAAAACAACTGAAATAATAGGTGGCCTGTACCCTCATGGAGTTTTCTGTCTAGTTGAACTAGTTACCCAGTTACTTAACTATAATTTTGATCAGTGCTCTGAAGGAGAATTATGAGGTTCTATGAGAGTAGATAACAGGGTAACATATCTGAGTTTAGGGAGTCAGAGAAACTTTCCTTGAGGAAGTAATGTTTAAATGAGATCTGAGGGTGAGTAGGAATTACTAGGTGCAGAAAAGCCATCTAGCAGGACAAACAGCCTGTGCAAAGGCCCTGTGGTTAGAGTATGGACCCTGAGGAGGGGTCTAAGAGGCAGGGGAGACAGGCAGGAGAGGGGAGGAGGCTGGGGAGGCAGGCAGGGGCCTCAGGATGTACATGTGTGGGTCACATCAAGGGGATGGTCTTAAACTCTGCTGGGTTTTTCAGCAGGAGAAGATACCAGAGGATTTGCAGGTAGGTCCGAAGCGGGGAGGTGGTGGGGCAGATGGAGAGACGTGCATGGAGTTGAGAGAGGTTTAGAAGGTACATTTGACTGGACTTGGATTGGTGATGAGAGGAAAGGAACAAAAGATGACCTCCAAGCTTCTAACCTTTAGTCCTGGGTGAATATGGGGACTATTCACAGAGGTGGCGACACTAGAGAAGGGCTGTACATGGAAGGGGCTTTGTAGAATTCTCTCTAGCCCACGTCACAACCCCATGAGACACAGTCATCTCGAGTGCATCATCTTGAGGGGCTCCCCTGCTCCCATGGTGAAGGTGTTTTGAGGGGCTGGGTGTCCATGTTGGAATGGAAATCTGGGTTCAAATCTAGGCTCTGCCCCTCACTTCTGTGTGACTTTAGGCAAATCATTTGAGCCTCAGTTACCTGTCTGTGAAATGGGTTGTAATAACCTAGGTACTGGTGGGATTGTTGTGAAGTGATGTCTGTACAGCGCCTGGCACGTAGCAGGGGCTCCATCAACGGCAGTCAGTGTCAAAGGTCGCATGACCCAGTCCCTACTTGTGCACACGTAAAAGGATGATAGGTTAGTGAACCTAACCTATTTCTTACTCTTTGGCACCCAGCATGAGCCTGGCATAAGGTGGGTCCTTAAAAGGTGGTCTCAGATGTCTGCTGAATCTCTGCCCCTCCTCCTTTCTGGCCCCAGCTTGACGCCATCAGCGCTGGCCTCCACCCATTGCACGTGAACTTGGATCTGAGCGCTACCAGCAATGAAGTAGAGGACAGGCTGCTGGGCCTCCCGACCCCGCTCGGGCACAAGGAGCTGCGGGTGGAGCACGATTTCCACGGCCTCCTAGAGCGGTGAGTGCCCACCAGAAGTGAGGCCAGGGTGGTGGGTCCAGTGGTGGGACCTTGCTGGCCCTGCTGGGCAGAAGTCACGCCCCTCTGTGTTCTTCTGCAGGTACCTCAGTGTGAAGTCTCTCCCAGAAGCCCTGAGGCTGGAGGAGGAGGGGGAGGGGCAGGGCCACACCCTGGAAGTTGAGGGGCCAGCTTCAGCTCCAGGAAAAGCAGCGGCCACCAGGCTCCCCACCAGACAGCCCCCAGCACAGGCTGAGAGAAGTCACGGGGGCCCCGTCGAGTATGTCAATGAGCCTTCCCTGCTTGTCCCACACCAGCTCAGAAACCGTAGGGGTGGAAATTGTCATGGTGAGCTAGACAGTTCAGAAACGGCCTTCCTGACCTGTAGCTCAGTGTCTCTCTAAAATGTGCAACGTATACCATTGATAGCATTTGAAATGATTGGGTGTTGTGGGACGAGGTTTCTGGTAGGACAGATGCAGCATTAAATAACATTACTCTCCTTGTCAGTCTCAGACATTCCATGGCCATCAAGGAGGAATCTCAGTTAGGGCTATTATGTCTTCAGTGCCTCTCTTGATCTTCCTTTAAAAAGAGAGAAAGAGAGAGAAAACAAGCAGGCGTCAGGCCCAGAGCCTTTACTAAGCAACAGGATCTATCTAGACTATGATAATATTGTTTTCATGTTCCTTGTATTTATTTGCAAAGTTAGTTTCTATTTGTAACACAAAATACCGGTCTTCTGTTTATAACAGTGACATAAAGTCTTTTTGAGTAGATTGAAAAAGTTGATGGAAGTGTCTGGAAGGGCGAAGACGGAAGACAATTCCAGAAGCCTGGGAAAGGATGCTTTAGCGCATCTCTTTCCACACTGTTTCTGCTGCACTGTATAGGGTGGGTTTTGTAGGCATCCCCATTTTACAGTTGAGAAAAATGAGGTTCAGAGAGGGGAGGTGCCTTGCCCAAGGTCACACAGCGAGAGGGTGGCAGAACCAGCGTGGGCACGCAGGGGTTCCTGACTCCAGAGCTTGTGCCCTAGACTGTGTGGCTACCGGGACAGGGCTGCCCAGCCCATGCCACGGCTCAGGGCCAGTGTGCCTCTCCTTCCCTGCCAGGGAAACCGTGGAGCAGATGGCGTCTGTGAAGCCAGCAGACTTCCACGCATCCGTGGGCAGAGACAGGCACCTGCAGGGCCTGGACAAAGCTGAGGCAGCTCCTTCAGGCCCAAGCAGGCCCCCCCCACCTCAGGGCACCAAGTCTGCGGAGTCCCACCAGAGCAGTCTGACCAGCCTAGAGGGAAGTGGCATCTCTGAGCGCCTTCCCCCGAAGTCTCCGTGCCAAGCTGGCGGGCCCCACCTGGAGGTATGCGTCTGCACGGGGCATGGGCTGAGCCTCAGGGCCATTCCCTGCATCTCCTGGAGCCTCCTGCCTCCAGGCCTTTGCTCAGAATGCCTGCTCCTCCTGCCCTTGCCAGTCACAGTCCTGCCCAACATTCAGGGCTTGTGCCATAGCTCCCCACACCCCCGTCCCTCCGCCAGGAGCTCCCCTTTCTCCTCTGAGAGCTTGCGATTTGCAGGAATCACAAATCACTGTGGAAATGTGACTTATGTGATGGATCCTCCCGTAGAAAAACACATGCGTATGCATGTGTACACACACACACACACACACGCGCGCGCACACACACACACACCTGTAGTCCTAATGAGCCCATGGTAAGGAGTCTGTACTCGACCATGAACTCACTGAGGGCAGGCACACGTGTCTCTCTGTTGGCCATCTTTGCACCTTGCATTAGATGCAGTGTGTTGGAGGTGTGCGTATTTGATCAAGTTTATCTTCCCAATTCATCAGGCCCGGGCATTTCTGCAGTCAGGTAGGACCAAGGTGTTCCAGGCCCAGCCCGGAAGCCGTGTGGACATGAGAATCCCATTCCCGCCACGGGACGTTTCTGCTCCTCTTTCTGTTCTCAACTCAGGATATCTCAGTATCTCTCCCAAGGGCCCTGGCTCCCACTCCTCAGGGAAGCGGGACTTACTCAGGGTCTTCTCGGGGCGTGGAGTCCCTGAGGTTGGCTGGGTGCTCGTGCTGCAGGACCCTCACCCCCTGGGCCCGGCTGCTGGGATCTGGGCCAGCCTCCCTGTCTGTGAGCCTCTGGAATGTAAGGCCCAGGCCAGGACTTGGGAAGGGTTTCCCAGTGTGCCTCAAGCACATTTCTCCAATTTAAAGGGACGCTGTCTCTTTCAGGAGCCCTGGATGGCATCCCCCGAGACAGACAGTGGCTTTGTGGGCTCAGAAACCAGCAGAGTGTCGCCCCTCACTCAGACCCCAGAGCACCGGTTCTCCCAGATCAGGTATCCTGGGGACCCCATCAGTGTACACACCTGAGATAGCCTGAGAATCAGAGTGCCTGTGAGCTCAGAACAGGGACAGATGGCCTGGGCGTTCTCAGAGCCCACACTTCATCCCCCCAAGGATGGTTCATTTCCCCTACCTTATTGATAGAGGGGAACTAAGGTTCAGAAAGGGAAAGCGACTTGCCCAGTGTCACTCCGCCAATCATCGACAGACTGGGAAATAAATATTTGTTGAGCAAATGAATGATGAAATGGTGAATGAATAAAGTCTGTAGGGAGGGTGGCGTGACAGAGCCACCAGGTAGAGTGATAGTCTCCAAAGCTGGACGCAGGCCCCTCGGGCTACCCAGGGCTGCTTGGGAAGGAAGGATTACAAATTTTATTTCTTTGTATATTATCTGAAAACCAAGTTGAGCTTTATAATTTTGTGTGAGTAGGCAGATGTACACTTCTGCAGTTTATAAAGAAAATGCATGTATAATGGGGGCGCATCCTCAGAAATACTGTACTGCCAGGGGTGCCAAGTCGCAAAGGTCAGGAGTTCATGGTTTAGCATGTGGAGGGTCTCGGCGGCTGTGGCCTCCTTCTGTGTGACCTCAGCATGTCTCTCCCTCCATGGTCTCCCAGCACCCGAGGGACATTAGCCCAGTCTTTCACTCCGTCTGTGCCCCGAGATGCAACCTCCCACCGCCAGACCAGGGGTCTTCCGGTACCCAGAAGAGCCTCTGAGCCCATCATACCCAGGAGCCGAGCCCAGAGGCTCCCACCTGGCCAGGACGGTCCTCTCGGGCAGAGGGCACCCAGCTTCTGCCTGGAGCGGGCACTGGCGGCTGAGATGGGTGAGTGGATGCATCTGGGTTGGCCAGAACCTGGGGGTGGCTGGATTGCATGGGTTAAAAAAATCAAATCCGTAAGAAAACTTGCATTACCCTTTAGATGCAAAATATCTTACAGGTTCATTGTAGGAAAATTTGAAATTGCAGGTAAGGTGGACAAAAGGGAACAAAAGAAAAAATAATAAGCTAAAAACCGTCACTGCTGACATTTTGGTGTAGAACCTGTGAGCTGTTTTCTTTGTCAGTGTGTGTGTGTTTATTTACAAATACTTAAAACGGAAATGGGATATTATACGTGAATGTTTAATAACCTCCTTTTTTTTTTTTTTTTTTTTTTTTGGCTGCATCGGATCTTAGTTGCAGCACACAGCGTCTTCGTTGTGGCGTGGGCTTCTCTCTAGTTGTGACGTGCGGGTTTTCTCTCTCTAGTTGTGGTGCGCGGGTTCCAGAGCATGTGACCTCTGTAGTTTGCGGCACGCGGGCTCTCTCATTGAGGCGCACGAACTCAGTAGTTGTGGCGCGCAGGCTTAGTTGCCCCCCGGCATGTGGGGATCTTAGTTCTCCGACCAGGGATCGAACCCACGTCCCTGCACTGGAAGGTGGATTCTTTACCACTGGACCACCAGGGAAGTCCCAGTAACCTCCTTTTTTTCACTAAACACCGTGTCATGAACACTGTGTCTATAAAATCTGTGATTTCATTTTTTACCTTTAAAAAATGCTTGTGAACTTTTTATTGAAATAAAACATACAGGAAAGAATATAAATTGAAGAATTTTCTCGAAGTGACCACAGACCAAGAAACTCAACACGATTAGAAGCCCAGACCCCCCTCAAGCCCTTCCCAGTCACTCCCACACCTCCCAAAGGTAACCACTGTTCTCAGATTAGCTCTGCATCTTAAGGTTCACCATTTAAAAATTTGAAATTTAACTTTAGTTAAAAGTTTAATTAATTAGTCACATGCAGTTGTAGGAAATAATACACAGAGATCCTTCCCCCAGTTTTTCCCAATAATAATATCTTGCAAAACCATAGAGCAATGTCACAACCAGATATTGACATGGATTCAGTCAAGACACAGAACATTTCCACCATCTCAGGGTCCCTCATGTTGCCCTTTTATAGACACAGTCACCCCCTCCTTAACTCCTGGTAACCACTAATCTGTTCTCCATTTCTGTAATTTTGTCGTTTCAAGAACGTTATAGAAATGGAATCGTATAATATGGAACCTTTTGGGATTGGCTTCTTTTTCACTCAGCATACTTTCCTGGAGACTAATCTAGATTGCTCCATGAATCGATAGTGTGTTCCTTTATATATTGCTGATTAGTCTTCCAAGGGCTCATTGTTTTAATGCATGGGCCAGCTGAGTGGTTCGTAACCTCTGGTCACCCGTCCCTTTGAGAGGCTAGTTAAAGTTTTGAATGCTCCCCCAAGAAACATGCACATGGGCAAAGGTGTGACTAATTTCAGAGGGAGGTAAGGCTCCGAAGCCAGTCCCAGAGCGCCCTGGTGAGGCACAGAGTCTGGGGGCCCTCGTGGAGGAGCAGGGGCCTCTTTGTAGGGGGAAGGCCCTGGAGACTTGGATCTGATGCTGAAATGGTGGATGGTGGAGGGAAATCTAGTTATAAACAGCTCTGCAGGTCCGCTTTGCTCCCAGCAAAAACCACATCTTCTTCCTGTTTTGAGGGTCATCGACCTCGATAGGAGCCTCATTCATGACCTCAGCTGGGCCCCATCTCTTCACCCCCAGCACCCTTCCACCCGCACAGGTTCTCACTTCAAGGGTGCTCTCTGTGTGAACTCACTCTGACCGCTTTCTGCCTCCCTAGTGGTCCCTGGCTCAGAGTTCAAGGGCCGAAAGCAGCTTTCTGAGCAGCTCCCCCATGGCGCGACAATCAGCCCACCCCCAACCCTGGCCCCTGCAGCCGCCGCTCCACCCCATGGGCCCGCAGAGACCACCTCCACCTTCCTCCTCACCAGGACGGGGCGAGAGTAAGTTGCATACTTGGGCGCTGCGGATTCAAGCTCATCATAGAGCCGGGAAGCACGGGCTTTCTAGGGTCTCCATCCAGTGGTGGCTGTGCTGAGGCCAGACGGACCCAGGCATCCTGCCTCCCAGCTCAGGGCTGCTCCTGTGGGATGTCATGGATCTAGATTCTGAGGACACTTCTCCAGCTGGTGGGAAATGACCTAGAGGTTCACCTTGCTGGTGCTAAGACCCCTCTGCCTGTCCCTCAACATTTCCCTTCCAAGACAGGTCTGCACTTCCCAGGGGTGTGTTTTCTGCAGTTTACGCATTCATCGTATGAACTGAGAAGGGACAATTTTTTCAATTTTTAATTTTTAATCCAAGTGCAGTTTTTCTACTGAGAAAGTTTTCTCCTTGCTTCATTAAACAGAGATGGGAAAAGAGATTAGTCAGTCCTCTTACTTCTCCTCTGAGTAGCTTTTGGCCAATAATCAATCACAGGCCTTTGTTGGGGTGGGGTGTTGGCTTCCAGGCCTGAGTTGAGTAAGTTCACTCCTGCAGTCTCCTCTGATATCTACAGGGGAATGAAAGGCTTATTTACTTACAGTATGCCAGCCCCTGGCAATACAATAGTGGGCAAGACAGTCCTTGAGCTCGTAAGGCTCACCATCTTGTAGGACGGACCAAGAAACAGGTGGTTGCACCCCCAGTATGATGGCACAGGGCTGAAGGACTGTGGGAGCACAGAGAAGGGGCATCTAGCCCAGTCAGAGGCTTCAGGGAGGGCTTCCTGGAGGAAGTGGTATCTCAGCTGAGACCGGAAGGAAGAGAGATGGAAGAATATCCCAGCAGAGGGAACAGCATGTGCAAAGGCCTAGAGGTGAGAGAGTGCCTGCCACCTTTTAGGCACCAAATGTTTATTATAGCCGGATCCTCAAGTATGAGGTGGGGTGTGAAACAACAAAAGCAGAGAGGAAGACAGGGAGACCTGGGGGAGATCTTGGAGGGCCTCAGACACATGTGGTTAGAAGTTTGGATGATGGCTCTGCTCAGGAAAGGTGCTCACTGAATATTCATGAATGTAGAAAGTCTCACCTAAGGACAATGAGGGAGGCTTTAAGCCAGGGAGAGGCGTGGTTGGGTTTACGTTTTAGAAAGAATTCTCTGACCACTGTGAGGGTGAGAATAGAGGCCAGGGGATTGCTGAGAAGCCTGCCGCACCCAGGAGAGAGGTTATGGGGCCAGTGGGGAGGGAAGGGAGGTGCATTTGAAAAGAGATAATTAGGCATTGGGCCCACAGGACTTGGGAGTTGGTTAACTTTTGGGGTGTTCAGGGAAAGAGAAAGGTTTAGAATGACTCAGATTGTTGGCTGGCCAACCAGTTGGATGCTGATGCGGAATGGGGAACCTAGGAAGGGGGAGTAAAATTGCAGGGAAAGATGACTTATAGGTGCCAGCTGGCACTCAGTCACTAAAGGATTAGGTCAGGAAGACCGAAATCCTGGTAGAAACAAGCCAGAGAGGACAAGTGACGCCTAACGGGGTATTCCAAATCCCAGGCTCTCGTTCAGCGGCCTTTGGCCTGGACAGGGAGCCAGAGCCGCCCCAGTCCTGCACCCATCACGGGGCCTCAGCCCTGCCTTTCAGGGGTTAACTGGTGACCGGAGTTCTCACTCTCCTGCAGCCGCCACCCTCATGGTTTGCCTTGGAAACCCCAACAAGCGTTGCCCTGGGAATTGCCAGGGGAACCAACTGCCCTTAGACGCACACAGCGCCAGGCCATAGCCAGAGGGAGGTCTCCTGCCTCCTCTGTGCACCCATCTGAAGGCTGATGTCTGCTGAAGCCGGCACCAGGAGACACTCCCCCAAGAGTCCAGGGGCCACCAGGCAAGAACTAAACCTGAGGGGAGCCCTCACCCCGGAAGCTGGTCCGAACAGTAGACGTAGAGCTTGCCTCAGCCTGGAGGACGGCCGTGCCCAGCCCGGGCTCTGATGCCCCGTGTGTAGGGGGGTTTGTGTGTAGCAGTGTCTGGGTAGAATTGGCTGCTGCAGTGCCAGCGACACCCTCAGAATGAGACCCTAGAGATTCAGGGACCGACTGGGGAGAAATGCAAACAGGATTCACTCCCAAGATGCTAGTGGCTCGTGAGCTACCTCGCCAATCCCAGGTTGGGCTGTGTTTGGGGGCTTCCCCAGCATGACAGCAGCCTTACCTGTGGCACCCCTGCAGCTTCCAGCCTGCTCACGTTCAGTGGGTGATGGGAAGCACCGTGTGTCTCTTTGTCCCTTCTCCACACACACACATTTACTCTGCTCCCTCTGGGAGCCTGGAGGCCAGCTCAGTGCCATTCTCTGAGCATCTATGAGGTCTCAGGGGTTGTGAGATGGGGAGGCCCACTCCTTGCCTGCCAGGGGCTCAGTGTCTGGTTGAGGAGACAGATAAACAAACATCTTCCGCCAGGAGCAGGGAGATGGGCTTGAACAATGTAGGAAATGTTTGGGGGAACCCAGGAGGGGGTGCTGAGCAAAGGCGGGAAGGAACCAGGCCTGGATAGATAGTTAGGGTTTCTACAGACAGAGGCTGAGGAAGGGGAGGGCAGCCCGGGGGCCGAGGCAGGTCAGAATTGAAATTTTAAAGTGTACCTTGAGCCAATGCCCTCTCTTCTCTGCATCCTCATCTCTATCTTGAGAATTTGTCACTGGTGTTTCAGAATAGTTACTCAGAGGCCCTGCATGCTAGGTTGGGTAAACCTCAAAGAAGGTTCTGCTTTGCTCACCAAATGCGCAGGGAGGGACATGGACTCAGAGGGGTGTCACGATGTGTAGCAAGAAAAGCGGACACACAGGGAAGTTGGAGAGTCCACCGACAGCAGAGTTGGACGGTGCCTGCCGGAAAAGGACGAAGACCTGGCATCCGGGCAGCACTCAGGCGGCGGCTGCAGCCATGTTCACTGTGCATCTGTTCTTTCTCCTGTCTCCACCCCCACCACCCCAGCCAGGCCATCCGTGAGCTGCAAGAAGAGGTCTCCCGGCTCCAGCTCCGGCTGGAGGACAGCCTGCACCAGCACCTCCAGGGCAGCCCGAAGCGCCCAGCGTCCAACTTTGACCACCCCACCCGGGCCCGGGACCAGCCAGCTGATTCCTCAGCCACTTGGGGGTCCCATTATGGCAGGTGGGTGAACCCCAAACTCCCGCCCCTGTGCCCTGGTGGGAGCTGCAGAGGGTCAGGTTGGCCAACCTCTGGCTCTCCCCAGACATGTGGACTCAGGCACAGCCACATCCCTCTCTCGCTTATTCACTCATTCATTCACTCTTACATTTTTTTTTTACCATGTGATATTTGATACATAGAAGAATATATTAAACATATGTGTTAATAATAAAGCATGATACAGGGAATATCCCTGAACTCATCACCCAAGTGAAGAGCTAGAACATTTTCAGGATGCTCACCCTCTCACCCACTCACTCAGCAGCTATTCACTTATGATGACTTATAAAATCATCTTTAACTAACTAACTTCTGAGTATTTCTATTGGAGGGCACTACGTTAACATTTTTAATGGACATTGTCTCATCAGTCCTTCCAACAACCCTCTGAAGTCATTGCTCCTATTATCCCCATTTGACAGATGAGGAAACTAAGGGGCAGAGAGGCTCAGAGCCATTTTCTGTGAGTCTGACTCCAGAGTCTCTGGTTTTGACTTTCGTGTTCTCCTCTTTCCTTATGTTATAAGCGTTTCTCTGGGTTGGGCTTCTCACTGGTCATCTTTAAAGGCTGCATGAAACCTCATCCAGTGACATCATCTCTCTCTCTCTCCCTTTTGCTAGTAAATCCACAGAGAGATTGTCTGGTGAGCCCGGGGGCGCAGAGCAAGCAGTCCCCGCAGGAAGGAGGCAAGCCAGGTCCTCCTTGGTGCCTCGGGAGGTGCCTCGATTGTCCCTGAGTAAGTGACCACCCGCCTGGACTGATTTTTGGAGGCCACAGTCTGGGCATGCTGGCTAAGTGGTCAGGGACTACAGCAACAGCCCTAGAGGAAACTTGCAGAAGGTTTCGGATGTCTTTTTTAGGTAGTTATAGTGCTCTGAAATACCACGTACTTCTAATGACAGCAGCAGTATGCTATGCACGTCCTGTGAGCTGCGGTTTCCGTAAGGGCTTTGTGTATGTGTATCATCTTGCTTAATCGTCACTGCAAGATGGGTCGTATTATCCACATTCTGCAGATCAGGACACCAAAGCCCGGAAGCACAAGGGACTTGCCTGAAGGAATATGGCTCTGGAATCAGTGGCCCCAGCTCACTCCTTTCTAGCTGTGTGGCCTTGGCCAGGTTGTTCACCTGCCCTGCACAGTTAAACGGACAGCTAACAGTGCAGTGATAATAGCGTCCGCTCCTGGGGTTGCTGTGAGGGTACGTGCCATGAAGCATGCCAAGCGTTTAGCACAAGGCCAGGGGTCCAGATGTGTCAGCTGTGATTGCTAAGGGGCAGAGCTGGGTTTAAAATCTAAGCCTGCTCCAGAGCCTGAACTCGTGATCCACCCACTCCCTAAACTGTGTGACCCCCCCACCCCCTCTCCCTCTGATGCCCCTCTTTCCACCTCAGGTTCCGAATCTGAGCCAGCCTCCCCCAGGCTGTTCTCTGAGAGGGGCAAGACCACCGAGGACAGTCCACAGGCAGCTCGGAATAGAAGGAGAGGAGTGGGTAGCACCGGTCAGCCAGAGAGGGTCACCTTCCGGGGCCAATACACAGGTGGGCCAGGAGGGGGCGCTGGGTGGGCATGGTCCCCAGGTTGGTCTCTGTCCTGAAAAGGCTCTTCCATTTAGCCAGTGGACCATTGAAATACTATCATTTTTTTACGAGTTGTGTGATACAGAAACATCGGGGAGTATGGTCTCTTTGAATCTGGGTGTGTTTGTTTATTCATTCACTCAGCAAACAGTTTCTGAGGCCTCGCCTTTGACGGGGCCCATGCTTGGTTCTGGGGAAGCCCGTTCAGCTGGTCATTCATGGAGCGGTTTAAGGAGAGCTTGATGTTTGCAGGACCTGGGTGACAGGGTGAACACGGAATCACTCCTGGACTGCCTTAAGGTTCTGATTCCCCAGGGGGCCCCGTGTCTCACCGACTGGGTACCCGGCACATAGTAAGGCTTGAGGTGACGCATAGTAGGATTTCAGAGTGCTTAACATTAAAACAAATACGGATACGGCTCCTACTTTTATGACTCTGACTGCATAGCAGAGAAGACCAGTAACAAATAAGCAATTCGAGTAAATGTGTGAATTATAGTAAGTAAATTATAGACGTGGCTCTCATCCATACCTCACTGGGAGGGAGGGCTGTTAACCTCATACGATGCAGAGAAGGCAGGAAATGAGATACAATGTCTCCCAGCCGAGCAGATAGAAGCCGAGGGTTAGAAGTGAAAGCAGCAGTGCGTCCAGGGGCCCCAATGCAACACACACAGAGTATAAAGTGGGGACCCTGCACGGCAGAGGGGAGAGAAAAAAGTAATTAATCAGGCAACATTCTGAAGATCCTATCTGAGACTCAGGGATGGACGAGGCACGGGATGGCAGGGCTGGGTGCAGTCCCAAGACCCTGTCCAACCTTCTGATAACCTTGAGCACTTGACATCTGCCAGGCGCGGGGCAGGATACCTCACGGATATGACCCCATTCAGTCCTCCCAACAAGCCTATGAAACCCACAGTATGACTATCCCTATTTTCCAGCTGCTTGGAGCACAGAGAAAACACCACTGACTCCATGCCCAAGCCATGCTAATCCTAACCAGCAAGCCGGGGTATGCGGGAGTAGCGTCACACTGTGTCATTGCTTGTCCTGTCTTCCCGGCCTGCTCTCCAACCCTGACTGAGCTTGCATTTGTTGGTTGCTTCTGTGTATCGAGAACTAGGCAGCTGGTCCCTAAATAGGATCTGAGATGAAACAGGAGTCTGGAGAGAGCTTATAATAAACAGACAAATAAAAGTGTTTCTATGTATATGTGTATATGTACATGCCCAATTATATAGCTACATATTTATGCACATATATCACATGTGTGTGCACGTGTGTGTGTGTGCATGAGAAGATTGAGAGGGAGACTGTTAAACCATTTGGAGGAAGAGGGAGAGATCCTTCTTCTAAATCGTCCCCCATGCTGCATCCACGCCCAACTGACACTGACTGTCATGGTTTCTTCCCCAGGCCAGGAGTACCATGTTCTGACCCCCAAGACGGTCCCAAGAGGCAGCGGCCCAGTCTCCTGTCCCCACTGCCGACCCGCTAGGACAGAGGATCCAGGTAGGGGATGGTACCTGAAGAAGCGGCCAAGGCTACGAGGCTGCAGCTTCTTGCCCTTGGCCTTGGGGGTGCAGCTGGGCCAGACATGGGCCACCCTGAGCTGTGCGCGGGTCAAGATCCAGACAAGGGAGAGATTTTTTTCTGGTCTTTTTAGCCCTCCCAGGGAGTCCTGCCCTCACATCTATTCCTCCAGGTGCTTTGCCTGAAGCCACTCTCCTTCACCTTGACATAGAGAAGACATGAACATGATTCCAGAAGGTCCTGATGCGGGGAGGGGTGCAAGCAGCAGGGGGGCTGGCAGCATTGATTGTCTTATTTCCCCTCTGTCCTCCCTCCACCCCTCACTCTTTCCCCCAAACCCAAGAGTTTAGGGGAAGAGTAGTGGGGAGAGAAGTGGCCTGAGAATATGGACACCAGGTTCTAGTCCCAGTTCTGCCACCGACACGCTATGTGACATTAGGCAAGTTCCTTAACGTCTCTGAGCCTCAGGTCCACATCCATAATGAAAGGTTTGGAGATGGTCTCTGAGGCCCTTTCAAGCAATAATGATGATCATGATGGGGCTGTCGTTTATTAAGCCGTTACTATATACAGGGCAACATGCTAAGGGTTGTACTAACATTAATCCTCACAACCCTATGAAGTAGGTTTTGCACATTTTATGACTATGTCCATTATATGAATGAAGAAACTGAGGCTCCGAGAAGTCAAGTAACTTGCCCAAGGGCACACAACTTACGAGTGGTAGAGGCAGGATTTGAACCCAGGTCTTTGTGACTCTAAAGCCCTGGCTCTTCACCACTAGATGGCTGCGCCTTTGCTAGAGTCCCAACAAGCCTACCACTCATTCATTTATTCAGCACCTTCCCATACTGGGCCCTGGGCCTTGTCCCTAACAAACTCTTCAGCTAAGCAGACGAAACAGAATGGTCAGAACTGGGGTGGGGGAGCACATAGCTCAGCCCGGTGGGTGGTGGGACTTCCCAGAGGGAGTGACACTGAGCTGAGGCCTGAAGGAGAAGCAGATGGACCCTGGAATTCTCCCAGTTGTGGCGCTGAGGATTTGTACAGGAAGAGAACCAGGATGCCCACTCTCCTTCTGCTCACTAGGCCTCCACTGACTCGCCCTGGTGCCCAGGGGCCGTTGTGGGCTGGTCCCACCTGGAGAATGGGCCTGTGTCACTGTGGAGGATGACCCGTAGGTACAAGGGCTCCAGTCGGGAGAACCAGGCTTGAGATCAGACAGAGGACCACTGCTTCCCAGCTCTGAGACTTGGCAAATTATTCAACCTTCTGCAGCCTCAGTTTGCCCATCTGTAAAATGGGGGAGTGATGATGGTAGCTAGACCAGTGGCTTGTTGGATTTGATCAACTAATGCATGAAGACCCTGAGCAGAGGGCCTGGCTCAGGAGATGCCTCTCGATGTCATGGGTACCATCAATATTGCTGTCACCCAGTGGGGGCCGCTTGTCTCCTCTGCAGCGGTCCCTGAGGGAAGCTCAGTGCTGCGGGAGGCTTGTGGGGGCCCAGTGACTTAGACATGATCCTCTCCTGATGTCTCTGCCTCCTCTTCCAGGTGATGCTGGCACCAAGGACCCACTGGGACCATCTCACACTGAGACCCAGCGATGTCCGCTGTGTGGTCGAGTTGGGTCCTCCTCCAAGGGGGAGGGCGCAGACTCAGCCAGCTCTGGTAGGGACAGATGCTCCGTCTCTTCCCCCAGCTCCCCTGGATTCCGGCGTGGGCCCCGGGAGGGGGCACTTAGCCGGGGTGGCAGGTTGCGCAGTCTGGGATGGAGCAAACTGGATGAGAGTCGGCTTCCCCAAAGCGAGGCACTCCCGGCATGGCCGGCCCCGTGTCAGCTCTAATGGGGCTGGTGGGGCTGGGAGGACCCTCTGTTCTCTGTTGGATCTTCCCAAGTGGTGAGACTGTGTCTCTCTGGTGTCCCTCCCTGACAGCACCGGAAATGGCCGCCACCAGGAGAAACGCATCTTCTACCTCCAGCCCCAAACAAAGGAGCAAGCGGACAGGGTCGTCACCCGCGCCGCCTCCTGCACTGTGGTATCTGGCTGCCGCGCCCTCAGCGCCAGCCCCTCCTGCCTTTGCCTACGTCTCCTCGGTTCCCCTCGTGCCTTATCCATCAGCCACTGTGTAAGAACCTTCCGTTCCAGCCCTCCTAGCCTTTCTGTCTGAATCGCTTAACAATTAGCATTCAGACCTGAGTTGGGTAGCTGAGAACTCGGGCACTGAGTAGTCCTGTGTTTCCCCCCGCCAACACTCATGCAGTCACTCAACAAACCCTGAATGCTCCCTGGGCATCAGTGAGAGTGCTTGGCCCTGGGGACCCAGCAGTGAAGGAGGCTGGCAGAGGGCCTCAGGGGAACCTAGGACCTTAACCATCTTCCATCTCCTTATGGGACTTCTCAGAGAGCAAGTAATACTTTTTCAAAAACTAGGCTTTATTTTTAGAACAGTTTTAGATTTATAGAGAAATGGAACAGATAACACAGAGAGTTCTCCTATACCACCCCCCAAACACAGTTTCTTCTGTTTCTCACCTTGATATGGTATAGTGCAGTTAGTGAACCATGATTAATACATTGTTATTAACTAAAGTCCACAGTTCGTTCAGATTTCTTAGTTTTTACCTGAAGTGCTTTTTCTGTTCCAGGATCCCCCCCACCCCAAAAGTTACCTCATGCATTTAGTTGTCACATCTCTCAGGCTCCTCCTGGCTGAGACAGTTTCTCAGACGTTCCTTGTTCCCGATGGCCTTGACAGTTTATAGGCATACGGGTCAGGTCCACGGCCAGAGGAGCAATCACTTTTCACATGGATTTGGATGTACCATCAGTCAAGACAGAAAAAGCACAGCAGTTGAGGTGGAAATGGTCCAGGTTTTAGAGTCAGAGCTGTACTGGCATCCGGTCTGCCGCTTATTAGTGGTGTGGCCTTGGTAAAGCTACTTCCTCTCTGAGCCTCACTTTTCCCATCTGTTAAATGGGGTCAGAGTCTCAGTCACGTACAGTTGTATGAGGATTGAATGAGGCAGGTGGCGAGAGCCTCACGAGCTGTTTGTGGGGTTCGTAGTGCAGTACCAGCAAATGCTCTTTGCTGAATAAACGGCAGCTTTTGTCATCACAGCAAATGCTGCTGCTGTTAATACTGTCATTAGTAAGAGGAAAAAATGAGGAAAGGTGGCTTCAACATGACGGGACTGTGCAGGAAAAAAAAGGCCTGGACCCTGGAATTAGGAGATCTTTCTCCTTCTCCTGACTGTCATCAGCTAGTTCTATGCCTCAGTTTCCCTCACTGTAAAATGACTGGGTCGGGGGTCCTCTTCAGTGGTGTGTTGTCAGAAGGCTGTATTTGTGAGCAGCAAGAGGCCAGAGTTTCCATCAGGGCTGGCGCTTGGCAGGAGCAGAGGCCCAGGCTCCATCCAGCTCCATGAGGAGTCCTGCCTACAGCGCGGTTTCTTGCTTTCCTCTCGGCTGAGATAGGGTGGGTCGTTAAGGAACCCTCTGCTCCAGCAGTCAAGAGAGGCCGTACTGCATGCTCAGGCCTCTGATTCGTTGGACAGGAAAGGGTTTGCCTGGAATTTGGTGGCCCAGGAGAAAGCTCTGAGCGTCCACGGTAGCCATGGGTCTCTACTTCTGAGGTCATTCCAGATCCTTCCAGGCTTAGACCTGTGGGCAGAACTAGCCAGGTTGGTGTCCTCAGGCCTGGACAGGCCGTGGGGAAGGGGAAAGACCCTGAGCTTTAGTGCCCAACAGACCAGGCCAGCAGGTCACTTTGCTCCTGTGCCTCAGTTTTTCCCTCTGTGAAATGGGTTGTGGTGAGGATTAAATGAACTGATGCATAGCAAGCCCATAGTACATAGAAGGTGGCCAGTAACCACAGTGCTTCTAATGCTACTGGAATTGGGGCTGATGCCACCCTGAAGTTTCTCCAGCTGCCGGTCAGCAGGACCGAGCGTGCTCAGTGGCTGAGGCCAGGAACCCTTAGAAAGCTGAATGGGCCTGTGCTGCCGCCTGCTGGCCAGCCACCTTATAGCCTCTGCACCAGAGGCTTTCTAGCCAGTTTTTTGGTTTTGGGGGGTTTCTTGGTTGTTGTTTGTTCTGTTTTGTAGCTTCTGCCCTAAGGGGAGTTTGGGGTAACTTTCAGGCCAAGCTGGTCGTCAGAATTATCAGAAGGCAGGGGTGTGTGGGAACCCAGTACTTACACCAACTAGTCTGCCCTTAAGGAGGGAACTGGATTCAAGAAGCCCATTCATTCAGTTCAGATGATACGTATCAGCATCTCCTGGGAGCTAATTAGCTCTGGGTTTAAATCCAGCCTGCTCCTTCCAGCTCTTTGACTCTGGGGGAGTCCTCAGTAGCTGACATTGACAGCGCGCTGGGCATACAGAGCTTTTAACCTGAATTTTCCTATTACATCTACCCTGGGAGGTAGCTAAATATGGCTGTTTTCCATGGAGAAACGGACCCCTTGAGAATGATGTAGCTTGTTCATGGTCGTGCGGGTGGCCAGGGTTTGGGGAGCTTCCTGCATCACTCAGCTTCTCCGAGCTTCACTTTGCTCATCTGTAAGATAAGTATAAAAGTACCTACCGAATAATCAAGACAGTGCTGGTAAAGGACTTATCTCAGAGCCTGGCAAACGGGTCCTGAGGATGAGGATGCCAGCCCCAGGCCAGGCGCCGTGTTTAACTGAGGAACCGCCAAACCGCTTTCCAAAGTGGTGGCACCATTTTACACTCCCACCAGCAGTGTTTGAGGGTTCCTGTCTCCCCACATCCTCACAGACGCTCATGGCTATCTTTTTGCTTTTAGCAGTGAGTGTCTCTGAGGACACCCAGTGGGTGGGGAGTGTGTGAAGTGGCATCTCATGTGGTTTTGATTTGCACTTCCCTGCTGGCTAATGATGTTGAGCATCTTTTCATGTGCTTGTTGGCCATTTGTACATCTTGTTTGGAGAGACATCTGTTCAGATCCTAGCAAAGCCCTTTTTTCACACTGTGCAATAATGCAATTTAGAAAGTGAAGGGTCAGGAATAAGACCAGAGTTTACAGCGTGCCAAGCAAAACACCAGTGAATGTCTCCGGCCAAGTTCTCCTAAACCCATTCCTGCTCTATTTAGGGAACATGCTTCTTTGTCCCTCTCTCTCCTACACACTTTACTCCACAGGTGCCACGCCCTCTTCCTGCCCAGCATCGGTTTCTTTGAACCCTAAACTTGGCATCCTTGGAGGAATGCAGTTGTCATTTCTTGGAGAAACCTGTGCTTCAGCTCATGGCTCCTCAGCCGGTTTTCCCCAGAACTTTTTTTTTTTTTTTTTGCTGTACGCGGGCCTCTCACTGTTGTGGCCTCTCCCGTTGCGGAGCACAGGCTCCGGATGCGCAGGCTCAGCAGCCATGGCTCACGGGCCCAGCCGCTCTGCAGCATGTGGGATCTTCCCGGACCGGGGCACAAACCCGCGTCCCCTGCATCGGCAGGCGGACTCTCAACCACTGCGCCACCAGGGAAGCCCCCCAGAACTTTTAAACAACACCATACATTCCTGCAGGACCAGGCTGGGGGGGATGAGTGGAGCCAGACCCTCTCACTCCTGCAGAATCCTAATTATTATTATCACGTTTCTCCAGCGCTCCACACCTGACAAATAGGGCTCCATACATGACCTCTCTGATGAAGGGGCTTTGCTCCAGAGCCTGGGGTGAGCCTGGTCTCCCAGGCTCTCAGACTAGAAGCTCCAAGAAGGCGGCGGGCGGGGTCCGTGTTGTTTATTCACCACGGTGACCTCAGGCCCTAGTGCACTGGCTGGCACATATATGTTCCATTAGCATTTGTTCAATGAACGGGTAGATGAAACAGACCATTTTTGGGGGACTGTTCTGGTTCAGGCACTCCCGTTTACCTTGCTTCACCCCTCTAACACATCCCTCAGCGGGGCTCCTTTTTCCCATTTTAGAGGTGAAGAAACTGAGACTCAGAATGTAGGGGCCGAGCTGGGGCTGAGAAGCCCCCAGCCCTCTCCGCAGTCAGTGAACGCACTCGCGTCTCTCCCCAGGTACTACGCGCCTGCAGCACCTACCTCAGCCCGAGCAGCTGCTGAGTGGCCCCCCGCAGTCTCCGCTCGGCCGGCCGGGAGACCCCGCCACTCCATCCAGCTGGACCTGGAGGAGCTCAACAAGGCCCTGAGCCGAGCGGTCCAGGCTGCCGAGAGCGTCCGCTCCACCACCAAGCTCATGAGCCGCTCCCTGTCGGCCGACCTGCGCCAGGCCCGCGGCCTGCGGGGCTCCTGCCTCTTCTGACTGCGCTCAAGGCTCAGAGACGCACGGGGGGCAGGGCTGGGCAGTCCCTGTCGCCCTGGAAGCCCCGCAGACCCTCGTGAGGAGGGCTCCCTCCGCACCGGCCCTGCCTGCTCAGCCTCCGTGTTTCCAGAACGGAAAGGGTGTCAGCTGGTCCTCCAGAGAAGTCACTTCCTAGGGACCAGCCCTGAAGGAGGTGCTGGGACTGAGGCCACCATCTGTCCAGATGCCATCTCTGGGAGGCTCCTGGTCCTGCATGTGTCCATCTCTGGCTAACAATATGTATTTTATATATGGATGGACAGATTCCTGTTTTTCAAACTGAAGCATTTTCCTGGTCTTGGATTCTTCTTAGGAGGCCAGATAAGAAGGGACAGGGCCAGGGTCTCTGGCGAAAACTTGTCCACCACCTGTGACCAGCCACTCCAGAGTAGGTGTCTCTGGGAAGGACGTGGTGGGGACCTTTCTCCTGGTGACTGGTGGTCAGTGGGGCACTTTGAGGCCATTGGGATATCTCAGGATGACACACACCCAGCTTCTCCATAGTTGAGAGGCCTTTCCCGTGGGTCTGCTGGGATGGAGACACCCCCCGGAGGGCCCAGAAAGCCATCCACCATGGTCCCCCTCAGTACCTCATCCCGAGACCCCCGGCTCTACCCTGGGACCCCCGTGGAATTGAGCCAGCGGCCAGCTTCCTGCCAGGTCCTTGTCTGTGGCCATGAGGCCAGGCCATCTCCTGCTCCCTGACCTTGTAGCAGCTCAGACTTCAGCTTTTCTGGTATGTGTGTGCGTCAGTGATATTTGTATATTTGGGACATTAAAAAATCTATTTTCGTTATGAGAGCAAATAAAGAAGAGTGAATATTGATCTTAAGAAATGAAAGCCAAAACCAAAAACATTCCCAAAGCCACCCACATCTGTGGTGTGTGTCATCCACTTGTGGTTTCTCAAGTCAAGTTTGTGGGGTGAAAGATTTGGTGCCAAGTGGAGCCCTCTCCCGAGGGACCGGTTGGGTGCACATCTCCAGACTGCCTGCCTACCTCCCTTCAGTGCCTTCTGTCTCTCCAGCTTTCCCCCTCAGAACCATAAAGCTTTCCACTGGAGGGGCCTGCGAGGAGAGGCCGTCTGACCAAGCTTCTTTTATGTGACACACAGCAAATTGGTGTCTGCAAGAGCACGAGCCCGGACTCTCTTTCCAGTGCTCCTTTTGGCAGCAAACAGCAACCACAGCTGCCATTTACTGAGCGCCTCCTAGATGCCAATCCTTGAGCTAAGTGACCCACTGTGCGCCCATTTTATTGATGAGGAGACCGAGGTTCCGAATGCGCGAACTCACGATGGTCTGACTCCAAAGTCCATATACTTTGTCACTGTTCTTTCCTCCTTAAACCTCCATGACTTTCTCCTCCGCAGCTCCTGCTTCCCCTTCCCTTGGCCTTTTCTTCAGTCTTCCCCACCTCTCAACTCACTTGCTTCTCCCGGCCCTCCAGGACTCATTTCTATTTCATTTTCCAGCTGATCCTTCTCAGGAGAGTTGAAAACAGCATCTTGCCGAGATGGGAGATTTCTTGTTGGTTCTGAGCCTCCAGATCCACAACCTCACGGGAAGGTGGATGGGAAGGGGGAGCCCGAGGTGGGGGGCAGAGCAGTGTCTCCATGGCTGCAGCTTTGAACAAAGGATGCTGAAGCCTTGGTTCTGTGGCTCTTTGGAGGACACTGGCCCGTGGGCCACAGGACTGGGTGTCAGGAGCCAGGGTTATGGTCCTGTCACTCCAAATGGCTTAGGACGCTTGCACATAGAATTACTCCAATCATTCAGCCCAATTTCTCTGCCACCTGTGTGGTGCTGCTTCCCTCACATGACCATCACAAAGCCCTTGTGTCTGGAAGGAGACCATCCTTCCTTGTTGGAATCCTGGCTTCAGACGCTCAGTCCTCTTTATGCCTCTAAGTGGGCCAGCCTCAGACGTGGCCCCATGGCGAGGGCTCCAAACACATTTGCAAGATGGCTGGATTCGAGGGACCAACCTTACCCTAGGTATCCTACCTTCCTCCTGGGTGTCAGGTGGGCACTCTGGGGACACCTCATGGAGACACACAGCCCCTCTGGCCTGGCCCCAAGTCCTCTGAGTCTCACCCATCCTGCCCCTGCCCTGGCCCAGACACCCGCCTCTTCCAGGATGCTCACAGCAGCCTCCGTGTAGGTCTTCCTGCCTCCGGTCTGGGCCCTCCTAACTCGCCTCCCCAGATGGCCAGGCTGACATCTAAGGTAAGGGCCCTACACAGTAAAGGGAGCTCGGATGACAGTCCCCCTGCAATCTCACACCAGGACCTCCAGAGCCGCTCCACAGGGCCTGCGGCCTCTGCTGCAATTCACTTGCTCACCAGGTGCCCTCAGGGTAGCTGCTCCCCAACTGCGGTCTCCTCACTCCTGCCCTGTCCATGCCTTTATCCCACCATGTCCACTCTCGTCAGGATCGTCCCAGCTCCCTCGCAAAGTGAAAGACTGATCTTTCCATTTTGTTCCCGAGTGTGAACGAGCCCCAGACCCTTCCCAGGGGCCCAGGCTTAGATCAGAGCTGAAGAAGACACGTGGGGACACGTGGGGAGTAGGGGGCGTCAGGAAGGGAGGTTGTCTGTGACGTGCTGACGTTAAAACCAGTTTCCTCCTCAACAGTGTCCAAACTGGGCAAGCCTTGCTGGGTGAAAAACTGAAAACATACAGCTGAGTCTGAAAGAAATGAACGGTGGTCCAAACGTGCTCGTGTTTACACGAGTCTCCCTCCTGTCTCACCTGCATGGACCTCTGACTAACAACGCGTCTTTTATTTTAACTCCTGGTGATGTTTTTTGTTTTTGTTTTTGTTTTTGTGGTACGCGGGCCTCTCACTGTTGTGGCCTCTCCCGTTGCGGAGCACAGGCTCCGGATGCGCAGGCTCAGTGGCCATGGCTCACGGGCCCAGCCGCTCCGTGGCACGTGGGATCTTCCCGAACTGGGGCACGAACCCGTGTCCCCTGCATCGGCAGGCGGACTCTCAACCACTGCGCCACCAGGGAAGCGCCCCCTGGTGATGTTTTGAGGTAGAATAAGCTCAGTGTTTTCCTTCTGCTCAGACTGCTCTCTTTTCGTATCCACTGTTTGCTGAGGCAGACTCCCTTCTCTGATGGAGCCCTGGGCTCTAGGTAGGTAATTCTGTGGGTGAGCACAAGCCTGGCACAGTCCATATGCTCGGACATGTCCACAATTAACTTCGCCTGATTTAAGGACGGATGAGGATCTACTTACAGATGAAGACTAGGCAGGCGAGCGTGGTTGTTTTGTATGTAAGCAAGACCAAAATGAAGATGATAAGCAGAAAACCGTGGAATTTTGTGCTCTGTGGAAAGCACCCTAATTGGTTCAGGATTAAGGTTTGGTTTCCTTTTCCTTCTCCCTCCAGACCCAGCTACTTGGGGATGCTGCCGTGCGTGGGCCAGCCTGCTTCCTGACTTGGTAACAGGGCACCCCTGTGACCTTCATAATCAAGTGACAGGGACTCTATTTCATGTACTTAAGAGGAGAAACTTTCCTTCATTCCTGAAAGGATTTACTTTAGGAAACGCGATATGATCTGATAAGATTCTTGAAAACTCTTTTAAAAAATATTGATCATCAGTTTCTTGGTGACACCTGGGAGAAATTTTGATATGAATGGTGAAATTTTGACGATATCTCATGAATTGAGCAGAAATAAAACCAAACTGATTCATCTTTTAAAAATAAATAAATAGATAAATAATAAAGTAAGGGCCCTTGTGTTCAGCACCACACTCCTGGGTCCTCACCGCCCTCTATCTACCTGAACTCCTCTTCAGGGTCCTCCGCTTCGATGTTCCTTAAACAGATCATTGGCTTGCAGTGGGAACAGCAGGTGTTATCAAGCTCCTAATCTTTCTAGAGTGGTTCAGATGCCCCTTCCAGGTAGCCTTCCCAGACTTCCCCACTGGAGAAGGAAGCTTCCCCGTGCTGGGCTCTCACAGCACTCAGTGCATATAGTCATCCATCCTGGCACAGGTGCTGGGAATTATAGCAAGGGCCCTTCCAACCAAGGATCAACTCAGGGCAGTGGTCGGCCGCGGCTCAACTGAGGCGGGCACAACATGAATGAACAGATGAACAAACGAACAAGCAAATGACAACCTGACTGTACCACAACAGACGCTTTATTGATGCAACTGAGGGAAAGAGCTGAGATACGAAGGGTGAGCCGGAGGCTGAGGATGGGCCCGCAGAGTCCCCAAGGTCCTAACCCAATGCTAGGACCCTTCCTCTTCCTTCTTCCTTTCCTCCTCGTGCTGCATATGCAGTGGTCCGCACAGATCCTGGTGGGAGAAGACAACACGTGATCGGGGGAGGGCGGGGGGGTCTTCTGGGGGAAGAGGGAAGTAAGCTCTGGACTGTAGTTCCAGCCCAAGCAGGGCTTCAGCTGGGTGACCCTGGGCAAGTCATTCTCTCTCTCTGAGTCTCAGCTTACTCACCTCTGAAATGGAGGCTCAAACCCTTGACACCTGGCATGTCTGAGCACTTATGACTTGCCATGCCCTTCTGTTGATCTCCTGGATTCCTCACACCATTTTTTTTTCTTTTATTTTTTTGCGGTATGCGGGCCTCTCACTGTTGTGGCCTCTCCCGTTGCGGAGCACAGGCTCCAGACGCGCAGGCTCAGTGGCCATGGCTCACGGGCCCAGCCGCTCCGCGGCATGTGGGATCCTCCCGGACCGGAGCACGAACCCGTGTCCCCTGCATCGGCAGGCGGACTCTCAACCACTGTGCCACCAGGGAAGCCCCCTCACACCATTTTGAAGATGACGAGAGTGAGGCTCATGGTGACCTGCGGCCTGTCCGAGGTCCCCCGGCCAGTGGACGGGGGCAGCAGGCTGCTGGCCACGGGACCAACTCCAGTGTCTGTGTTCATACGCCTTTTCCCGGGTTCCCGAAAGCAGGGGATGATTTGTGCCACCGGTGGTCACGGGAAATGACCTCTGGTGGCACAAATCTGTCTAGATGGAGACGTTTTTATTTTAATAATCATGAAAGTATTTCACATGTATCCACAAACGTGTAGCCAGTTTTTGGTTTTTGTAACCAGTTTAAATCAGCTCTGTGATTTCAGATATGATTACACAGGACGAGACCATGTAAAGCCTTGCATTTAACACAGGTTTAAAAGAAAGTATTAAGAAGATTATACAGATAATGCTCAGTTCCAGCAAAAATTGGGACGGTGGCCCTGGACTTGCAGTTTGGGTGACACCTAAAACCACAAGACTGATTCCCCATCACACGGACATTAGAAGCCCGGGGGTGTGGCAGGCAGCTGTAAATGATCATTCCCCGTGTGCGTGTCTCTTTCCCAAGTTCACCACACCTTGGCTATGCTCTTCCCCTCCTGTTAGCCTTTACAATCCTCCCCACCTGCTCCAGGCGTCCTCCCTGATTCCCAGTGACTTTTCCCTCCTGGGCACTCGTCCATCACCCGGGGGCCCTGCAGTGAGGCAGGTGCTTAAACAGGATATCCTGCCTCACTGTGCAGCTTTGACTGACAGCTTCCCTCTCTGGGCCTCTGAGGCTGCCCAAGGTGGGACCACCCTCAGGGGGGCCACTGCCCGGTCCTCCTTGCACTTACCTTTTTCTCATCGCTGTATGTGATTTCTGACTCGTGAATGCCTATGCACTTGATGGTATCAAGGAACTCTTTCTTCTGCTCCTGGGTCACCTCTGGCTTGTCGGCTACAGGACGGAGCAAGGGGGCCGGGTGAGGATGATGGGGGACCTAAGTGGGAGGCCAGGGAGGGCTGGGGTGCTGGGGGTCCCGCCCGAGTAGTGGTGGTCCTGGGGTGAGGCTTGGGTGGAGTGGGAGTTTGAGGTGTTTACCATAGAAGGACATGCCCACGTTCTTCTTGCCGTTCCAGGAGGCAGAAAGAATGAAGGTCTTGGGGTGCTTGGTGAGCAGCAGGTCAGCAAAGTGTTCTTTACCCGACTCTGGAGGAGAGAGCCTCTGATGAGACCACGGGGGCGGCACAACAGTTCCTGTCTCACGGGGGAGGAACCTGGGTGTGCCCAGGGCCACACAGCCAACCAGTGAAGACCAGGGGTTGTCTTAGGCCACTGGTCACTCGCTCCTTCTGTGTGCCAGGCTCTGCACTGAGCACTCTCTATGTGTGGAATCATAGGAGCCTCACATGGACCATGGCTGTCAGAGCCTTTCTCCCCATTTTACAGATGAGGAAATCAAGCCCAGACAGGAGCCTTGGGGCTGCAAAGTGGTGTCCGTTCAATTCCGTCAGCATTTGTGTGCTCCTACTAGGAGCCCTCTCTGCAGTGATGGTGGGGAAATGGGCGAAGTCACTGCCTGCCCAATGCAGGCTCCCACCCTTAGCTCCCCGAAGATAAGGAGTTTTCCCTGAAGATAAGGAGTAGTAGACAGAGAGGTAGGACTGGAGCCAGTCTGGGGTTTAGATCCTATTTCTAATTATAAGCTGTGTGACCTCGGGGAAACTACTTGACGTCTCTGTTTCCTCATCTGGTCACTGTAATGTCCTCCTAGGGTTGTTTGTGAGTATTAAAGGGATTAATCCATATAAAGCACTTCAAACAGTGCCTGGCACATAGTAAGAGCTCAACAATGTTGGCAGTTATTACTGATTATTTGCTGTGTGCAGGCACTGGGGCCACAGAGATATAAAAGGTGGGCCTGTCCCGTGTTCTCTGTGTTCAAAGCCCCCAGGGCCTTAGTCCAGGCCCCCGTCTTTAGGCTGGACAACCCACCATCTCCCCACTCCACACAGCAGCCCTCCACCTGAGGGCTGGGCCTCACCGTATGTAGACAAGGTCCCATTCTTGCGATAGACCGTCACGGAGCTGGAGTTGTAGACGCACTTGTTCCCACTACAGTCAGACAGGAGAGGGGAGAAAAGCAGTAAGATGGTCAAGAAGTGGACGGTCACCCATCTCAGTCATTGAGGGCCAAGAGTCAGGTGGCAGTTGGAGTCAATGCCCCCCACCCCCCCCCCCCCCCCCCCCCCGCCTAGTCCATCAACGGGAAGGCTGAGGCCGGGAGGGAAGATGGACTCGCTCAAGGTTTTTCTGCAGCTGGGAGTGGAAGCCGGAAGCTGAGGCTGAGGGTGAATTGGTGTGTGGGGTCTCACGTGGTCTGGTACTCTCTGAGAATTATCTTGTCCTCCGCGTGCTTGGGCTCAAAGTAAAAGAAAGCTGCCTGGATCGATCTAGCCGACTCGTTGTACTCGGGGTTTCGGAAGGCTGAGCCGATATAAAACCACTTGCCAGAGAGCTGGGGAGAAGCCAGGAACTGGTGATGGAGGCTGGAGCTGAATCCTTGAGAGTCAGCTGGGATGAGACTCAGCAGATCTCTCTCCTCATTTTACAAACAAGGAGACTGGGACCCCAGATGAGGAGTGGACGTGCAAGAGCTCACTTGGAGGACCAGACATCTCCCCTCACCCCACCCTCACCCCTGGGCAGCCCCTCCTTGGCCAGTGCAGAATTGTTCCCTGTTGAGGAACCTTGCAAAGAGGCGTCGGAGTTTGGAGGCAAAGAAATGCCTCCAGAGGCTGGTCAGAATTTCACCCCAGGACCCAGGATAGAAAAGGATGGCATCAGGAGGGCAAAGGGAAGCCCAGAGATGGAAGCAGCTGCCCATGGCACTCAGGGACTTGGGCACTCACCCTGTCCAGGGTGGCATTGGTGATGGGCACCACCGCCGTCAAGTTGGCGCACGCCGGACTCTGGGCGTCCAGCAGAGGAATGAGGCTCAGGACGGCGAGGGCCCAGGGCAGCACCATGCTGAAACCACAAGGCACCTGCCGCCAGGAAGACTGGTGGCTGGAGGGTGCCAGTGACCTTTAAAGTAGCTGTGGGCGGGGCCCTGGAGGCAAGCTATGACACAATCTGGTGAGCTCTTGGAAAAGGTCTTACACAAAACCTTCCCTCCATCCCACAAAGCCAGCTATAGGTAAAGCCCGCAAGTCTAATTTGTGTCCCTGACCTGGAGGAGTTACAAGGGTCCAAAGGTCTGGCTGTTCAAAAGCAAGGTGAATGTGGGCCAGCCTGATATTAGTTAATGTGTTTAGATATTGATAGAGGGGCCTGTCGGCAAACTCTCCTGTTTTCATTCAATTCCTGTCCTACTAAGCGCCAAGACTTGAGAAGGACCCAGCCATACATCATGGGCTGAAGGCAACTTAGAGAGTTCCCAGGTGAGCTAGGGGAGGGGGGAATGAGCGGGGGAGGGGTTGAGGGGTGGGAGGTGAGGGCAAACGTGGGATCAATTCCAACTGAGTGTGGTGACACCTGTGAAAGAGCAAAAGTCCAGAGGCCCCCAACCCGGTCCTGGAGGCAGGGACCTTTCCAGAAGAAAGGGGCGTCTAAGTTGAACGTCTATTTCCAGTAAATGTTTACTTGAATCACCTCTCAGTATCTAAAACAGGAAATTATCTCTGCGATATCCCCACCCCCTGCTATATGAGCTCGCCTCTCTTTTCACCCATATATTCCCAGCCCTGGGACAGTGCCCAGCAAGTAGCGGACGCTCAGTATATACCATGGCATAAATAATTCCATTGTCCATTTGCATTTCTACATGACGGGGTCAAATCTGTATTCGAATAAATAAATACTTTCCAAAAGTACTATTATGATAAGCTTACAGTTTTGTATTCGTATTCATTTCATGTATTTTGAATACTTTTTCATGTGCCAGTATAGTCAGCAGTTGTAATTTGAATGGACGCATAACCTTTCATTCACTTCTTGGATTCTAACTTCCTTGAGCATGTCCTCCCTTTATATTTATAGCACTTTATTTTATTTTTTCCAGGTTTATTGAAATATAGCTGTCTATAGCATTTTATATTGTGATTTTTCCTCTGATGATATGTGTCAGAGAGCATCCAAATTTCTTTCAAGAGAAAGAAAAACATGTCTTTAAAATGCAAGACTTTAGGGCTTCCCTGGTGGCGCAGTAGTTGAGAATCTGCCTGCTAATGCAGGGGACACGGGTTCGAGCCCTGGTCTGGGAAGATCCCACATGCCACGGAGCAACTAGGCCCGTGAGCCACAACTACTGAGCCTGTGCGTCTGGAGCCTGTGCTCCGCAACAAGAGAGGCCACGATAGTGAGCGGCCCGCGCACCACGATGAAGAGTGGCCCCCGCTTGCCACGACTAGAGAAAGCCCTCGCACAGAAATGAAGACCCAACACAGCCCTAAAATAAAAAAAAATAAAAAGAAAAAGCAAGACTTTAGCAATATTTAAAATTGCCCCCCAGATACACACATAAATAAATAAAATAGCCCCCAAACTAGAAACAATTCAGATATCCACCAACAGGAAAATGGAAAAACAAACGGTGGCATTTTCATACAATGGAATCTTACTTAGCAACAAAAAGGAATGAACTACGGATACATGTAACAGCATGAATGCATCTCAAAAACATTACGCTGAACCAAAGAAGCCAGACTCAATAGTGCACGGACTGTATGATTCCATTTACACAAAGTTCTAGAACAGCCAAAACGAATTATAATGGTAGAAATCAGATCTGTGGTTGCCTTGTCATCTGACCGCCAAGGGGCATGAGAGAACTTTCTGAAGTAGATGACCATGTTCTGTATTTTCACTGTGGTGGTGTTTACACACGTATGTATATTTGTGAAACTCTTTGAACTGGAAACCAAAAATGTGTGCCTTTTACTGTAAGCCAATTATACCTCAATTAAGTTGATTTTCAAAAACCTCTCCCCCAAAAGAGAGAAAACAAAAATGTGATAAACCAAAGAACACTAACGATTTTTAACGCTGCACCAGTCTAGCAATGCAGAAATGATTCTTTCTCTACGTCCTTGTCAGAATTGGAATTTCCCTTCTTTTTCTTTTCCTTTCTTCTTCTTCTTTTTTTTTTTGCCAGCTCAGTTAGTGTTTTGACTTTGCATTGCTCTAATTGGAGTCTTGCAAAATGACTGGAGCTCCTCAAGAGGGAAGAGTGCGGGTGAGGGAGAGTGTGGTATGTGAAGGACCAGGATATGCTCTGTGTGGCTGGAGCCTGTGATGGGGTCGGAGGGATGGGGGCTGATGCTCGGGGACGTTGATGGGAACCCGAGCTGCAGAGCACGGAAGCCAGGCCGAGGAGTCTGCAGTGGAGTCTGGGGGTGTTGGGGAGAAACGGAAAAATTTTAAGTGAGGTGGAGGGGGTTGACTAGTCAGATTTGTGAACAGGGGACGGGGAGGGCAAGAGCAGGAGAACTTGGCAGAGCAGTTGGGCAGTGGCATGGTCCAGGTGTGAGATGATGGGACTGGGCACAGATTCAAGACACTATTTTATGGAGATGCTGAACACCATGTGGGGACGGTGCCACTTTAGACCTGGACCACTGGGGCTCCTACCTGCAACCCAGAGCTTTAGCGGCCCTCACATACCACACACACACAGACACACACATACAAGGACGCACACATACAAGGACACACACATGCAAAGTTCATTCAGCAACGCACAAGCACCTCTGTCACTTGGGGTCTGGTACCTGGTATTGGCACAGGGTGACCCATAACCCTAAACTTCCCTCGTCACAACCAACCGTGTTCAGACCCCAGGGGAAAAATTCTTCCCATCTTGTACTCTATCCTTGAAATATCAGGCATTTGGACATTATATCCAAAGGTCCTGAGGCTTTGCGGGGGATGCTACTGCTGATAAAGTAGACAGACACCACTTCAGAATTCAGGGAGGATCTGAGTGGACTTAGAGGTAATGAAAGTGGGCAGGACCCTGTGGGGGCCCTCCTGGGTTAAAAACAAACAAAAACAAAACAAGTTTCTTCTTTATAGAAAGAAAACAAAATGGGGGAGGGGAGGCTTTAGTCTCCTAGGCCTTCTCTGAGTCCCAAAGAGCTGGCTCACGCAGTTAATCATTAGGGCTATAGAGACACAGGACTCCTCGTCCCTCCTGAAGGGATGTTGGTAACAATCTCATGCATATCTTTGATCTGTTTTGCAGAAACTAAGACTCCAACCCAGGTGGAGGATGGTGACTACATCCTGACCACAAGCACATAGACCCCAAACTATTTGGAACCAGAAGGTTGATGATAAAGATTTCTGAAACATCCGCTTGTTACCTCACTACCAACCAATCAGAAGAAGGTCCACGAGCTGATCACGCATCCGACAACCGCTAACACATATATATGGAATTTAAGAAAAAAAAATGTCATGAAGAAGCTAGGGGTAAGACAGGAATGAAGATACAGACCTACTAGAGAATGGACTTGAGGATATGGGGAGGGGGAAGGGTAAGCTGGGACAAAACGAGAGAGTGGCATGGACATATATACACTACCAAACGTAAGGTAGATAGCTAGTGGGAAGCAGCCGCATAGCACAGGGAGATCAGCTCGGTGCTTTGTGACCACCTAGAGGGGTGGGATAGGGAGGGTGGGAGGGAGGGAGACGCAAGAGGGAAGAGATATGGGAACATATGTATATGTATAACTGATTCACTTTGTTATAAAGCAGAAACTAACACACCATTGTAAAGCAATTATACTCCAATAAAGATGTAAGAAAAAAAAAAAACCCTCCCCCATTTACCCTCCTTGCCTTTAAAAACCTTGTGCCCCAGCCAGCTAACGAGATGGATTTGAGACAAGTCTAGGTCTCCCATCTTCTGTGTTGACACCTCCTCAATTAGTAAACCTTTCCCTGCTCCAGACTCTGACATTTCAGTTTGGCCTCACTGTGCGTGGGGCGTACGAACTTGGGTTCAACAACAGAAAGAGAAAAGACAGTAAACTTTCTCATTCTTCCCTCTCAGCATAAAGGCAGTAAGTTCTTGCCACATTAGCTCTTGCTTCCCAATAGTACTGAGAATCCATTTTTTGGTTTTTTGCAACGTGTATTTGGGGAGGCCCTCCTGATTTAGAAATAGGCAGTATTTGCAAGAGTTGCACATGGTAGCTGAGAGGTATTTTGCAATATGAAATCATTCGTATTCCTGTTAAATTCATGTGTAGGTAGATGGAACACACATTAGGCGTGAATCTGATTCTTGAAATCAGCAGCTAGAGGTTGAATGCTAGCATTGTGAATAATTTACAGCTTTATAAAATTTTTGAACAAGACTTAATCCATTGATTAAATTTCCAAAACTTAAATTGTAAAGAGTCAGCTTTATTTTAAAACTTTTGATTTATAACGTTTAGGTATTTAGACCAATGGTCTTTGGGTCTTCCTTTGTTCGTGCGAAGAAATGCTAGGGTTGCCTATGTGGGGGAAGGGTGAACAGGGAGGGTCAGTAAGGAGCAGGACTCCGTCTTCCTTTTACCCAGAGCAATTCAGCTCTGGCCTAACCTGCATGCCTCTTGAAGCAAAACCGCAGACAGTGAGTGCGATATACAGTAAGTCTAAGTCCCCTACATATGAACCTTCAAGTTGCGAATTTTCAAAGATGCGAACGTGCGTTCCATCCATGTCAGGCGTGAGTGACATTGCAGCTCGCCCTCTGTCTCCTGTTGCTGATGATCCTTCAGCTCTACCATCTTCCACCCCCTCTCCCTCCTCCAGTCAGTAACTCTTCTTGCCTGTTCACTCGATGTCAGCCCCTGGATGCCAGCTGTTGTACTGTACTACTGTACTTTTCAAGGTACCATACTGTAAGATGAAAAGTGTTTTCTTTATTTTTTGTTTGTTTTTTATGTATTATTTGTGTGAAAAGTAGTATAAACCGATTACAGTACAGTACTATATAGCCGATTGTGTTAGTTGGGTACCTAGGCTAACTTTGTGGACTTACGAACAAATGGAACTTAACGAACATGCTCTCGGAACGGAACTCATTTATATGTAGGGGACTTACTGTAATACAAAATACATACTTGGTCTCTACCTCCCTTTCCTGGCACACAGCTCATAAAACTCTTGGGCTCTCCGAAGTGATACTTGTCTTTTTGTATGCTAATAAGATGTCTCTTGGGTGGGGGCTCCTGGATAGACTCAGGATGGGAGCTGGTTATCAGGGAAACCAACTTTGTGATTAGAGGGTTGGAACTTTCAGCCCCACCCCCTCACCTCTGGGAAAGGAACTGGTGCTGGAGATTGACTTGGTCACTAACGATGATGACCAGTGATTTAATCAACCATGCTCACGTAATGATGCTTTCAGTAAAGTGCTAAATGATGGGATTTGGAGAGCTTCCAGGTTGGGGAACATGTGGAGGTGCTGAATAGGTGGCCAATCCTGTTGCCAAAATCTCGACACTCTGTGCGCGATGCCGAACAGAGTTACGGAGATGGAGATTTTGGAAGATAAGAGAGATGGCTTTATTCCTTTGCCAGGCAAAGGGGGAAAACACAGCCTCAAGAACTGTGCCCCCCTCCTGGGGAATTACAGAGGTTCTTATAGGTGGAGTTCACAGTCCAAAGTGAGTGATAAGGATCAAAATGGTGAAGGTCTTGCATTCTTCTTCTTGCATTATTTCAAAACAATCACCGCTGGCGTCAGGCAATCCGATAACCCTGGGTTATCAGCCTGGGACCTTCTTTCTGAAATGCAAACAGCTACAAGGGGTGATTTGCTACAAGAGTGTGTAGGGAGAATAAACACTAGAATTCACAGAGAGAGTTAGGGAGTGATTTATGCAGGACATAATTCACACAGAGAGTTAGGAAGTGATTTGTGAAGGATGTAATTCCCATAGAGGCTAGCTTTGTGAAGGACAGATCTAGTTACAGATACTACAGATTAGTAACAGTTAAAGTAAAGCTAGGAGTGATTAACTCTTTCAGGCCCGTTTATGTTTCTTCTCTGTTCCCTTTACTTTCCTTGTTCTCAGGAGAAGAAAAACTTCATTTCTATTTTAGCTGCAATCCAAAGAGGGCCTGGAAGCTCCATACCCTTTCCCACATACCTTGCCCTATGCATCTCTGCTATCTGACTGTTCCTGAGTTGTATCCTTTTATACTAAACTGGGAATCTAGTAAGTAAACGATTCTCCTGAGTTCTGTGAGCTGTTCTAGTAAACGGCCAAACCCAAAGAGAGAGGGTCGTAGGAACCTCTGATTTACAGCTGGTCAATCAGAAGCACAGGTGACAACCTGGATTTGTGATTGGCATCTGAAATGGGGACAGTCTTGTGGGACTGAGCCCTTAATCTGCAGGATCTGATGCTAACTCAACTCTGGTTAGCGCTGAAACCGTGTGCCCCTAAAACCGAGTTTCTTTACTGAGTTTATGATTAATCTCTCTATCCAAAATTTTATTTCCTTTCTGTGCAGCCCCTGTTCCCCTTGGGATTGAGGAGTAACAAAGAAAAGGGGAGACTGAAACTGAGCAGGACCCTGCAGGGTCTTGCTCGGTACAAAAGCCTCTTCATGGCCCCTGTTTCTTTTTTTTCTTTAATATTTATTTATTTGTTTGTTTGTTTGTTTGTTTGTTTTTGGCTGCACTGGATCTTCGTTGCTGTGCGTGGGCTTTCTCTAGTTGTGGCGAGCAGGGGCTACTCTTCGCTGCGGTGCACAGGCTTCTCATTGCAGTGGCTTCTCTTGTTGCAGAACACGGGCTCTAGGGGCGAGGCTTCAGCAGTTGCAGCACTTGGGTTCAATAGTTGTGGCTCGCGGGCTCTAGAGTGCAGGCTCAGTAGATGTGGCACATGGGCTTAGTTGCTCCGCGTCATGTGGGATCTTCCCGGACCAGGGCTCGAACCCATGTCCCCTGCATTGGCAGGCGGATTCTTAACCACTGCACCATCAGGGAAGCCCTGTCCCCTGTTTCTTGCTTGCTGAAATGAAGGACCTTCCTAAGCCTTCCCCGAGTTCCAAAGAGGAGGCTCAAGCAGTCCTCCTGAAGGGATGTAGATAACAATCGGATACATATCTTTGAGTGGTTCTGCAGAAACTAAGGCCTGCACCCAGGTGGAGGATGGAGACTACATGCTGACCACAAGCATGTAGACCCCAAGCTAGTTGGAACCAGAAGGCTGATGATAGAGATTCCTGAAACATCCCCCTGTTACCTCACCATCAACCAATCAGAAGAAGGTCCACGAGCTGATCATACATCCTAAGATCCTCTCCCCTAACACTTTCTTTTAAAACCCTTGCCTGAAAGCCATTGAGAAGTTCCAGTCTTTTGAGCATGAGCTGCCCATTCTCCTTGCTTGGCACCTGCAATAAACGCTGGACTTTGCTTCACCACAGCCCGGTGTCAGTAGATTGGCCCTGCTGCATGTGGGGCAAGTAGACCCAAGTCTGGCTCAGTAACAGTGTCAGAACTGAACTGAAGCGTAGGACACTCAGCTGGTGTCTGGAGAGTCAGAGAACCACTTGGTGTTGGAGAAAATCCACACACTTGGTGGCCACAAGTCTAGTGAGCAGAGGAGAGAGAAATGAAAGTTTTCCCTTACAGTGAGTAAGCGGAGTGCCTCTCCTGGGAAGCAGTGAGTGGTCCTCACCGTCCTCAGCCTCAGGCTGCCCCTTGAGGGGCTTCTCACTCTCCTCCCAAGAGGCTAGCCAAGTAGCTTCTCCAAGCACACCCAGCACTCACCCTGACACAGTACAATTTCCTCTATCTTCTTACATTTTAAGGATGCTTTAGTACCTCCATGAATTGAAGTCTTGGGCAGCCCTCCCCAGCCTGCCTATCTGTCCCTGGCACAATGTCAAGAGAAGTTTGGCAGGAAAGAGACAGAAAAGCAATCAGGGCAGTGTACGATGCTGGTAAAGAGTTGTCCTGGTTCTACCACTTGCTAACTGTGTGACCTTGGGCAAGTTACCTAACTTCTCTGTGCCTCAATTTCCCTACTTGTAAAGTGTGGATAATAATAATAAACTCCACTTCATTGGATTGTTATGCATAGTCAATCAGTTCACATTTAGACGAACTAAATATCAGATGAAACAAATTTGCTTCTAAGGGTCCTTCTATTATAATAACCATCATCATCTGTTTAATGACAAGCTGGGGTGGTGAGGAAGGAAAGACAGATTCCTGCATTATATAAATACTTCAGTGATTGCAGGTTACATCCTACTTCTAAAGACATCAAAATGCAAAATTATGTCTATATTAGATTCAGGAAAATAGGATATTTTCCCCATTAGATACTTGAGAAAACCAGTGGCCCAGGAGGGTAAGGTAACAGGGTGAAAAGATGAGGTTTCTATAATTAGGGAAATGCACCATTTTGAAATGATTCACTTTCTGAGAAAACCACTTTATACAGATTTCTGGCCATTTTATACAAGGCCAGGGCTAAGCTCTGTGTCTGACAACTAATTCGTGATCTTATCTACGTGAGCAACCACAAAAATACACGGGCAGAGCAAACAGTACAAATTAGGAACTTTGTGTCTGGGCTGAGGAAATACCAAAAAATATTTGTTCAAATTCACATCCTGTTTTGTGATCTTGGGCAACTTATGTAACCTCTTTGGACTTTAGTTCCCCCATCGGAAGAGCCAGGGTGATAAAACTTGCCCCTGAGGGTTGTGCGTGAGATGAATACGGATTACACTCAACACGGCTCCTGGTTCATGGAAAGCGTGCAAGAAATTGCAGCCACTATTATTTTGAAAGGTGCTATTACGGGTTGAACCATATGAAACTGTGGATTTTAAATTATTTATTTATTTATTTTCATTGAAGTTGATTTACAAGTTGTGCCCATCTCTGCTGTGCAGCAAAGAGACTCAGTTATACACGTACAGACATTCTTTTTATATATTCTTTTCCATTATGGTTTATCACAGGATATTGACTATAGTTCCCTGTGCTATATATTAGGACCTTGTTGTTTATCCCTTCTAAATGTAATAGTTTGCATCTACCAACCCCAAATTCCCAGTCCATCCCTCTCCCTCCCTCCGACCCCTTGGCAGCCAGAAGTCTGTTCTCCATGTCTATGAGTCTGTGAAACTGTGGATTTTATAGGTCAGAAAGCAGTTGAGTATCATTCAATTTCACCCGGTTCGTCCAACTATTATGGAACAATGGCCTGGTCTGCGGTTGGAAAGCAGGGAAGGACATGTCACTCCCATTTTCCTGGGAGAAAAACTGAGGCCCAGAGAGAGAGAATGACCCACTCAAGGCCATGTCACAGTCAGGAAGCTGAGACCAGAATCCACCTGCCAGCCTCTCCCCTTCTTGCCCGTCCCGCTCTCACTTTCCCAGCACCAGGCTGCCGGTCATCATGGAATGTGACTGTCCCTGGGGCTTGCCTCACTGTGGACAGAGCGAACACAGGCCTGGGGTTCCCTCTGGAAGTCCACCGTGGCTGTTTCTGGACACTGGGTTGTGCAACGGGAGATTGGGAACTGTGGGGCTGCCAGCTGGGGAAGAGCTGCCTTGTGTCCCTGACAAATTCCTACTTACCCTTGCTGGGAATGAGCTGGCCCAGCTTCAGGGGCTTCCCCAGCCAGGTCACAGAGGCCTCCTGGAATGGAGACCGGACCGAGACTGCTGAACAGCATGGTTCTAACATAGCCCCTCTTCTCCTTCCCCTCTGGCCCTTCTTCCTGACTCTCTCACCTTCCATGTCGTCAAAGCTGCTGACTCTCCAGAGCCCCGAATGGTGCACAGACCTCTTTCCTGCCCTCCCAGCTCAGCCAACTGCCCCTGGACAGCTCCACTCCAGTGCCCCATCACAGCACAAACGTAACCTGGCCAGTGCAAACCCTGCTCTTCTGTGCAAACCTGTGCTTGTCCTATTCCCGGCCCAGTACTCCAGGCTTCCCCTGACCCTTCCCCTGAGGTACGGTGCGCCTCTCACTGTTGTGGCCTCTCCCGTTGCGGAGCACAGGCTCCGGATGCGCAGGCCCAGCGGCCATGGCTCACGGGCGCAGCCGCTCCGCGGCATGTGGGATCTTCCCGGACCGGGGCACGAACCCGCGTCCCCTGCATCGGCAGGTGGACTCTCAACCACTGCGCCACCAGGGAAGCCCCTGATGGTTAATTTTATGTTGACTTAGTTGAGCCACAGGGTACCCAGATATTTGGCTCAACGTTCTGGCTGTGTCAGTGAGGGTGTTTTGGAGGAGATTAACATTTTAATGGGTAGACTGAGCAAAGCAGATAGCCCTCTCGCGTGTGGGCGAGCCGCATCTAATCTACTGAGGGCCTGAATAGAATCAAAAGGCCAAGTAACTGAGAATTCCTCTGGCCTGACTGCTTGAGATGGGTATCTGTCTTTTCCTGCCTTTGGTCATTCCTGGGTCCTGAGCCTGCCAGCCTTTGGAATGGCACTACACCATCCGCTCTCCTGGGTCTGGAGTTGGCCAGCTCACCCTGCAAATCTTGGAACTCATCAGCCATCATAATCATGTGAGCCAACTCCTTATAAGAAATCTCTTACACACACACACACACACACACACGCACACACACACACACACACAGGCGTGCACGCACACATGCTCACATACACACACATCGCATTGGTTCTGTTTCTCTGGGACCTTGATTATAGTGTCACCTCCTGACTATCCTCCCCAAGCTGACACTGGGCTCTGTGGTGCCCCCTTTGTGCTTCCCTAACCCCACACTTGGTCTCCTGCTCCCTGGTTTCCTAACCCTTAACCACACAGGGTCCAGCCTCTCTAGCTGCTCTGCCGGACTCAGAGCCCCTCAGACAAGCTCTCAGATCCATCCTAACTCCAGTGCCCACACACGGCTTGACCAAAGGAAGGCGCCGCTGATAAACACGTGTCAGGGAAATAAAAACGGTAGTTCTTGCGGGGAGTCCTTCCACAAGATCGAGTGCCTTCGACATGCTGTGCTCTGCGGCTACAGCAGAGAACAAGCTACATCTCCTTCCCTCACAGAGCTTCCTATGGGGAAGACAGACATTACAGTGATTGACCTTTTCCCCCTCTGCAAAACGGGAAGCATGATGGGACAGCTGGGCAAACTCTTTGGCTGTGGTGATATCCGGCAGACCTCAGGAAATGATTCAGGAAATGGGCCATGCTGCCTCAATTTCATTTTTGATTAACTGTCAGTCAAAGAAATGAAAAGAACATTCTCATCTCATTTCCAAGTTGTTGTTGGTTTTTTTCTTCAGTGTCGGAAAGTCATTTTCCAGATTAAGGAAATAGTGCAGGGTCATGATTCTTGGTACTTGAGCTTGTACTAGAGTCTTCAGGGAGGCTTGTTAAAACGCAGATTGCAGGGCCCCTCGGGGTTTGTGATTCAGTCGGTTTGGGAAGGGATCGAAAATTTTGTGCTGGTCACCAGCCCCTGGTGCTGCTTGTGCTGGTAATCCCAGGGCGCCACACTGAGGACCACTGGCCTCACGCACATAACACTGCCGTCAGCCGTCTTGGGGCTGAATCACAGCTTTGCCTTGGCCTCACCAGGTGACCTCGGGTACTTCGGCGGACTTCAGTTGCTACCTTTGTCAAACAGGAGGGTGGACTTGGAGGCATGGGAATCTCCAAGCTCTTCCAGACCATGAACACTGGGCTCCACGGGTGGAAGTTTGGAGACACCGCAGGGCAGCGGCTCCCAGGGCTCACTGTCTGGGGTAGGTGTCAGGGTGGGGAGGGTAGAGAAGACCCAGCTGCCTGTGGACTGATGACCTAGAAACTTACAGCTAGCTTTTCTTTTAAAATTAATTAATTTATTTTTTGGCCGCATTGGGTCTTCGTTGCTGTGCACGGGCTTTCTCTAGTTGCGGCGAGCGGGGGCTACTCTTCGTTGTGGTGCGCGGGCTTGCCATTGCGGTGGCTTCTCTTGCTGCGGAGCACGGGCTCTAGGCGCGCGGGCTTCAGTAGTTGTGGCTTGCGGGCTCTAGAGCACAGGCTCAGTAGTTGTGGCGCACGGGCTTAGTTGCTCCACGGCACGTGGGATCTTCCCAGATCAGGGCTCGAACCCGTGTCCCCTGCACTGGCAGGCGGATTCTTAACCACTGCACCACCAGGGAGGCCCGACAACACGTTTTTAAAATGTGGCGCAACTGCTCGTGATTTCTTCTTTCTCTTAGATGAGAAGGGCAGAAAAGTTCTGATTTCTCCAGTGTCCCAGGGGAGGAGGAACAAGCTAAGGAAGAAAGTACTCTGAACCAGGAGTCAGGAGATAGGGGTTTCAGGTCCAGCAGGTATAAGTATGTCCCAAATATTGAACGGGACATACTTATGCTAAAAACATATTTATTGTTTATCCGAAATGCAAAGTTATCTTGTATATTTATTCACTAACTCTGGTTAACTCTGTCTCCCAGATTCTCACTCACTTCTTCCAAAGCAGGTATTGTTGGGGCCTCTTTCAAGAATCTCACGGGTAAGAATTGTTCCTGTTGAAGCACTATCCTTAATCACCAAAAGATGGAAACAACCCACATGTCATCGATGGAAGAATGAATAAACAAGATCTGGTTTACCCATACAATGAAATACTATTCAGTCATAAAAAAGAATGCAGTATTGATCCATGCTATAACGATGAACCTTGAAAACATTATGCTAAATGAAAGCAGTCATTCACTAAAGGTCATATATTGTGATTCCATTTATATGAAATATCCTTAGTAGGCAGAGCCATCGACAGGAAGCAGGTTAGTGGTTTTCCAGGGGTAAGAGCAGGCGGAAACCGGGAGTGATGGCTTCTCCGGTATGGAGTTTCCTTTTGAAATGATGAAAATGTTCTGCAAGTAGACACTGGGGATGGTTGCCCAACGTCGCGAAGGTACTAAATGTCGTTAACGGTCAGTTTTATGTTATGTGTATTTTACCAAGTTAAAAAAAAAAAAAAGAGGCTCTCCTGTTAACCTCAGTATACCTCCTCCCTGCGTGTTACTGGTTGAATTGTGTCCCCCCAAAAGATATGCTTCCCCATTACCTGTGAAGGCAGCCTTATTTGGAAATAGGGTCTCCGCAGATGTAATCAAGTTAAGATGAGGTCATTAGGGTGGGCCCTCATCCAATAGGACTGGTGTCCTTAAAAATAGATGGGATTAGAGACACACAGGGGGAGCGTCATGTGACTACAGTGGCCGAGACTGAGGTGCTGCCCTGCTAGCCAGGGACCGCCTGGCGCCTCAGGACAGGGTAAGGAACCTCTCCTAGAGGCCTCGGTGGGATCGTGGCCCTGCCAACATTTGGATTTCTGGTCTACAGCACACTTCCAGCCTCCGGAACTGCAAGAGAAGGCCCTTCTGATGTCTTAAGCGGCCAATGGGACCCTACAGGACCCACTCTCTCACTTTTAGGCCCCCCCCCCACAAGGCGCTGTATCTCTCCCTCCCCCCTCCTTCGGGGGGAGAAGCATAAACAGGGCATCCTCTAAGCCTCTTCCCCTGACCCCCTCAGCCCTGCCAGAAACTTCCCTCCGGCCTTTTCAAAGAAGCACACGGCCACAGATGTGTCATTCCATTGCCTCAGTTTTAAATATTTATTTAAAATCCAGAAGGGAAAAGGAGAAACGGAACCCACTTGGGTTTTAACACATTGACACGTGGACAGAGACATGAACAAGGACAGCAGAGAAACCCAAGAACAAGACAGACGCCAGGACAGAGGCCAGGTGGAGACTGGCGGCTGGGGAGACCGAGCACTGAGATGAGGCCCGAGCTGCTACAAAAACACACTTCCAGGGAGCGTGGAGGCGGGCGGGGTGGGGGAGGGAGACAGGAAGTGGGGGGGGAGGGGAGGGTGGGCCAGAGTGAGGTATTAAATAATGAAAATCGAATCCAATTCCTAAAGAGACACTTTAGAAAAAAAAAAAAGACACAAATAGACGTTCACATAAAATTTCCCCTTCTACAAAAATAATTCCATAGTTAAAATGACTGCAAAATCCAGCCTGGACGCTGACTGGTTCGCTGAGGCAGGACAGTTCAGATTGCCCTGAAGAGCCCTGCCACGCTGAACCCGGAGATTCCCGTAATAAGCCTTTCTCCTCAGCCCACATTTATACTTGGAGCTAATGGCGCTGGGTTTCTGCAGAACTGAACGACGATGAAAAAGCAAGAGTGACGACTGTATCTTGGAAGGACAAGCTCCAGGAAGGGAGGACCTTAGGGGATGGTCTGTGGCTTCATCATGAGATGGGTCCATATTTACATGCCACCTCCAAGGCCAGCCCTGACCCAGTGCCGTTCTCCTAATTGGTTTCTTCAAGGTCAAATCTGCAAGGTCAGGACTCTCCAGTCTAGATCATACCCTCCAAGACAAGCCTAACTTCCTTCCAGGACCAAGGAAGGCCAAACTAAAATCCTTCATCCTCAGGCCTCCCCCTGCCTTAAGAGGACAAGCATTTCAAAGTCCATAAGTTAAAAGGTAAATCTTTTCTACTTCTGTTTCTGGTTGTTTTTTCTTTTTGTTTTTATGCTTTGCTTTTTGTTTTTTTTTCCTTTTACCTTCTTCCCCCCGCCCTCCTTAACAGATTATGCAATGAGCACAAGGGTGATGCTAGGAAAATTTTAAGAATTCCCCAAACTTTGTCATTTGGAGGAGAGAGAAAAACGTGGATGATACCCCACATCCAAATGTTTCTTCAAAGTCTGTGGCAAAACTGGTAGCACCTTCAGAATCTTAAATAGGTTTTTTTTTTTCCTTAAAAAAATCACATACACTACGAGAAAATTGTGAGCACCAGCGATTTCACAGTGGGAGGTAGCAGACGTGGGCACCCCCAGCCCCGAGGATCTCACCTCTCCCTCTCGGCATCCATCCCTTCCCACCCCCTGGCTGCTCTCTCTCACCTTCTCACCTCTTTCCCAGGTGAAAAAAAAAATAGTAACGCACCTTCTTTGCGTTTGTTTAAATAAAATATATATACTTCTTTCTTTCCTTTTCTCCTTTTTTCATGTCTCCTCTCTAATATTGCACATCAAAGCTCCCTGGCAGGGGCCAGCTGACGAGATGTCCCCTTCCCTCAAGCTGGCTGGAACGTGGGGCTCTTTGGGAAGGAAGCTGAGCAGGGAAGGGGGTGGCCGCAGAGCTGGGAGACAGGCCGCGGGGCTCAGGCGGGTTGCGGACCCGGCTTGCTCTGTCTGGCTCTTTGGTTGGTCTTTGGGGCTGAGCTGGGATGAGTCGTTCCCAAGGATACCCCGTGCCCTGCTACCCCTCAGCCTCTTCTACTGGGCAGACAACAGCTGGGGTCTGCTCAAGGATCCTTGGGCAGGTGAGCTGCCTCTCCTAGGGGCCCACCTGCCCCTAGGTACCCTCCTCTTCCCTCCCCCTCGAGGCCGAGAGGAGTCAGGAGGTCAGAGGTCAGAGGAAGCACGCAGGTCCAACTTCGAGGCGGTACTGCTTCCCTGATGAGGCAGGAGGGAGGTTGTCCACGCTGACAATGGGCAGCTGCTGGGGGTCCTGGGTCCGGAAGGTGAAGAGTGTCTGATGCCAGCGGCCATCCTGGACCTGCGGGTAGAGGGAAACGGGGACATGTACATCCATCATAGTTCTCATCATATATCAAGTGCGTTTCTCCCTCATCTTTCTTCACAATTTTTAATGTCCACGTGGCATTTCACTTTTTCAGTGACCTGTATGTGTCCATTTAGATTGCTTCCGCCATTTTGATTCTTAAAAGAAAAGCGGTCACGAGTATCACTGTAGCTAAACTTTTGTGCCCATTCTTAATTATTTCCCTAGAACAAATTCTAGAAGTAAGATTTGCGGGATCAAAGGATAGGTACATTTGTAAGGCTTTGGATATATATTGGAAATATACATGTAGCTGCTGTTCCCAAAGCCTCTACCCATTTAGTTTTAATTTTTCCAAATAGCTTTGTGTGAGAGTGTTGGTTTCCCCTCAGCATTACTGGTTTTGTCTAATTTTGTGAAACTGGTTTTTTGGATGACTTTCTGTCTCCCTCTTCCCCTACAACCCACCCTGTTTTAGGCCTTTGAAGACAACCAGAATGTTAAGGGAAGAAATTAGCCTGGCAGGGCAGGGGCAGAGAGAAGAGTACAGATACATCCTTCTATAAGCAGCCTTGTAAGTAAGCAGAGCATCTACCGGCTGGTAGAATTTTTACCAGCCCAGACCTTCCCTCAGAAGTTTCCCGGGGAGAAACGTGAATAAAAGCAATTTTATAAAACTCAAAGGTAAACATTATATGTATCATACTAATATACTATAGTGTAAAATTGTTACTATAGAAGAACACGTTTTTCTACCTGTCTATGCATGAGGGGCCTGTAAGGGGCCCCAAGACTTACCTTGCAGTCATCCATTGACACTTCCGGCCTGAACTGACCCCCGGCTTCAAAGATCTGCCCGTTCCAGGCCCGGAAGCGCACAGCCTGCTTAGCTGGGGTCTGCCTGGTGCCCTCCTGCCACACGGTCATGTTAAGGCAGTGGATGGTGATTTGCTGTGTCACCTCAGAGCTTAGCAGGTGCAGGAAATTCATCTGGACCCGGCTAATGGCAAACTCCACCTGTGGAGGAGATACGGCCGTGAGGCAGGGTCGGGCTGGGCTGCCCACAGCTCTCAGAATTCCTTACCTTCCTCTGGAAGGTCCAGGGATAAGCCCTTTCCTGGTAAACAATTCCCAGCCATGCTCCCAGAGCTGTACTCACTCTCAAGACAGAAAAACTGAGGTCTGTGTGAGCCAGTCCCACGGCCAAGGAGTAACAAGGAAGGGAAAGAACTGAGGTCTGCCTGATTCCAGCCAGAAATGCGAGGGTCCTGATGCACCGTATGGGAGGGGTCTCTGGAGCTGAGCTGGGATACCGAGGCTCATAGAGGAAGAGGATCTTGCCCAAGAGTGAGAGGCTCTTAGGGGGCAGTGGAAATGAGAAGTGCTTTCCCCACGTTTCTAAGTCCCAAGCTGCAGGCGGGGTAGGGTGAGGCAGCTGGAAAGGGCAGACCTGACAACAAACAACAGGACAGGGTTTCGGGCTTAAGTGGCTGTACGGTAAGTCCTGACAGTTGGGTTTTCTCTTTTTTTCTGGTGCAAGTGCCTGACTTAAGCTTTGATTGCTGAGGCATCCATTCAAAGAGGCATCCACTTCAAAGACAGACTATCTCAAATAAATACCTTGCCAGCCACAGGACTAGATAAAGAGTCAGGCCACCTCCAGGCACTGAGGTGCCTTTGTTTTAAAGCTCTGGATTGATTTCAATAACTGACCGTTTGGGCTACTTGTTTTTTCTCTCCCCATGCTTTAAATTCTGGCCCTTATATTTTAAATTCACCACTAAAGAATGAGCCTGCAAAACCCTAACACCCCCCCACCCCAATAAAAGCAGAACCCCAGGCCCACGCACGCTCTCTCTCTCTCTCTCTCTCTCTCCATGACCCTGTAGTGTGGCCCCAGGTGCAATTTCCAGGTGCTGTAAATAATAAAACTTTATTTATAGGCTGAGACCAGCACACAACGATTGGTGTAGTTGGCAGGACTGCACGACCGCCCTTGCAATCAATGGATGGGAGGCCCTTTACCTGCAACTTGCTTACTAACCACCTAACTCAGGTGGGTATCATCATCTGCAGAAGGAGCACTGCTTGCTGGGGGTCTGTCTCACTGCTAAGTGCTTTTGCATATTGCTATGGTATCCAATCCAAAAAGTCACGGCTGCCATGATAATCCCCCCAGAGCAGTGTGATCAAGGCCATAGGCTCTGACTAGCCACTGAGACCACTCATTATAAAGGCCTTAATTGACTATTAATGTGATTAATTAAGGGTCCTCCATGACTCAAGGGGAGAGTTAAGGAAAGTGAACTGGAGCACCAGGCTAAGTCACTGCCCAAGGAAAGGCTCTCGGCTGAAGGCAAGAGGGAAATATTCCTGTAGGTGAGGATAGGAGACCTCCACCTAGGACCACTGAGTTGGCGGTTGTGCCTGGACCACATATCGTAATCCAGAAGAGTGAAATAGCCTTGCAACTGGAAACCAGTGGACCTCCAGAAGGAAGACACAAGAGATCTATGGTTTCTGTGTCAAAATGTCACTCATTACTGTCATTCTTCATCCCTGACCCAATGGGATAATATGGGTCCCATCCCTGGTGTGATGTTCCTAAAAAAATTAATGGGCAGTGACCACCTAGAGGGGTGGGATAGGGAGGGTGGGAGGGTGACACACGAGGGAGGAGATATGGGGATATATGTATATGTATAGCTGATTCGCTTTGCTATACAGCAGAAACTAACACACCATTGTAAAGCAATTATACTCCAAAAAAGATGTTAAAAAAAATTATCGGGCAAACATAAATGGCCTAAAAATCTGATGCCAGCACCTCCTAAGAACCCTGAGGAGGTGCACCAGCTCCTTGATAAACGCAAAACCCCACGGAAGCATCCTGGGGATATACCAACATGCCTAGGCTCTGGTATGACACTAGAGGCCTAAGGGCTTTTCCCAAAGACCCTGTGCGTATCATGCTCGTTTAAGCAGACCTCAGTCCCAGAGAGGTCTCTTGGAACACCCTGGGAAGGAAAGCAGCGAGCTATGAGGACGGTTCACAGTGATGCCATCCAAAATTTTCCAGTAACAACACGTCAGTTTAAGATAACAGGAGAAAATCGGGAAGTAGAAACTGAGATAAAAAACTATACTTGAACTGAAATTCAAATTTTTCTTAAATATTTTATGTAGCAGGAAGGAGAGAGGGGAACTAATTGGCTATTTTGGTATTTTTGTTTGTTTGTGTGTTACAGGCTCTCAATCGTTACTCAAGGCTGCCAAAATTCAACGACTGGTCAATACCTCCAAAGACCCTAAAATCCATAGTTTTCTTAAAGATCCATCCGGGCTATATGCTTGTTTCCTCAGCCCCCTCGGCTTTCGCCTCAGCAGAACTAAGAAACACACCTTATAAGGCGTCCCTGCTGCCAAGGGAAAAGTTGACGGGGTCATCCAGGCATCTAGGATGAGGAAGAGGGATCAGGGAAGGCAAAGGCCCCTAGAGCCACTGGTATCCTACCAGGGCCCTTACTCTTTTTGGATGTTTACTCCTGGCATGGTTGCATCCTTCCATCACAGTGATCACTGCTAAGGCTCACAGTGAATGGAAAACATTAAGATGAGGCCCATCTCCTGCTGCGCAAAATTGGCACGGTCCAGTGGGTTTACCATTTCCATGGTCGTGGCGATCTAAATGACCCCTCTTCATTTTCAACTCTGAAGAGGCCCCATTTGACCCAAAGAATTATTATTATTATTTTTTTGTTACCATGACTGCCAAGATGCTAGTCCTGTTGATGGGCAGAGAATTATTTTTAGAGCACACTCCCCTAATTATAGGGTGGTACTACAACGTTTTATTGGAACTGCCAAAACCATACAAAAGGCACTAAAACTCCTGGAAAAAAATTTACATTTTTTTCTCTGTCCCGTGAAGATTAAATCTTTGAAATGGAAACACCCCAGGAGGTAACTAAAACTCTACCCACAATTGCCTGAGGCTGAAGAAAAAAAATGAGGGGGAAGAGGCCTCTTAAAATACAAACTGCTATAAAAGCTCTCTTACTCAAAAGCTAGTCCACAGCATCCTTAATATTACTTGTCAAGAACAAATACACATCTTAAAAGTCATCTCCACAAATACTAGTAAAAAGCATTAGCCACTGGAGCAGGTAACTCTGTTCTGCCTGTCAGACACAATTTGGAGTCAAACGTTATTTACAGACTAGTAAGTTTTATATTGTTGTACCTGATTCATGGCTAAAATTTTGGAGTGGAAGCTATAGCATCTCAGTGTCTCTGTGTGTTTATGTAAGTCTCTGGATGTATATGTGACTTTTTTCTTTCTCTCTACCTCTGAATGGTATTGCCAAAATTAATTTGTAAAAGAGCTCCGTTTAACCGGCTTAAAAATAAGTACTTATGGGTTTCCCTGGTGGCGCAGTGGTTGAGAGTCTGCCTGCCGATGCAGTGGACACGGGTTCGTGCCCCGGTCCGGGAAGATCCCACATGCCGTGGAGCGGCTGGGCCCGTGAGCCATGGCCGCTGGGCCTGCGCGTCCGGAGCCTGCGCTCCGCAACAGGAGAGGCCACAACAGTGCGAGGCCCGCGTACCGAAAAAAAAAAAAAAAAAGCACTTATGAATTAGGTATTCCTAAAACTCAGAAATATAGAAACTAATCCAAATGTTTTTCAAGTTCACATGATCTGGGATAATCTTTGGTAAATAAAAGCCAATCTAAGTTTGTTTTAATTAAAATAGGTATGTCTTTATAGTTATCAGCATTAAATATACTGCAGATAAATAACTTTATGGGGTTTACTAGTCAAATAAATCCATGTTATCTCTATTACAAAAGAAAATTAGCTTGGGATGATGGCTGACTTTGTCTACTGTCTAATGAAGATTTTGGAGGTAGTTTAAGCATATTGTCAGGAGAGAGAAAAAGAATTTTACCTTGTGCGGTCAAGTTGGCTAAAATTGGACTGTTACTATAAGAGTTTTTTTTTTAAATAAGGCTTTAATATCAATAATGTGCTTATGTAATTTTCTTCATCTGCTATAAGGACAAAGTTTTCTTGGAGCACTGGTCTGCTCCTGTTAAGAGATTATGAAAAGTTTTTCTTTACCTTTTAAGTAATCTGGCTAGAAAGAAAAGATTTTGTGTTTTATCAAAATAATTTCCTGTGCTTCATGTTGCCTTAATGAGGTCTTTAGTTACCTAGAAGACACAGTCTTCTCAATATCAAAAGAGCTAAGTTTTCTCACAACGATGTAACCATCTGTATTTGCTTTTAAAATCTTTTGTCACTTTGGCTAAGTAGATAATTAAGTACTTGTTCATAATGAACTGTGATTCTATTTAGTTAAGTGTCCAAAACCTTTGATATTTTTGACAGACTTCCCAAAATCAAGTTCTAAATGAAGACTTTTTGACTTGGAAGTAACTGGGGTTTTCCAGAGGATCGTTGGAACATCTCAAAAGAGCCATCTCTTTCCTTATAAAAAGAGAAACATTAAACTAATTAGGCTTATTTGATATATTAAATCACATGGGAAACATTGTCAAATAAGAAATACACCTTCTCTTTATGGATATCCTTGAATGGGTATATGTTATTAATATGGTGTTCCAGAAATAATATGAAATTCCTAAAAGTCTGATATGTTATGTTATCCATCTATAACCCCAGCTATCATCTTAAAATGTTGTGTGTCACAGAAATAACCAAATTTCCTTGTCAACTGCATCATAATGAACTCCCATCAGATCTTTAACCATAGGCATTTTAAAATGTCATTCTTTTGTCAGTCTTTTATCATTTATAATTATTGTTTTCCTCTTTTATCATTTATAATTATTGTTTTGTTCCTTTGCAAAAGTGCTTCATCTTCAAGGAGATTCATGGAAAGGACTCTGACAAGTACAGGTTTCTGATAACTTTTAAATCATACCATTGAATGGGTAAGAATTTATAGAACTCTAAGGAAAAACTGGATTCATGAAACTAACAAAAGATCAAGATCGAGGATCAATTACATAGGACTGAACGAACTGATGGGGATGATTATAACTTTTTATGCTTTTTTGGAAACACTGGCAGTTCTTTTAATCTCTGTTTCCACATTTAAGGAAAACTTTTCTCTTAAGCTAGCAATGCATTTCAGCCATTTGGTGAAGTACACCTTTGTGAACAAAGATGAAACAATTGCTGTTTCTCCCGCCTGATCCTTCTAGAATTCAGAAGCTCTTGGTGAGTATTCTCATGGCAGTATAATTATTTGCATAAGTTCAATGAGAATCTATTCTCCTTGTAACAGGACACAATTGGAAATACTTGGTTATCACCAAGGCTATGAATGGAATGTCATATTTGAGAGAGACATAAAGAGACTCAGATATGACCAGATCACTTAAGGAACTAAGGTTGACTTTATGGAGCCAATAAAGCCCCTTAGAAAAATCAGTCTGTTACCTTGATTACAGGGTTCCCAGCAGCCTTACCAGGTGAGTAAGGAAGGTCACTTCCTGGCAGGTACAGGAATCTCAGGATATTTTGAGGACTTTAAGAAGAGAGGAATTCACCCAAGTCTATAAGTATTCCAGGCAAAGTCTGATGGTAAGTTCTTGGCTCCGCTTCCTGGCCTGGAGAGGCTTTTAAAAGTTCAATCTGAGACTCGTTATGAAAGGTTCCAGCAAAGCAGCAAGGAGCCTATGCTGTCAATCACTCTTCCTGCTGCACTTATGTAAATAATCAAATTTATTGAAACTAGACTTAATTTGCACACAAATTAGTTTTTCTATGGTTGTCGTTAATAGAAATGGGGGTGACGGTACAGAGAAAATTCTCAGCCCGGAGACTGGCACGTGGTAAGTGGGCACCAAACATGAGTCACATATTTGCGTATACAACCCCGGAACACATATCCCAGCTGAGCATCGCACTGATTTATTTTGTGCTGATGGTCACGGCTGTCCAAGCCAGGCCAGCTTGGCTAACTCCGCCATTTTAGATATTAGGCAGAACGTTCTATTTGAAGAAAGAACCATTGGCATCACATAACTCAGAAGGGTTTGGAAACCATGGATTTTGAACAATTCATCCCCAGTGTACAGATGAGGAACTGGGATTCAGAAAGAGGAGATGACTTTCTCAAGGCCATGTAGCAAGATAGTCAAGGCTCAGTCCCAAACCTGGGTGGGCTGTGGTCCAGGGCAGGGGGCAGGGGCGTGTAGAGAGGGCCATCCAGTGGGGACTGGGGAGCAGATGGGTACCTTGGAGGCTGTGATGGGCTTGAGACACGTCTGTCCACCATGTGTGAAGTTGCAGGAGACTTCGATGGTGTCGGACGAGCAGCCAAGGTTTGGATCCACCCAGTAGGTACCTGCAGGCAGCATGGGACGGGGGTGGCATATATATGTGGGGAGGAACCCGGGGCTTGGTTCTGCAGGTGGACCCCACACCCTGGGACCCGCTGAGCCCCAGCTGGACATGAAGTCGGGGAGGGTGAGCAGAAAAGGGATTCTATGAGCCGCAGAGATGGAAGGAAACCCTCTGGGCAGAGGCCCCGGAGGGGCCACGTGGTGGAGCCCTTGCCTATGCCGCTCTTGGGTAGCGTCCATTTTACAGAGGGGACAACTGAGGCTGAGAGAGGCTGAGTCACTCGCCCAAGGGATTTAGGGATCGTTTAATTGAATGGTTTCGCCGCCAAGGCTAGGGATCCTCCTAGAGCTTGGTGGGAGTCAGGGCTTCTACCCCATCAACCAGGCACTTCTGCCGGCACTTGGTTTCCCCTTTGGGTTTCCGAGGGAGCCAAAGGCCCCAGAGCTGAAAGAGTAGGACAGCCGGCCACTCGTCCACCTTCTTGCTCAGCGGAGAGAAGGGTGGCTTGCCCAGCTCACAGAGCTGGTCAGAGGCAGGGCTGACCTTCAAACTCCGGTCTCTCTGCCTCTAAAACTGTGGTCCTTCCACAGCACCACATCAGCTCACGGAGAGAGAAGAGACCTGGATGAGGTGCGGACAGAAAGGGGGAATCCTGGCTCTGCAGGGCAGCTATGATGGGGTCCCCTCCCGGCCCTGGGGGCTTTTTCTACCACAGCTCTTGTCCCATTGCACGGAAATGGGACAGCTTGCGGATCTGTGGGCTCCGGAAGGGTGGGGCCACTCCTCTGTGTTTCCCACTATATCCCCACACCCCAGGAAGCACAAGCACTTGGCACATCGTGGGGCTCCGTGACTGTCTGTTGAGTGAATAAATGACTGCCTCCCCAAGGACAGAAACTTGGCCCAGTGGAGTGGAGGCTCTAATGCACCACCCCCCCGGCTCCTCCCGGAAGCCCCTGCCCTGCCCCGCCCACCCCTGCGGCAGGAAGCCCTCGCCTGAGACCGCGCCGGCGCTCGTACCATCCACCATCTTCTGCTCACAGTCCATGAGGTCCCGGCAGACCCGGGCGGGGTTCTCTTTGGTGCCCAGGGGCGTCTTAATGCTCTGGATGAGGCTGCTGAGGTAGTGTAAGGTTTTAAAGATCTCCCCTCCCTGGTCCAGCACCAGCCGGTCCGGATGGCTGTAACCCTGTCGTGGGGAGAGAGGGTGGCCATCGGCCTCTTGAGGTCCTGGCCTGGCCGGAGGTCCGAGCCTCCACAGCCCCAGGTTCTTGCTACTGAGGAGACATCTGAGTTCCCAGCAGGGGGCACACTTGGGTCTCCCTCCACTGAACAAATAAAGAGACTGGGGACCAGGGACAGGTGGGGGCAGATCTGCCAGGAGGGCCTGGAGGCTTGAGAGGAGTAGAGGGTCAGCCTGGTTCCTGTGCAGAACAGCAAGGTCCCCGTGAGCGAGGAGTCAAGGGAGCGGTCCCAAATCCCTCGGGAAGGGGTTGGTGAAGGACTTTCCACTGACCCCCAGAATGGAAGGAAGATAACGGGCCTTTCCATCTGTCTTCCCCCTGGGTCATGAGCCCTGAGAGAGTCACCTCGGCATCACCTCTCCCCAGCATGCTGCTCAGGGCACAAATGGAAATGTCTGAAGGTCTGAGCTGGGAGATAGTGAGCTCCCCATCGCGGGAAGGAGGCAAAGAAGCAAAGGGCACTCCTGACAGGGCTTGACTAGAGGACACCTGAGGCCCTGCTCAGCCTCATATCCTGGGGCTGACTTGATCACCGGCCAGGGTCTTAGCAGAGCCTGTGGACTGACAACAAACTTCCTGCTCCTGGCGGGCTGTGGGACTGAACCATGGAAGCTGCTGTGGGCTCTGGACCCAGCTGAGCATCTCTTCCTGACTCAGGAGGAAAGGGCTCTGGAGGAAAGAGAAAGGGCTCAGGCCTGTTTCTGGCCCCTGCTCTGGCCATGAATCACTCAGTGCAGGCCACGTGGAGGGCACTGACCACACATGGGCCATCACTTCCGTTTCCCCCAGGAAGGGACCCCATGTGGGCAAGGCCCCTGGTGGTACCTTTGCTCTCAGTGCTCCACTAGCGTCCATCCACGTCTGGAAAGCTGCCCCAAGGTCATCTTGTTGCTGTGCGGGGAGAAGACAGGGTGTACCTCCTGGTCTCCACACACCCACCAAGTGGGTGCTCCAGGGTCTGAGCGAGAGCCCTCCCACCCCTGCTTCCCCGGTGGGATCGTGGCCAACAGCATGCCTTTGGTGCAACTCTGTCCTTCTTCCCCTTGCAAACAGGCCCTTCTGCTCCCTTCCTCCAGGCACTTCCATAGTGCTCCAACACCCTCAGGATTAAGTCCAAACTCCTCAGCATGGCTCTAAGACCTGGACTGAGTGCTGTGGTCTCTGGCCCCGCCTCTCTTCTCTCTCCCACATGTGCTCCGTGCACCAGACACACTATTGTACTTCTAAGTTCCTAAGTACCATGCTCTGTCTAGCCACTGGGCCTTTGCACATGCTGCTCCCGTTGCCTCTTCCCTCCCTCCACCATTCCATTTACTATCCCAGTGGTACTCATCCAGGGGAGATGCTGCCCCCAGTGGACGTTGGGCAATATCTCGAGACTTCGGGGGCTGTCACAGCTGGAGGAGGGGATGCTACTGGCGTGTAGTGGGTGGAGGATGTTGCTGAACATCCTACCACGCACAGGACAATCACTCACAGCAAAGAATCATCTGGTTCCGAATGTCAACAGCGCTGCAGCTGAGAAACCCTGCCCTACGCTCATCCTATAGACGCCAGCTGCCATGGGAACTCTTTCCTGACGTTTCTGCCCCCAGGCTGGGTGTGGACCCCTTCCTCTACAGTCCCCGTGTCTCCCCTTTGGCTTGCACTGTAATTGTTTCACGTACACTTGTAGCTCCATCCCTGGCACTGGGCTTGCCAGAAACATAGCCATGGTCTTGCCATGAAAATAGTGAGGGGGAGAATCTGACAGTGAGTAAAGCGCAGGATTGGGGTCTGGGGCGAGGACTCTGGAGGTACTTCTCCAGCTCAAATCCCAGCCTTGCTACTTACTAACTGCACAATCTGGGCAAGTTGCTTAACCTCTCTTTGCCTCAGTTGTCTCATCCTGATAATGGGCATGACAATAAAACTCTCTCAGAACTGTTGAGAGGAATAAATGAGTTAATACGTGAAAAGTACTTCTAATGCTGTCTGGCATGTAACAAGCACTGAATATATTAGTTATTATTCGAAAAAACTCAAAACCCTCTCATTTCCCATTTTTTCAGAGGGAGAAGGTTTTTCTTACATCTCTTCACTTCCCCCTAGCTGGCTTCCTTACTGAATGAAGAAGGAAAAGTGTAGAGGGAGAGGCCAGGGCTGTCATTCCATTTCTATGGGCGAGGCAGAGGGATGGGCAGCGAGCAGCAGAGAGGGGAGAAGAACAGGGGCTCTGAGCAGCTCATGGCCCGAGGGCTCCTCCCCCATTCAGCCCTTCCCCTTGGCCGCTCCCCGGACGCTGTCAGGGCCTGCTTCTAACAGTCAATCATCACCGTGGTGAAATGGAGACGGAATTGTCAGAGGGCTTGGGAGGGGGCCATGCTTTCATACAGGCCAGGGTACCCACCAGGGAGGAACACAGGGGCCCCCCCTGCAACCTTGCCCGCCGGCCCTCTTTGGATTCAGAATCTGAGCTGGAAGGACTCTGCGATATTATGATTTATAATAAGAAATATATATTTGGTCTCCAATCCCGTTCCTGGCACAGAGCTCCTAAAAGCCCTGGAATCTCCTGGAATAGGGTCTCTTTTGCTATATTAATGAGGTGACTTTTGGACTGCTCAGTAAGTAACCTAAGGATGGGGGCTTGTGGTTGGTGGAACCAACCGTGTGATCAGAGGGTTGGAACTTGCAGTTACGGCCCACAGTCTCCAGGGAGGGGAGAGGGGGCTGGAGGTCGAGTCAATCACCAGTGGCCAATGATTTAATCAATCATGTCTGTGTAATGAAGCCTGCATAAAATCCCAAAAGGACTGGGTTCAGTGGGCTTTCAGGTTGGTGAACACACGGAGATTCGGGGAGAACAGGGGAGCTCGTGCCCCTTCCCCGTGCCTTGCCCTATGCACATCTTCCATCTGGCTGCTCCTCAGTGACAGCCTTTTATAATAAACCAACAATCTAATACGTAAAGTGTTTCCATGAGTTCTGTGAGCCGCTCTAGCAAATTAACGGAACCCCAGGAGGGCATGGTGGGAACCTCTGGTTTACAGCCAGTTGGCCAGAGGCACAGGTGACACCTGGATTTGCCACTGGCAATCTGAAGGGGGGCGGCGAGGGGGGGATGGTGAGGGACATGGGGATTGGGGGATGGGGGGGCCAGCAGCAATCTTGTAGGACTGAGCCCTCAACCTGTGGAATCTGACGCTAACTCCAAGTAGTGTCAGGATTGAGTTGAATTGTAGGACACCCAGCTGGTGTGTCCCCAACATTGCTTGTTGGTGCGGGGAACCCCCCTTCCCAACACACCCAGGTTGGAATCGGTACCAGAACCTTAAAGAGTTGTCAACGGATCTGTACAGTGTACCGACGGGACCCCGGAGCCAGCGGTGGGAGGTCTTCCTGGGTTCATAATCAGGGGTGCATTCTGACTAAAAGCTGGGTATCCTGCCTCTCAGGCCGGGGCTCCTTCTGCTGCTTCAGGGTCCAGGATCCAGTATGGAGCGGCAAAAGGACGTGGGCAGTTTAGGGCCACCTTGGCCAGAGAGGGGTCCACTGCCGCCACCTGCCCCCGACACCACCCCCCAGGCCTTACCCCACGCAGGCAACAGAGAATGTTCTCCAACTTACAAAGTGAATAGGGCTCCCTGGAGGACCCTGCAAAAGAAGAGGCTGGGTCTGTATCTGACGGGGACCTGGTGCTGCAGTCCCCGGGGCTGTCGGGGCGTGAGAGAACCCACCACGCTGGTCTCTGCCTGGCCCTACCAGGACTGTGCCACACTGTCCCGGAGGCCTGGCCTGGCCTGTGAAGTCAGGGCCAGTCCTGCGAAGGCTGCCAGCACAGCCTTGGGTTTCACTCAAAGGAATCCCACCTGCTGCCCTGCAGTTCAAGGGGTACCGGGCACACAGCTACCTACCGGTGGGCCGGGCTGCCCTCTGGGACCGGGAGGACCCTGGAGGAAGAGGAGAACAATGAGGCCCTGGTCAAAGGCCTCTCATCCCCCCACCCAGCCCGGGCCTCCTCCAGCAGACCTGAGACCCGGGCACGATGGTGGCCCAGGTGCAGATTGAGGCCCACAGGGAAAAACGTGCCCAAGGACACGCCTGGTCATGGGCAGGGGAAACCAGAGGGCCCGTCCCTCCCACTCCCCTGTCCCCCCAGCCCTCATACCGCAGCCCACTCACCCTCGGACCTTGCAATCCCTAGAGGGGGGACAGAAGCAGGGAGAAAGAGTCAGAGGACCAGGCTGAGCCATGCCCGCCCCCTGCCCCAGCCCAACCCTGCCATACCCCCTGCCATAGTGTCCCCAGCCCATCCACTCACCAAGTCCCCTCGCCTGCCTTTGTCACCCTTCGGACCCTGCAATAAACCATGGCCCAGTGAGAGGGGGCTCAGAGGGGAAGCCCCACGTCCCAGATGGGGAAACTGAGGCTCAGACTGGCCCTGGGTCACAGAGACAGTCTCGCCCCAGCGGTGTTCCTGGCCAGCCCCCTGCACATACCTGGCGTCCTGAAGGTCCCAGGAATCCTAGGGGCCCAATGATGCCTTCCTTCCCCTAAAGGAGAGAGAAAGGCTTGTGTGTCCTTGTCCCAGAGCCTGGGGAATACAGTCACAGGGACAGGAGGGTAGAGGGCAGCCTGAGTGTTCCAAGGGGATGGAAGGGAGACGTCCTCAAGGGGGCCAGGCCATGCGTCTCCTGAGCCCGTCCTATGTGCCTTGTGGGGGGGGCCACCAGTGGACGGGGGGAGCAGTGAAAGGGGAAAGGATGGCAGCCCAGCTGGCAGGAACGGCATGAGCAAAGGTATGGAAACAGGAGTGAAGATTGTGGGCAGAGGGGCTCGATGCCGAAGGAACAGGAGGAGTGGCGGCCCCCCGGCTGATGGCTGGCCAGCCTTGGGCCTCGGATAACTGTCCCTGCTGGGATAGACAGGGAGACGACTCACCATCAAGCCAGGAGGCCCCCGAGGGCCCTGGATGCCTTTGAAGCCAATGTCTCCTGGGGGGCCCTGCAGAAGGCAGAGGAAGGGCTGCTGTGTCTGGGCGGCCACTGGGCGAGGGCTCCAGCGCTCTGCCACCCGAGGTCTGGCCAACCTTTGCCCTCCTTGTCAAGAGACGCCTCACCCGAGAGGCTCCAGGAAGAGTAACAAATGTGCCAGAGAGCTGGCTCGGTGCTAAATGGTGTGGGTCTCTGGTCTTAATTGTAACAACCCTTTCCTGTTATTATACCCATTTTATAGATGAGAAAACTGAGGCTTGGAGAGACCGAGTAACTTGCTTGAGGCACAGAGCAGTTGAATTGTGGAGCTGGGTTTAGAACCCAGGTCTGCTGGAATGTGAGTGCTGGGAGACACAGGTGTTCAGGCTAGACCCCGGCTGTGTTGCAGCCCACGCTGCTAATGCTCAAGAAATATTTGTTGAGTGAATAAATGAATAAATGAACAAGCAGGTGGATGGATGGGGCCCCAAGAGGAACAGTGTAGAATGGGAATCTGTACCTTGGGTCCGAAGAGGCCAGCCATTCCTGGGAATCCCATCTCACCAGAGTCACCCTGTGGGGAGAACAGGATGAGAAGGGTGCCTGGGCAGTCATGCAGGACCCCTGGGCCTGCCTTCTTGCAGGGATATCAGCCACTCCACCTCGAAGCGATCAGATGAGTGTGAATGGCTCACAGAGCAGACGCCAGGTCAGCCTGGACTCCAGCGGGGCAGGAGCCCGTGCCCTCTGTCAAATGGGAAAGTGGAGGCCAGCTCAGGCCTTCCACAGGGGATGCTCTAGAACACTCAGGATCTCCTGTCCCAGGTCTTCAAGGAAGACAGTGGAAGGACCTGTAGACTTCCCAACCCATCCCAAAGGCTCTACTGAGGAATGGGCCCCTCAAAGTAACCCCTAAAAACCGAGGGCCTGCTATGTGTCAGGCACTCTGCATGCACCACCATGCATGTGTGTTCCCACATCAGCCTGGGGAGACACAATGTGCCTATTCACAGACCAGGAAATAAAGACTCAGAGAGGGCAGGAACCTGCTCAAAGTCACACAGATGTTGTGGAGTGTGCTAGATTCAGATAAGGTTATAATTCCGGAGGCCTGCGTTACATGGTTCGTTGTTGCTTAACTTTTTTTTTTTTTTAATTTATTTTTGACTGTGTTGGGTCTTCGTTGCTGTGTGCGGGCTTTCTCTAGTTGTAGCGAGCGGGGGCTACTCTTCGTTGCGGCGCGCGGGCTTCTCACTGCAGTGGCTTCCCTCGTTGTGGAGCAAGGGCTCTAGGCATGTGGCTTCATGGAGCGCGGGCTCAGTAGTTGTGGCTCACGGGCTCTAGAGCACAGGTTCAGTAGTTGTGGCACACGGGTTTTGTTGCTCCATGGCATGTGGGATCTTCCCAGACCAGGGGATCGAACTCGTGTCCCCTGCATTGGCAGGCAGATTCTCAACCAATGCACCACCAGGGAAGCCCATATTGCTTAACCTTTTTTTTTCCCGTGGTACGTGGGCCTCTCACTGCTGTGGCCTCTCCTGTTGCGGAGCACAGGCTCCGGACGTGCAGGCTCAGCGGCCATGGCTCACGGGCCCAGCCACTCTGCGGCATGTGGGATCTTCCCAGACCGGGGCACGAACCCGTGTCCCCTGCATCGGCAGGCGGACTCTCAACCACTGCGCCACCAGGGAAGCCCTGTTGCTTAACTTTTAAAGAAACTGCTCAACTGTTTTCCAAAGTGGTTGTACAATTTTACATTCCTATTAGCAGAGTACAGACTTCCCATTGCTCCACATCCTTGCCAAGGATCAGTATGATCAGTCTTTAAAAATTTTCTCCATTCAAATTCAAAGGTGTGCAGTAGCATCTCATTGTGGTTATAATGAGCATTTGCCTAATGATTCATGATATTGATCTTTTCATGTGCTTATTTGCCATCTGTATAGCTTCTTTGAAGTGTCTACTCAAACCTTTGGTCTAATTTTTAAAATTGGGCTGCTTATTTTCTTACTATTGAGTTTTGAGAGTTCTTTATATATTCTGGCTATAAATCCTTTACGAGACATATGCTTTGCACTTTCTCCTAGTATGTGTTTTATCTTTTCATTCTCTTGACAGTGTCCTTTTGAGAAGCAAAAGTTTTAAATTTCATTATGTCCAATTTATCAGATTTTCTTTTATGCATCATGCTTTTGGTGTCATTTCTAAGAAATCTTTTTATAACCCAAGGTCTCAAAGATTTTCTTGTACACTTTCTTGTAGAAGTTTTAGCCCTTTTGGTTTTATTTTTAGGTGTATGATCCATGTTGAGTTAACTTTTGTACACAGTATGAAGTATCCAATTGTTCTGGAGCCATTGCTGGAAAACACTATTCCGTATCCACTGAATTACTTTTGCACCTATGTCAAAGATCAGTTGTCTGTATATGAATGAATACATTTCTGGACTCTTTTTTCTGTTCCTTTGATCCGTTAGTATATTTATGGCAATACCATACCTTCTTGATTCCTGTAGCTTTGTAAGTCTTGAAATCAACTACTGTTAGTCCTTCAACTTTGTTCTTCTTTTTCCAAGTTGTTTTGGTTATTCTAGGTCTTTTGCATTTCCAAATGAATTTTAGAATTAGCTTGTTATTTTCTACAAGAAAAACCTGATGGGATTTTGATTGGGATTGTGTTGAATCTATAGACCAACATGAGGAAAATTGACATCTTAACAATATTGAGTTTTTTGACCAATAAACACAGCAAATACCTCCACTTATTTAGATCTTCCTCAATTTATCTCAACAATGCTTTATAGTTTTTCAGTGTACATGTCTTATACACCTATTGTCATGTGTATCTCTAAGGATTTCATATTTTTATGCTATTGTAAATAGTATTGCTCTTTAGGTTTCCAATTCTGATTGCTTCTTGCTAGCACATACAAGTCATTTGAGTATATTGAGCTGGTGTCCTGCTATCTTGCTAAAACTCCCTTATTCTCGTAGCTTTATTGTAGATTCTATTGGGTTTTCTACGTAGACAACCATTTTGTCTACAGATGAAAAGTTTCATGTCTTCCTTTTTGATATGGATGTCTTTTATTTATTTTTCTTGCCTTACTGCATTGGCTAGAACTGCCAATACAATGTTGAATAGAAGTAGTGAGAACAGATAACTTTGACTTGTTTCTGCCCTTTGGGAGAAAGAATTCAGTCATTCACTATTTTTTTTTTTTTTCTGTTGGGTCGGGTCTTAGTTGTGGCCGGCAGGCTCCTTAGTTGCAGCTTGCTGGCTCCTTAGTTGAGGTACGCTGGCTCCTTAGTTGTAGCATGTGAACTCTTAGCTGCGGTACGCATGTGGGATCTAGTTCCCTGACCAGGGATCAAACCCGGGCCCCCTGCGTTGGGAGTGTGGAGTCTTATCCACTACACCACCAGGGAAGTCCCAGTCATTCACTATTTAGTATGATGTTAAATATAGATTTTTCATGGATGCCTTTTTTCAAGTTGAGAGAGTTCCTTGGTCTACCAAGTTGAGAAATTTTATCAGAAATGGAGTTGGATTTTATCAATTACTTTTCTTGCACCTACTGAGATGATTAACTGGGTTTTCTTTTTTCACTTGCTAATATGCTGAATTACATTGATTTACTTTCAAATGTTATACCATCCTTGCATTCCTGGGATAAACCTCACTTGATCTTGATGTACAATCCTTTTAATGTATTCTTAGATTCATTCTTCTAAAATTGTATTGATGATTTTTGTATCTATAGTTATGAGGTATGTTGGTCTGTAGTTTTCTTTTCTTGTAATGTCCTCATCTGGCATTGACATCAAAGTAATGCTAACCTCATAGAATGTGTTGGGAAATATTCCTCCTCTTCAATTTTCTGGAAGAGTTTATGCAGAATTGGTATTTTTTCCTTCCATAAACAATGACTAGAATTTACCAGTGAAGTCATCTGAGCCTTTGTGGGAAGTTTTTAAACTACAGATGCAATTTCTCTAATAGATACAAGGCTGTTGAAGGCTATTTAGAGTTCCGGTTGGAATCACCTCTCCTCATTCTGAAGGGACCGCTCATATCTCATTTCTCAGCTTTTTTCCACCCCCAAGCCTGCACGCAGGGGAGGCAGAATGGTATCTGTGCCCACAGAGGGTATTGGTCTGCCCTCGTCACAGAGCAGGAAGGTGGCTTCTGGGTCTGTGTGTGTGAACACGTGTGTTCCCTGGGGCTCACTCACCGGCTGGCCTTTGGATCCAGGCTCCCCCTGGTTCCCAGGAAGCCCCGTTCCGCCTTCCGTCCCTCGTTTGCCAGGGGGACCCAGCTGCCCGGGTAACCCACTTTCACCCTTAAAGAAATACACCAAGATGACCAATCAAAGGGAGAAAATGGCTCGAGGAGAGGGGAGGCGCTGAACAACCATTCCACAGGGTCAGTTAACATCTCCGGGTGCTGGGGCAACAGGGTGGTGGAGGGGTGCTCAAAACTTCATCCTCCTTAAGGGGAAAGTCTCTTTTCTTACTCTGGCATTCAAGGGCCACTTTCCGTCCACTCTCCCACACGCCTCTCCTCTTCATTGTTTCTTCCCAACAGACCATGCAGTCCCCACCTCCACACTTCCATTCACACTGGCCCTCCTTGCTCATTTAAATCCTCCACGGGCCAAGGCCATCTCTCCCTCTGCCAGCTGTCTTTATGGAGGGTTCCAACCTCTCTCCAACTAAACCTCAAGCTCAGAGAGGGCGAGAGCCCCGTTTGATTAATTCGTTTCAATCTTCCCTTCAGTGTCTAGCCCTGGGCTCAGACTGACTCCTGGCTGCCTCCGCCACCACTCAAGGAAACTTTCTAAAAAGATGCCTTGGAGGGTCTCAGAGCCAGCAACATGCACTGTTCCACAAAGGCCCACAAGAGGGCGCCCATGGACAACTCAACAAATAGTTGACAGTGTCAAGGGCCTGGTAGGGGGCAGTATTACAGCTCCCTGGATAAACTATCCTTTAAGTCAAGTTTAAGCTTGGGGAGGGACCCCTGAGAAAGAGGACTCCATTTTCACACAGGCCCTGGGACATGGGCGCTCACATCAGCACTGCAGTCGGTGTCATTATAGTTAGTACCAAGGCAGAAAGGGTGGAGGGCGGGTAAGGGGATTAACAAGTGTCTGACCTTGAATCCTGGGGGCCCCTGTGCTCCAGGCAAGCCAGCCACACCTGGATTTCCTCTCTTCCCAGCAGGGCCCATGGGGCCAGGGTCCCCATCGTCTCCCTGCTCCCCCTGTGAAGAAAGAGGGCAGAGGAGGATTTTTCATGTTTCAGGAAATAGGCAGCCAAGGAGGCAGGATGACTCAAAACCTGGGTGAAGGGCTTCCCTGGTGGCACAGTGGTTAAGAATCTGCCTGCCAGTGCAGGGGACATGGGTTCGAGCCCTGGTCCGGGAAGATCCCACATGCCGCGGAGCAACTAAGCCCATGTGCCACAACTACTGAGCCCGTGCGCCTAGAGCCCGTGCTCCACAACAAGAGAAGCCACCGCAATGAGAAGCCCGCACACTGCAACCAAGAGTAGACCCCGCTCTCCGCAACTAGAGAAAGCCCGCGTGCAACAACGAAGACCCAACGTAGCCAAAGAGAAAACAAAGCAAAACGAAACAAAACAAAAACCTGGGTGAAGCTGGAGGTTAAACTGAGGGATGGAGGTCATACTGCCTGTGTGTGAGGATGGCTGGACCAGCGGGACAAATGGGTGGGGAAGGGAAGGGTCTTAAAAACCGGAAGCTCTGTTTGCTGGACAGGGCATGACCCTCTGGGTACTGGCATGGAGGAGAGACAGTGAGATGGGCCATAGTCCCAGGTCCCAGGTCCCAAGGGATGAGGCCATTGCCCATGCAGGAGGCTTCTGGATATGCTGGTTCTGCCCATCCAAGTTTCCAAACGCGCTCCTCCCGGCCCATGGCCTACGGCACCCCGCCACGCACACACCTCATCTCAAATGGAGACACTGTCTCTTAACCCCAAGTCCTGCTCACCTGCTGTCCTGCTTGACCGTCCCGGCCAGGAAGCCCATCTGGTCCAGCGACACCCTCGGGGCCCTGTCTCCCCACCACGCCCCGAGGCCCCGGCAGCCCCTGCAGGCCCTGGCGGTAAATAAGAAGCTGGTGAGGGCTTCTGGGGAGGGCAGGGAGGTGGGTGGGAGAGGAGAAGCTGGGAGTCACTCACCTGGATCCCCCTCCGTCCTGGTCCCCCAGCCTTGCCTTGCTTTCCCTTTGGTCCCTGAAAAATCAAGGAGCACATGATGAGGGCTTCCTGGAGGAGGTGCAGAACACTAGGCGCTCTGGAAGGGGGCCCTTCTGTGGCCGGGCCCTGCCCCTCCACTTCTTGGGCCTTGGCATCTGAATCTGCAGATGGGCCCAAGCAGCCTGACTCAGAAGCCCAAGGTCGAGGCTGTCACTAACCCTGGGTCCTGGGCCCTCACTGGCAACCCTGCTGCAGAGGCTCCGGACCCTGGCAACTTCCTGGTGGGAGCGAAGCCCACGGCTGGCTGGTCTATTTAATCCCCATGGGTTTGGCTCTCCCTGAGGGGTGGGGGGTGGCTCTGCGGGTGGAGGGGTGCACCCCTGGGGGGAAGTTGAGGGCATTAAGGCAGCCTTGGCCCAGCCTCAGTGGAGGCGGATGCAGGAGCCCCGGGTGCAAGGCAGGAAACTCCTCTCCACCGCCTCTGAACTCTTCCACGGGCATCACCAGCCCCGTGTCTTCCTCCACACCCCCTCGCTTCACTTCTCCCAGTTTTCTCTTTCCACAGTGTGGCATGGTGGAAAGAGAGGCCAGCGTTGGATCTTGACAGCCCTGGGTTCAAATACCGCTGGCTGACCTGACAGGTGGTCTCCCTCCGGGAGGCTCTATAAATGGGGCTGGTCATCCCCCCTCCCTCAGGCTGTCTGAAGGGATCTTGGCCAGGCCACACCCTGCAGGGCCCCTCCCTGTGGTTCCCTCTCTTTCTGAGCACCCCCAGCCCTCCCTCCCGTGTGCTGTGTGCCTGGGCCAGTCTCTTTCCCTTCCCTGTGGACGGCAGGGCCTCTTACCTCGTCCCCTTTCGATCCTTTGGGGCCCGGCCGTCCCCGGGGTCCCGGATGCCCCTGCAAACCAAGGTGAGATGACGCAAGGCAGCCCCAGGATTCTCTCCTGGGGAGGGTGGCCAGTCTCCGCCTGGAGGGGGGAGGTGTGGGGAGGGGTTTGGGGGTGCAGGCTCTGGGGGTGCCCCCGGGGTCAGGGCAGGAGAAACCAGAATGGGCTGCCCCAGGCGCTCCTGCAGGGAGGGTCCCTTTAAGCTTTAAGAGGCCCAGTTCTTTAATCACCCCGCTGCTCCTCTACCGCCCCCCTCAGGGCGGGAGGGGGATGGGACAGGCTGCACCACTCACGGGTTGGCCCTGCTGGCCTGGATTTCCACGGAGGCCTTGTACACCCTCCTGTCCCTGGAAGTCAAGGAGAGACAGATGAGGGGGCTCATTCTGGGGGGGGGAGGAGGACCCCAGAAAGCCCTTGTTCTTCCTAGCCATGTGTCATTGTCCCCCTGAGTCTCAGCACCCTCATCTGCAAAATGGGTGAAATAATGACCCTGCCAGGGAGGATGAGGGTGGGGCGGTGAAGAGCCGAGGGGGCTGGCAGGTGGGCGGAGCTTGCGAGGGGGGTTCTGGTGCTCATTCAGTGGCTTGTTCACACTGCTTCTGTTGGGAGAGCTGTTCTCGGCCACAGATGGGGACACTGAGGTTCTTGGAGGGGAGAGGTCTCCCTCCCCCGCCCATCCTCTCCCTCCCTCAGGAAAGATCTCGGACCCTTCCCCTCTCAGCATGAACTACGCCCTGAGCCCTTGCGGGGAGGGGGAGGGTTGTGCTTAAAGCCTGGGCACTAATGGTGGAAGGACAGGCCTGTTTCCTGGCAAAGGCTGTTCTAATTCTAGGTTGCAGGAAACAGAGGCCAAGGAAGGCCCTCTTATAACACTCCCGATGCTGCCAGCAGGTAGGAGCTCCGACACTTACCGGGTATCCAGAGTCCCCTGGCTCCCCGCGGTCTCCTCGATCACCCACAGGGCCCTAAACGACAAGGACAACAATGAAAAACGGGCCACTGGGTGCAGGGGATGCCACACCTGGGCCTCCTAGGCCACAACCTCGTGAAGCTCGCAGCAGCCTCACCCCTGCTCAGTTTCCCCGCCCCCTCCCAGGTCGGGGCTCCACCCTGGCATTGGTCCACGGGAGGGACAGTGGGGATGGGGGTCTTACCCGATCTCCAGGTGGCCCGGGGTGCCCCTCGGCCGTGCCATCCTCACCCTGCTCCCCCTGTGGACACAAAACAGCTTTAGCACAAACCTCCTGCTCCTGGTGAATTCTGGGAATTCCAGACACTCTGCACTGAGGCCAAAAGGGCCTTCATCAGAGACGAGGTCCAGCCGACTTAGGGTTACAGACAGAAAGACTGAGGCCAGAGAGGGAAGGGGAAGATGTGGGGTCAAAGGCAGACCTGGGCATGGAACCAGGAATGCAGAACACAGAACAGGGCTCTTTACCCTCCCCGCTGCTGGACACCGCCAGGCCGATGCCCCTGTCAGACGGGGTAGCTAAGCAGAGACCTTGGTCACACCCAGCTTTGCAGGGGACCAGCTGCCTAGACCTTCAACAGGTCCGTTCCCATCTCAGAGCTTTCTCAGCTGCGGAATCAGGGTGAGGAGGGGCGAAGGGGACAATGGCAATACCCATGCGGAGTGGAGTGGAATTCCATGAAATGACGCAGAAGTCCCTGCATGGTCCTCAGCAGTGACAATAATTCCAACAGCTGGCAGGCATGGCACTGCCACGGCCGCACACAGGCACTCACTGAATCCTCCCAACAACGCTACAAAGTAAGTGATATCATTCTCCCCATTTTACAGATGAGGACACTGAGGCACAAAGAGATGGTGTGAGCTGCTCAGTCATTCAGCCCCCAGTGACACAGTTCCCTTTCTCTGACCCTTGCTGGGAGAAAGTGGGCCGAGAACCAGCTTCAGGACAAACGTCCAACCCTTGATGGGAGCCCCAGAGAAGGCCCTGGGCTGCCCCGGACGGCACTCAGCAGTCGGCTAACTTGCAGGTCTTGTTCATATGACAGTTTCCTATCTGCAAAACGGGATTGTCATGCCTCGCAGCACTGCTCCGAGGACCCAGTGAGCAAAGGCGTGCTGCTGCACACAGAGTAGGGGCTCAGTAGAAATTGCTGTTGTTGATAATAATAACAGCAGGGAGGCTGTGTGGCATGGAGGTGGTCAGGAAGACCGCCGGAGGAGCAGAGTTTAGAGCCGAGGTCCTTGGGCCGCGGCAGGCCACGCCGGGCCCTGGGCTACCCACAGGACAGGTGGCTGGACACCATCTGTCAGCTACAAGGAAGGTGTAAGCAGGACAGCAAGTGGCAGAACCTCAGGGCTCAGAACGTTCCAGCCCCAGACAATTAGTGTCACCTCCCATGGGGGTGCATTCTGGGCAGGGGGCTCAAGCCAGGGCACCTCCGAGCCCCCTCGCTGTTGGCAGGGATTGAAGGGGAGGCCTGAGAGGCAGGGGAGAGGAGAGCCATCCCTGGGACTGGAGCCTGTCCCAGGCCCGAATCAGTCCAGAGGGCTGGTGGCTGTACGCCTTGGCCCAGGGCCTCTGTGGCTCTTGTGGGCAGAGATCAAAGGCATGAGGGACTTGGCCCGAGGCCTAGAACCAGTCGTACCCGGGAAGGGGGGGTGGGTGGCCCAAGGAGTGGGGATTCCCTTTCCTCCCTGACCACTCTCTATGGCTCTTTGTCCCGGGGCTCCATCCCACGGTGGAGGGAGATAGCTGGGCTGGGGGGTGTCGGGGAAGGGGGCAGTGTTTACCTAGTGTGTTCCATGTGCCAGGTACTTCATGAAGTATGTTTCATACATGGTTTCATGAACTCCATATAGCACCTCTATGCTGCTGTGACCACTGGTCCCATTTTACAGATGGAGAAAATGAGGCCCAGGGAAGGAAGGGTCTTAACCAAGGCCACACAAGACTCAAGGGGATGTCTAGGCCAAAAGCCAGCTCTACAGATCTCCCCCCTCCCCCACATGTGGCTGAAGTTTGGGGATGCATTTTTTAGCACCTGAAAGCTGGCGGGGTCCCCCCATTCCCCATCTTTCTCCTTGTTCTCAGAGTCTTATCCCATTTCCCCAGTCCCTCTGGCCGCCACCTTTGGAGACAGACACATGCCCCACAGGGAAATTCCAAGTTGAACAATATATTGGCTCATCTAAGTGTCTGTTTCTGGCTGGAAAAGCAAGGCCTGGCATCGGACAGAGTCTGGATCTGGTCCTGCCACACCTCCCACTGATCCTGAGCTAGTCCTGAAGCGTCGTGGAGACTCAGTTTCCCCACCTGTCAAGCGGGACCCTTACACTTCTGTGCCAGGGTCATGGTAATGATTATGGAGAAATCCTGGCTGGAGAGCTTTGCTTCGGGGGTCTTCCCCAGGAACCTGCTCTCTCCCCACCCCCCACACCTGCCGCCAAGCTCCATCCAGCTGTGGTTATTCAGTCCTGTGAGTATTTTTACTTTTGAGCTCTTTAGGGCATCATTCCACAGCCCCTAGCTCAGGGCCGAGAACATACTAAATAAATCATTATAAATCCATAAATACCTGTTGGTTAGCAGATGAATGATGCTCTCACTCATAATAATACTTATGTCAGAAAGTGCATCTGGCTGACATGTATGTGATGTCCTCCTTAGCCTCGTGTTCCCGAGGTACCCATCCACTTAACAGATGAGGCAACCAAGGCTCGGGGAACGCTGGGGCCCTGCCCAAGGCCCAGAATCAGGGCAGATCTGGGGTTAGTGTCCAGTTCTCAGCAGCCACAAGAACTGCTTCTGGGGATGCAGACGACCCAGAGTGCAGGCACCCTCTTGTTTCAGGCTCCCTGTTAATCCCTCCTACACCAGCCCCGGCAGACCGTGAGGGCCAAGGAGGGACTCGGGGTTCTGAGAGACACTTTCTGCAGCTTCCTGTGGGATGTGTCAGAGCCTGTGGCCAACTCTGATTGCAGATCTGTTCTCCAAGCAGGAGGAAGGGGCCAGCTGGACGGCAAACCAGGCCAGGGTGATTCACCCAACAGCGAGATGTAGTTAGTGGGGAGCTGACTCAGCAAAAGAAAGGCGGGTTGGTGAGCAGGGGGGTGAAGAGACAGCAGTGGGGCGCCTGCTAGGAGCCCGTTCCAGCTGACCCATCAGGGGAAGGGAGAGGGAAGGAAGGAGGGGCTCAGAGCCACTAATGTAGGAATCAGAGACTTGGGTCCTGGGCCAGCTTGGTGCTGCCTTGCAATGTGACCCTCAAACTTCTGGGCCCCCGCATTCCCACCTGCATAGTGAGGCGGGCCACGGTGATCAGCAAGGCTCCTTCTACCAGTTCCTGTCCTCTACCGAATCTGGAGCCAAGGCATGGCACCTGGACACGTCTTCCCTCCGCCTGGGCGGTTCCTGGCCTCGAAATGCAGGTACTTCTCACTCTCCATCGTAAGCCCCCTCCTGGCTCTCACTGGGTGATCTCGTTCACAAGTGAGGCTTCAATGCCCATGTTCACACAGATGATGGCATGGCATTGTTACATGACTGACGTCCATCTCCCCTGGCTCAACTGGAAGCTCCAGGAAGGCAGGAACTGCGTCCATGTTTGTTCTGGTGCCAGGCACCCAATATACCTGTGCTGAATGTAGGTCTAATGGCTCCTGCCTGCCGGCCACAGCTGGGGTGACACTGGCCTCCTAGCTGGCCAAGGCGTGAGCAGGGATGAGCCTGCCGTGAACCCACGCTAGCCCAGCCGCAGTGGCCCAGGGGCTTGCCCCTGCCAACCCCGGATATGAGGAAGCAGCTGCCGCCCAGGACCAGACACCCACCTTTTCGCCCTTTGGTCCAGGAGGTCCGAGGGGTCCCATGATGCCTTTGTGTCCCTGCAGGAAACAAGACGGCAGGAGGTGAGAGCATGGGGGAGGGAGGAGTCGGGAGGGAGGGAGAGGTGATGAAGGACAAGAACTCAAAGATGGAAACACCCTGGGCTGTGCGATCAGGTCCCGGCTCTGTCCCACCTCGCCGTGTGAATCTGAGCAGGCCGTGTGCCTCTCTGAGCCCTGGCCTCCCAGACATGCCATGTCGGTCCCAGACACACCCTAAGGGGTGTCCGCCTGAGTGGCTGAAGGCTCTGCCCACGCCATCTTGGGGCAGACCTGGGACCAGATCTCGCGAGAACCAGCTGTGTCTTCTGGGATGCGGCAGAGGCAGGGGGCAAAATGCTTGCCTCAGAGGGCTTCCCCAGGCCGGGGTGAGAACTGCCCATGCAGACTTCTCCCTTGGGCTCCCAGCACCCACTCTCCGGTCTCCCTCTCCTTTGCCCTCTGCTTCTCCTCCCCTCCCTGCAGTATCTCTTTCAGACACTGGATCTCACCTTCAAACTTAAGCTGTCAGGCCTTGCACACACATTCCTTAGCCTCCCCGAGCCTGTTTCCTTCTCTGAGCAAGCCCCGTGCCTCGCTGAGGCCTAGGCTCCCAGACGTGTAACATGGCTTTGGCTCAGCAGCCTCTAAGGGGGGAGTTGCCAACTTGGATGTGAAAATGGGCTAAGACCCACCCCTTCCACAGAGAGCAGCGGTGAAGCTCAGACACGAGGTGTGCGCGGCACCCACCGCGGGAAGGAAGGACTTGGCGAGGCCGGGGATTGGCGAGGAGGTCCTCCTCTGTCCACCCCACCCCTGCCTGGCCCACAGGTGGTTCTCGACCCCACCCCGGTCTGTGGGCCCAGGTGTTCCCTGGGGCGAAGGGGACCGTGAATCTGCCTGCAGTGGCCCGAGGGCCAGCCCTCAGCTAGGAGGAGGTGGGCGCAGCAGCCGAGGTGGCCTGAGTCCAGGCCTGCAGGGCAGAGTTCCGGAGAGGGGGAGGTGACATTTCCTTACATCGTAACCAGCCAGTCCCGGTTCTCCTTGGGCCCCCATCCGTCCTGGAGCACCCTACGAGAGGAGAAGGCCCACGTTGGTACAGAGCGCCGCTCTCACGGCAGGAACGCGGGCACTCTCTCCCGCAGGCTCCAGCCCAGTGCAGCCCAGCAGCCTGGCACATCCACTCTGCCCAGAACCCAGGCCGGAGAGTCAGGTGGAGAGCAAGTGGCATCTGTCCCCTCCTCTCCGGAGCATTCCTCCCCCCGCAGCCCTTCCTTCTTCCAGCTCCAGTGGTTCATGAGAGCCAATTGCTAAATTTTCCCCAATTTTGCGAGCCAATTATTAAACAAAACCATGGTGAAAAATTAAATTACATGAACTTACAGATAAATCAATTAATTATATTAAAAACATAGACGACAAATGTTCAAAACTCATCCCTTCCTAGTCATTTTCCTACACTTTACTGTTATCTATGCTCATGAGGTTATTTCCGTTTGTTGAATCTGTGTGGCGGAAACACAGTCGTCCCTGGGTATCCAGAATCTGCAGGGGATCGGTTCCAGGCCCCTCTGCCGATGTGAACCCGCGGATTCGGGGGCCGACTATACCAGATCATGGAGCTCTCTTACCCATCCCCTCCCAAGTCTGCGTTCAATAACATCGCATTGGGGCTTCCCTGGTGGCGCAGTGGTTGAGAGTTCGCCTGCCGATGCAGGGGACGCGGGTTCATGCCCCGGTCCGGGAAGATCCCACATACCGCAGAGCAGCTGGGCCTGTGAGCCATGGCCGCTGGGCCTGCGCGTCCGGAGCCTGTGCTCCGCAACGGGAGAGGCCACAGCAGTGAGAGGCCCGCGTACCGCAAAAAAAACCCAAAAAACAAAAAACGTCGCATTGGCAGCTTGACATCAGCCACCATAGGAGCATTTACACCACGGAATCTTACAAGTGCCACAGACCAGCACAGCTGTTAACTGGCACGCACTGGCAGCTCAGAGACACTGCATCACCCGTGTCTGCCCCCTCCCTTGCTTCCTGTTGGGGCCCTCCTCTCCCTGCAGCAGTAAAACCCCTCAGGGACCCTCCCTTCAGGGCAGGCCGGCAACGGGCCGGGCCCCCCTCAGAGTCACCCAGGGATCTGCAGCAGCTTCACCGTGACCCCCATGAACCTCTTTCCAGTGGGAAAACTCCTTGTTCAATAAAAGTACTCCCAAGGGTCTGGTCCCCTCTCTACACCCCAATAGCAGGGCTTGATAATAGGGGGTTATAAAGGGCTTCAGAAGACCCACAGACCCCTTCAAATCGCCAGAAATACTGTGCTGTGTGTACTTTTCCAGGGAGAGGGGCTATAGCTTCTGTAGGTTCCCAGAGGGATCCGTGATTCCAAAGAAGTGGCTGGGACAGTGGACACAGGCGTTTGGCTGAGAGCTGAGGTGGGCGATGCTTTCCTCTCTGCCCTCGGCCCCCTCTGCTCCATGCCCAACCCCTACCCCATCCACCCAGAGAGTTCTCACCGTTGGTCCCAGGCTGCCCCGGGACCCTTTAGGGCCTGGGGTGCCAGGGGGTCCGGGATCTCCAGGGACGCCCATCTCACCCAGCTGTCCTTGGTAGCCCTTGGCACCCTGCAGTAGAGGAGAGACAGGCTGTCAGCAGGCCCCAGCAGAGGGGAGGGAAGGGCGGGGGCTGCAGGGCAGGGACATGGTGGACCCAAGCAGGAGGCGGGGGAATCCTACCTTGGCTCCCATGCGGCCCTTCTCGCCTTGCTTCCCTGGTTTTCCTTCAGGACCCTGGAAGGAAAAGGAGGGAAAGAGAGAGAAAGATGAGAAATGAGAGAATACGGAGGCAGATCCACAGTGTATCGGAGCGCTCGCTCTGGAAGCAGACCGCCTGGGTTCAGACTGATTCTGCACTCAATACCAGTGTGACCCTGAGCGTGACCACACCCCCTGTGGTCTATGTCTTTGCAAAGTGGGGGCAGTGGTTGTACTTGCCTCACAGAGCTGAGGATTCAACCTGGTGATACAGTATCATGCTTGCAAGGTGCCTGGTCCATAGTAAGTAAGTGCTCGATAAATCACTGTTGTCATGGTTACTGCTGGTGCCCAGGCTGTCCCAATGGGAGCAGCTCTCTGCACTGAGCCCTCTCCATGTGCCAGGTACTGTCCCACCCTCCTAGCCACCCTGAGCCTCAGGCCCCATTTGGAGCCCCTCCTGTATATGGTGACAGCCTAGGTTCCTAAAGGTGAATTGACTTGCCCAGGGCCCTGCTGGTCCAAGGCAGAGCCCTGATTCAACTGCAGATCTGTCTGATTCTGTGTCCAGGGTGCCCACTGATGACAGGCAGGCAGGACAGGTTTCCTAGGTATGCCCTTTTCTCTGAGATGTTGTGTGTCACTTCTGACAATCCCTGAGGCCATGTCCCACTGACAGGGCACCCTCCCTCAGGGGTTGAGGCTGGAGGGGTTCCTCAAAGTGGCTCTTTGTGACAGGAAGGTCAACCACCCTTCCCTACTCTCCCACTGGGGCACCCAGGCCACTCCCTCTGAGAGGCCACTCTGCTCCCTCCCCCAAAGGCATCCCAAAGTGCTGCTCTCCCCTGCCTTGCCCCAGGGGGCCCAGCTGTCTCCACAGTTGTCAGGGAAACTCAGTTCACTGGGGCTGAGTGAGTGTAAGTGTGCACGAGGGAGTGCAAGAGAGATGAGAGTGCAAGAGCGAGAGAAGAGAGTCCTAGCCCCAGGCCCCACTGGGCTGGGATGGAGTGGGTAGGGCAGGCAGTGTTTCTGACCTGAAGGGACATCCAGACTGCCTGCAGAGGACAGTCCCCTCAAAGCCTAAACCTCAAAGGGAGCTGGGAGAAATCTCTATGTTCTTGGTAAGCACTAAAGAGCTGGTTTGATTTAATCCCTTCGGCTTCATTAACAGAGGCACATGCTATAGGATGAGGGAGGTGATAATCTCACCTTGGAATAGGCATTGTACTCTAAGAGGAAGTACTGACTAATTGTGATGGAGGAGGGGTAGGAAGAACAGTGATCCTGAAAGGACCAAGCACAGAGTGCCCTGCATCCTGATGCTTGAGTCTTCACGTGACCCTGGACAAGTCCCTCCCTTTCTCTGTGCCTCAGTTTCCCCACCTCTAATATGAAGGTCTTGAACTAACCTTGCACTGTCCAATATGGTGGCCCCTAGCCACACACGGCTGCTGGGCACTTGAAATGTGGCTATTGTGACTGAGGAACTGGATTTTTAATCAATTAAATTTTAATTAACTTTAAATTTTAAAACTGGTAATTCAATGATTGGAAAACTTCTAACATTTTTGGAACAACTTGGGATATGAATCTACATTTTCAATTGTATGTTTTATGAAATCTAAATACAGCTCAAGTATTTCCAATGAAAATATAGCATCTGAATTGAGATGTGCTCTAAGTGTAAATTACACACTGGATTTCAAAGACTTACAAAATAAAAGTATGCAAAATAGCTTATTAATGATTTTTTACATTGATTACACGTTGATATGTTAGTATTTTGGATAGATTGTGCTAAATATATTATTAAAATGAATTTTACCTATTTCTTTTTACTTTTTTTTTTTTTTTTCTCTTTTTACTTTTTAAAAATATAACTATTAGAAGATTTTAAATTACACGTGCAATTCCTATTCTGTTTCTACCAGACAGCATTGGACTTGACAATCTCAAGGTCTTTTGCTCCTCCAGTAATTAAATGCTAAATAATCATCATGGCCTCAACGATGAGCCAGACACGATGTCCGAACTCCGTATCATATCTCATCCAATTCTGGCCACAGGGCTGGGAGGAAGGGATTATCTATCCCATGTTAGAGCTAAAGAAACAGGCTCAGGGGGATGAAGACCCTGTCAACGGGTCACCCAGCTAGGCAGAATGAAATGTGGATTCTTACTTTCTGGGACACGCCTTTTCCTAGGCTGGTCCTGTTTGGGCAGTTGTGAATCATGATTACAGGAGCTGGTGGCATTTACCAGCAGAATGAGGTGATTGCAATGGCTGATCCCTTGTCAGAAGGAGAAGCAAGTCAGTGACCAAGAATTCAGTACAGGGTCAGGGAGACAGAAGTCTCCCCCAGGACCGGGCAGCCGGCTGGCCGCTTGTTCTGACAGCTCGTCTCCAGCTGAGAGCATCCCCGATGGTGAGGGAAACCCTGAATGAGGGCTAGAGCACCCAGTCGGGTGAGGCTGTGCGGCCAGAATGAAGACCTTTGCTGGGCCCCCATCCATACAGATGTATTTCTGGAAAGGCTTTGATGGCTCATAAAATTCTATTTTTAAATCCTTCACTGTTTCCAGGCCACAGAGTGGGAGATTCTTGTTCTGCAGCCCTGATGCCAAAGAGACTCAAATACAGGCCTCTCATCACCTCTGTCACCTGGCACACACTCAGTCTGGCCCCAGCGAACCTCTTTCCAGTTCCAGTGTGTGAGGACTGGCAGTGACAGCAAAATACAGACATAAACACTGCTACCACCACCGCCAGCACCATCCCCATCACCAGAGCCACTGTCACAGCACTGCCACTGCCATCACCATCACCAACAATAATACCACCACCGTCACTACCACACTAACACCACCATCATCACTACTATCGCCACCATCACCATCACCGCCACCACCAGCTTCCAGTCACTTGCTCCTCCAAATTCATAAAGATAATTTTTTATATTTCTGGTGCATTTTATAAAGTGCTTTCCTATCCAAAGTTTCATCAACTCTTCAGATGAAAAAAAAACAAGGCTCAGAGAGAGGCAGTGATGTGCTCAAAGTCACGTTGACAGTGGGTGCTCGAGCAAGAACCCAGCCTTTGGACTCTGGGTCAGGGCTATTTCTGCCACATGTTGCTGCCCATTCCACAGTCATGATGCTCAAAAGTTCACTGAGAAAGAGCCCCTGCAACACTGGACCTCAAAATGATCTCAGTGCACATTCTTCCAAATCCTTCATCATACCAAGGGTGCGGCCCAGAGAGGGCAAGGGCAAGTGAAAGGTCACACAGCAAGCTGCTGATGGAGAATTGGGCCAGTGCCTCTCCTGCTAAGTTTAGTGTGGCTGAATGTGGGGGTGGGCAGGACGAGGTCAGCAGGGGCCAGGTTTGTGCAGGGCACGGCAACCAGGCTAAGGAGACCGATGTTATTCCTGTGGGCACTCGGGAGGCGTGGGAAGGTTAGGCCGGGGAGGGACACAGTCAGGTTGGTTCTCCGTGAAACTCTCATGTGAAGGAAGGATCACAGCACAAGACCCTCTGGCGGCAACTGTCAAAAGACCTCCCACCCAACTGCCTGAACAGGCCCAAGTGTTATTCTCACCCAGGAGTCCCAAGTGCTGGCACACAGCTGTGCACACTCACCCGGACGCCAGTGATGCCAGGGGGGCCAGGCGGCCCGTCCTCACCCTTCAGTCCCTCCTGGCCCTTCTCGCCACGTTCACCGTCGGGCCCGGGGTCACCCCTGTCCCCCTGGGTTGAAAAGGCATGAGGAGGGGAGAGAGAGAAAGAGAGAATAAATGTCACCAAGTCCATCAGAGGCGCCAAACCTCAGGGCTCCATTTGGATGTCCACGGCAGACCTGCCCCTGGGTTCCCCCGAGGGTTCTGTCGAAAGGGTCAGCCTGGTAGAGACAGCAAGCCGCACGTGACAGTTTCTAGTGTCCATGCCTGGGCCATGGAGGGAGCTGCTCAGAGAGAAGAGACGACCCTGACCACGCCCACTCCGTGGAGTTTACAGGAAAGAAACAGGTTGGGAGAGTAGGACGATTTCTCCTCAATGCTGTAGACACACTGGCAGGACAAGAGTCTTAAGAAGCCGAAGGAAATTTTTTTTAACTTTTTTTTTCCTTCTCTTTCTTCTTTTTGGCTGTGCCACGCGCAGCACGTGGGATCTTATTTCTCCGACCAGGGATCAAACCCGCGCCCCCTGCGGTGGAAGCATGGAGTCCTAACCACTGGACCGCCAGGGATGTCCCAAGAAGCTGAAGGAAATTTTTATAAAGGAAAAAATTCACCCGATTCTACCTCTTGGAACAAACTCTTTCCATGCTTCTGAGTTGTATTTTCAACCCTCACTTCCACAAACAGTTTACAATAATAAGTAGAAGGTAACCGTCTCGATTGCTACATACCAGGCTCAGAGCAGCGGAACAACTGTTCCACAGCAACGAAGTTAGTAAATTTAGCTTTAAAGGCATAATCCAACTGCACTGCATGTTTCCACCTATTTTTTTTTTTTAATGTCTTACTCTGTTTACTGTGAGTACGCGTTCCCTTTGCTGTCTGCCCTGCATCCTTCGCGTTCTCGCTGGCTGCGGTACATTCCCCCTGTTGAGCGGGTGGCAGCGAACGCTTACATAGCACTTGCCATTCCAGGCCGTGTTCTGGAAGGCTAGGCTGTGCCAGGATGGGGCATGGGCTGTTGTCCTCGGCCCCATGAGCAGAGCAGGGGGTGCAGCAGGGGCAGTGGTGGGGGGGGAGGAGGAGCGGGGCAGCGCCCATCACAAGGCCACCTCCACTGGGGCTTGTGGCCAGTCTGCCGGTGGCTGAGCTGTGACGGTACAGAGAGGCCCCCAGGAAAGGGTAGGAGGAAGGGGTGGGCAGAGGAGAGGTTCAGAGAGGCAGAGAGCGTCTTTGCCATTTTTGTTTTCCGGTGCCACACTTTATGAGGGACGCTGATAAACTGGTGTGCGTCCAGGAGAAAGAGTATGGTGCACAGGGCAAGCAGCTGGAGACTGGGAACTGGACCACGGAGAGCACAGCCCACAGGCTGGTCCTGCTGGGGCCCCAGGTTCTGGGCGTGAACAGCTGGGGAGCAGCATGGCCGGGTGGTTTCTAGCTCTGGTCCAGGAGGACGTCCCAATGAGAGGTGTCCAGAGATGACACAGATGAGGGAGGGAAGCTCCAAGCTGAGGTGTGGGCCAGTGCAGAGCAGATCTGGGCACCAGGAAAGGGTCGGACAGGTTGGTGTCTGAGGTCCCTTCGCACGGAGATTCTCAGATTCCAAACTCAGCCTGGCAGGGAGACGGGGCCGGCCCTGATGCCCCACTTGCAGACTCTCTTGGCTCCAGGATTCCCCTTCTGGCCTGTCAACCTGGCCACCTGCTCTCCTAGCTCTCAGAGGCAGGCAGCCCATTCCAGGTGGCTGGGTTGGATTTCTGTGAGGGGCCCTAGCCTGGGCCCTGCAGGGGCACAGGCTCCAGAGACTACCCAGACCCCCAGAGCCTGGGCTCCCACACAGCTGGGGTGGGCGACCCTGTGGATCCCATGCAGAATGGGGTCTGGGGGGTGGAGGGCTAGGGAATCCCAGAACCCAGGACATCTGTCAGTGCTCAGAGGAGCCTTACAAGTTGCCTAGCTCAACCCTCCTACTTACAGATGGGGAAACTGAGGCCCAGAGAGAGGTACAGACTTCCTAGTACCACATGTAAGTCCATGGCAGAGCATGGGTGAGACCTTGGGTTCTGGTTCCTTCTAATTCCAAGGTTCTCTGCTCAGGGGACAATACCTTCCTCACCTGTGGATTCAAATCTTGCTGCCACCTCTCAATAGCTGTGTGACTTGGGCAAGTTTCCCCATTTGCAAAATAAGCACCAAAGGGTTACTGTGGGGAGTGAAAGAGCTAATCCATGTAAATGATAGCTTAGCATAACATCCAGTGCACGAGCGCTGGATAAACATTACTTATTACTAGGAATCACCACCACTGTTGCCACCATCAGCTGGTTATCTCAAAAGACATAATCAGCATAAACTATAAAGTGCTGTGCATGTCCGAGAGGTTGTTTTCACCATGAAGGTGATGCTTGGACAAATACCATAAAGGAAACAGATTCTTTCCTGGATTCACACAAGGACCTGGGAAGATGCCGTACATCTGCCGGACTACTCCGGCCCAAGGTCTAGGGTGGCACTGGCTTTGGAGGGAGTGAGAGAAGCAGCCAGGGCTGAGGAGCCATGACAAGTGAGCAGGAAAGACTGTGTGAGACACCCAAGTCTGGAAGACCCCCTCCCATCCCACCTCAGCAAAGATTCCAAGGAGAAGAAAGGTGGCTGCCCAGAAGCGAAGGAGGTCCCCGCACTGTGCCTCGGTTTCCTCATCTGTCGAGTGGGGATGGTAATGAATCCAGCTCGGAGGATTACTGGGAGGATGAAATGGGTCAATTCATGTAAAGCTCTTAAGGCAGGTGATGCAAGGATGGTGAGTACACAGAGCATTTTAGCCAGAATGTTCGTCAGCATTCATCACGACTCACGCAGACATTTGGCAAAGGGTGTGGAGAAGCCATCAAGTGCTCTGGGTCTCCGGAGCCAGACCCAGTTACACCCTGGGATACAGCAGGGCTGGAGGTGAGAGAAGGTAGACAGATGGCAGACAGGGGGCGCTCTCGACCTTGCAAGCAAAACACAGGTTGATGGGAAGCCAGACAGGAGCTTGTCACAGAGGCATCCTGGGAGGTGGGGAAGCCCCGGACCCAGGGCAATTATGTGGATGGAGGTCTGGGGATGGGGCAAGAGAGGCTCAGATAAGAGGGGTGCTTATCTGAGGTCACATGGAGAGTCAATAGCTAACAAAGGGAATGCTGGGATGTGGCACTTGGGATCCTGAGCTGGGCAGCTGACAGGTCAGCCCTGGGGAAAACCCACCTAATGGTCCAGGACTAGGCCAGGGCTGGTAAGTCAGAGAGTGAACCTGCCCAGGGGTTCAGGGGAGCCCTGGCGCCTCCTTAAGGCCCCAGCATCTGTGGCTGACAGATGAATCTATGGAATGTAGCAGGGCTGAGTCAGGCCCACATGTTTTGGTGCCAGTGAGCCCTGGGTTTGAATTTTGGATTTTCCACTCATAGCGCTAGACTGTAGATGAATACACCTCGGCCTGAGCCTCAGTTTCTTCACCTTTAGAATGGGCACATGGTGCAGAGAGGTAGCCGAGGCTTGGGTCTTGCCTGTGCCAATTACTAGCAGTGTGTCCTTGGACAAGCGGTTTAACCTCTCCGAGTCTCAGTTTCCTCATCCAAAGACAGATTTTACCCCATAGCACTAATTGAGATGATACATACAAAGGGCTTAGCACAGTCCCTGATACACATGTGCCTTGTTCTCCATAAATAGTGGCTATGGGTCATGGGTGGTGATTATTGTTCTCCTGATCTTTTAGGATGTTTGGAGGATAACAGATATCAAAGCTGCTGGCTCTGGGCCTGGCACAGAGCAGGGATTCAGCAGGGATTCTCTGAGCCAAGAGAAGCTGCAGTTTCAAGGAGAAGGGTGGCAGTGAGGAGTGGAAGGTGGGGCTGGCCCCTGGTCTTGCCTGAGCAGGGTAGAGGGTGGGTGCTGGACAGGGCTCACCCCCACCCATCCTGCCCTCCCTGGGAGTAGGAGGGCTGACCTCAGAGCTTATGGGAACATGGTACTTCTGGGGGAAAACTTAGGACTTGGATGGGAGGACAGTGGGGGCAGAGGGAGAAGGCAGTTCCAGAACATTCTCTCCCCCCAGACTCTGCACCAGAAGGACGCTTACCTTCAGCCCGTCGGGCCCTGCGGGGCCACTGTCACCCTCGAGGCCTGGCTCTCCCTGGAAAGGGTAGTGGGGAAAGATGAGGAGACATTACTGGGGAGGGGGTCCCAGTGTGTTTTACGTCCTCCTCCTCCTTGGGACAAGACCCCAACCCCTGATCTCCAGGTAGGAGGGGCCTGGAAGGCCTGGCACGGCCAGTAAACAGTGGAGCAGACCCCCAAGCCACAGCCTGTTCTGTGTGCAGGGTGGGGTGAGGTAGGGGCTGCACGAGTTAGAAGGTGCTGGTCCTGTGTCTAGGTGGGCTGGTTGGAATGGGCAGGTAGAGCAGCCTACTGGTTGAAAAGGTTTTGACGTCAGACAGATCTCGATGCCTCCACTGGGCTTCCCATTCACTGGTAGTCTGGCCACAAGCACAAGGACCTGGGAGGTCCTTAGCCCCTATGGGTGTCTATTTTCTCATCTGAAAATGAGAACCCTTCTTTTAAGGGTTCCTATGAGACACAGTATAAGCACCCCACAGATAGTAGCCATTAGATATACTCTTCCTGGAATCTGGAGTGAGCCCTCATGGAGTGCCTTGGTGGAATCTCAGTTCTCAGACGAGGAAAGTGAGGCCATCCCTCAGACTTTCTTGCCAGCAAGTGTTGGAATGATACCAAGACCCTGAATCCCATCCGACCTTAAGCCAGGTTCCCTGCTTGCCTTTCTAGCTCCAAAGATGCCCTTGGATGCCTCAGTTATCTAAACGGCTGTCAAGTTAAGTTTGTGTCTCTCTCTGCTTTTTCACAGCTGTTCAGCATCTGAGCTGGAAGGGGCCTCAGAAGTCATCAGATGCAGGAATGGCAAAGATGGGAGGACAGGTGTGTAGATTCCACCCCTCTTGTGCCCATGGCAGACATCACTAATCTATCTACTGGAACGTGGCTCCATGAGGACAGGGCCTTCTGTTACTCACTGCTGTGACGTGCCTGGCACACAGTGGGCGTCACGTGACTGCACGTCATTCTCTTTCCTAGTGAGCCCAGAAGGAGCCTCAGGATCCTTCTTAACATGGCACTCCAAGAAACTGTACTGCTCAATCTTCCTTGACAGACAAGATTGCCATCTGAAGACTTCAAGCTCCATGCTCATCCTCTCTTGCCCTGTGGCCCTCTCCTCTCATTCTATGTCTTAACTCAATTTGAGGAGCCTCTTAACTTCGGGCAGGGAGTAACACGAGGCATTGGAAAAAGGGAAAAATGAGAAGTTGGACTGGGGGCCTGGTGTCTCCATGAGCCAAGCCCCCCCCGACACTAACTCCCCCTCACTCCTGGGCTGCACCTTCCCCATCTGAAAGATGCTAGAGGATGCCTGCTCTGTATGTCTCACAGCACCCTGGGGTCTCCATTCAGACAGGGATCTTATAAATCAGGCACAGAGCATAGACAGGTGGACACAGAGGCATCCCAAACCTTCTCAGAGGAAGCCAAACTCCGTGGGTTTCTTTTGGTAAAGGGGAAGATAACCTTTCAGATAACCTTCCATGGAACAGTTTTAGGGATGGTAAGAGGTGTTTTTCAATAAAAGCACTTGGAGGTCAAATAAGTTTGGAGACTGTGGATTAACCCTCCCCAAACGCCAATTTCTTGGTTGCAGGCCTTCTCGGAGCCTTGAAAACACTACTGCTAACGTGTAAGGGGGAACACCGAGCACACAGAATCTCAAACATTTTGACCACAGAATGCTTTTCTCTGAGGAGCGCCTCTGCATTGTGGAGATGCTGGCCCGCCGAGGGAGACCGGATAAGGCTGCAGAGATTCAGTCTGTTTCTGCAGCTGAGGAAACCGAGGCTCAGGGAAGCTGAGTAAAGCCCTCCCCCCCTCCAGACAGCCAGGGAGGGGTGGGACTTTCCAGGGAGAATGAATTTGCTTCGACTTACCCGCTGCCCGATGAGGCCCAGCTCCCCAGGGGTGCCCAGAGGCCCAAGGTCACCCTAGGAGAAGCCAAACACAAGTCCATGGGTCGGGGGATAGGACCAGCCCCAGCCCTCACCTTCTTGTTCTCACTGGTTCTGACGTGGGAGGAGTGGGGAGTGGAGCTGAGGAAGCTCTTTCTCCCCAGGACCAGAGAGAAATTGTAAAATGCCAACCAGAGCCCCGGTTCCCAAGAAGCCCTGGACAGGTCAGGATCACGACCGCCAGCATCACCGCCACCATCACAGCTCAGCGCACACGTACATAGTGCTGTTCTAAGTGCCTTTTCATGTCACACATTTAACTGTTACAACAACCCTGCCAGGAGAGATATCTTCTTTTACAAAGGAAGAGACAGGGGGACCGCAGCTTAAGCAACCAGCCCGAGCTCTTGAGGCTAGTAAGTGACAGATTCAGGATCCAAACCTGGGTAGTTTGGCTCCAGGGAATATCGGATGCAGAGATGGCAACTCTGAGGCTGACCACCTTCTTTTCTCTCCCTCCCTGAGAACGTTGGAGAGAAACCCAAAGAAGGAAGAGGCGCTAAATGAACCAGAATAAATGTCACCCAGCTCCTCCAAAAGACCCCAAAGGGTCCTTCTCACGTGGGGATTTCCAAGCTACACTCTCTCCCTGCTGGTGTCTGAGGGCACAGAGAGGAGGCAGAGCTCCAAGCCCCCAGCCCTGCCGCGGCCAGAACCATCCCATTACTACCTGTTTTATATATGGGTTGGTTTCCTGCATTATTCAAGCAAAGGATTCTGGAACTACGTCAAGACTGACAGTCCCAGGCCTCCGGGGCCTGCATAGGGAGCAGGTCCTCTTCCAACAGCAGCGCGGGGAGGGGTCTCTCCCCAGAGCCCAGGGATCCATGGGCTCCTGTTTCCCTGCAGGTAATGAGGGGCACCAGTGCTGAAATGCAGATGGTATCGCAGGAGGCCAGGAGGTATGGCCGTCCCAGCGTGGGGCAGGTGCCAGAGAAAACACTGCCAGACAGGGGGCAGGGATGGGGGCTCCGGGCTGGCTGGGCCATCCGCTGTGGCCATGGCCAGGCCCTGCTCCCCAGCCGGGAGCACAGAGAACCCATTATCCCGGGCACAAGAAAGGCCTGTTTCTCCTCCACGGAGACGATGGGGCCGCCAGCTGGGAGCTGGTTTCAACAAGCCATTTTTCTCTTCTTTCATCCCACCTTACCTTCATTCCAGCTTCCCCAGGAAGGCCTGGTTCTCCCACTGCACCTGGTAGCCCCTGCAAGAAAATGCCATTGGTCCTTCCTAGAGCAAGGGCTGGGCCCTGGTTGTAAGGGAGGAGATAACTGAGGCAGGCCCAGAGACGGCAAGGGACATGCCTGAGGTCACTCAGCGTGAGAGACACAGAGCTGGGAGCAGGCTGCAGCCTTCTGGGAGCTTAGAGTTGGGACAAGTCAGATGGGGGTGACTGGGCTCAGGCTGCTGAGCGCCGGGGCTGCCCAGAGACTGCTGGAGCCCCTCCCTCCCCACGAGTGTGGTTTGCCCAGGAGGAGCCCATTGGCAAGCATGCGGAGGAAAATTTCATTATTCACGTAACAACAGAGGAGGAAGCCAACGGATGCTGCATTCAGGGCCGAGGGATTCCTGCCCTTCTCTCTGCAGCTGGGCCAGGATGACAAGGGCGGGAGGGATCCTGAGTTACCACCATTGGCATGGCTGCAGCCCCTGCATAAACCCTGGGGCTGTTTTCTCCTCTGGGTGAGGCATGGGTGTCTGAGGCCCCTTCCAAGCTCCTCGCTGCATGACCTTAAGGGGACTGCTTCTGCAGTCAAACCTCTGTGTCGGGGTGAAATCCCAGCAGGGTCAGGGCAGGGGGCATTGCTGCTCTCCATGGTGCCGAAAAAGAGGCACCGCCAAGCCCCATGCCGGTCCTGGCACAGCTGCATCCCACCCGCTGCCCCCGGGATCGGGAGCCCAGCCCCTCACCCTACGGCATCATGGCGGATCTGCCCTCTCTGCCAGGGCCTCTCCCCATCAGTCTCTGCAGGACACAGGACAGGGGCCCTGGAGGAGGACGGCCGGGAGGCGCTGATTACCTCCCCAGCAGCACCACGGGACGAACAAGGGTCCTCCGCACTCACCTTGGGTCCCATCTCTCCTGGAGGGCCAATTGGCCCCTGGGGTCCCTGAGGGCCCTGGAAGATAGACACACACACAGACAGTTGGGAGAAGCCAGCCTGGGCCCTCTTTGGGGTCTAAGGCTCAATAATGCAGTCTGGAGAGGCGGGTGAGGGAGAGAACCCGTAGAATCCGGGACTCTGCAGCCCATGCCCTCACCCACCCCTCGCTGAGGGTCCTGGTGCCTGCAGCTCTCCCCGCAGCCCCTGTCCAGTGCACTCCCACCAACCCCTCCGCCTCTTCTCCTAGTCACCTACCTAAGACCCAGGGCGGCCTCCCCTGCTCAGAAGCCTTCGGGCTCCCAAGCTTTGCTCACTCTGTCCCCTCTGCCTGGAATGACCTTTCACCCACTCAGTCGTGGTCAGTCCATTGTTCAAAAGGGCGTCTACCTGAGCTTCCAGACGTGGGGCTACAGCGCAGCCTCCAGTCCTCCCCCTGCCCCACCCAGATTCCTCCTCCTGGACCCCGAGACTGTGCTCTCCTCTCCACCACTAGAAGCACCCTCCACAGCCTCCTCGCAGGGCTCCCCAACACATGGGGAGCCTCCCCAAACCCACCCTTCCCGCAAGATCTTCTGCAGGGCTCCTCTGTTTCAAACCTCTCAATAGCTCACTATTGCCGTTGGGACAAACAGCAAACTCTGTCCGCAGCTTCGGGTGACTGGCCCCTGCGACCTCTTCCTGCCTTCCCTGAGGTCCAGCTCTCTCCACTCTGGGCACGCTGGACTCCGCAGTGCCCACTCAGCGTGTTAGTTTATCCTCATGTTGCCCTCCCTCCTTCGGAGACCTGAAGGACTCCGTTCCCTCCGCCTCTCCCTGTGCCAAGCACTCTACACACATCTTATTTCATCCTCACAACAGGGTGTAAAGGTAGGAACAATTATTCCCATCTTACTGGCATGAAAACTGAGGCTGGAAGGCAAGGGAGCTTAGACTCAACGCAGAGCTCCTGACCTCCCTGGCCAGTGCTCTCTCCCTGACCCGCCCCCGGGGCGGTAGAGCCCCAGCACTGTCCCTCTCCAGCCCCTCTCCTTGTCTGACTGCAGGACCCACAACCCCGGGTGGGTGACCCAGCTGAGACCAGCCTGCCAGGGGCAAAGATGCAAAGAGAGAGGGCAAGGGCACTTACCGGTTCTCCTGGGAGGCCCTTGGTACCTGGGGGGCCGGAGGGACCCGGGATGCCCTGCAGGGACAAACAAAGGTGACCTTAGTCCCTCCATGGCCTTCTCTACCCTGCCTGTCCCCTGGGTCTCAGTCAAGCTGTCGTAGCAAATGAGGGTCCGACCCCACCCTCTGCCCTGTGACAGACGGGAGACTGAGTTCCAGAGGGGAGGAGACATACTGGAGAGTCCTCAGGGCAGGAGTGGGCAGCTAGAACCTTCGGGATTTCCACAGCAGGATGGGAACTTGGCTAAAGTGGTTATTTTCTCCCCGCGAAGTCCCACGGAGAGAACTTCATGAACCGGTGCTACTTACAGGAAAGCCTCGTGTGCCCAGGTGCCCTCGCTCGCCAGCCACGCCCTGGAAGCACATTTGGGTTTGTTAGAAGCATGTATGACAAAGCAGGGAGTGGGGAGAGGGGCTGGCAGCCTCGGCCTGACATACCTGCTGCCCAGGCTGGCCTGGTCTGCCCTGTAGTCCTGTGGGGCCCTGCAGGAAGCAAAGCATGAGGTTGGGAGAGGGTGCTGGGGAGGACCCTTCACGGAGAAGGGACGCCCGCTCCCACAGGAGATCTAAGGAACCCATGGGGTCATGGCAACCACCCCCTCCCCAGTGTGCAGACGGGAAAACTCAGGGGAGGGGCTCGCCATAGTCACCAGGTGCTCTGGGCCGAGAACCAAGGACCCCCGGGTCCTGAAGGGGTCAGAAGCAGTCTCGGCTCTCAGGGGCCCGGGAGGGGCTTGGGGGTCAGAGGCCATGCGTGATTCCTCCTCACTCTGTCTCATTCATGTGCTTTTTCTCTCTCAGTCTGATCGCTCATTCTCCCTTCCCTGCCCCCATGCTGGGGGCTTGCCAGCATCAGGAAGAGTGGCCGGATGAGCTCTCAGGAATGTGCCCTGCAGCCTCTCTGGGATGCCCTGCTGTCCCAAAGGGGTCTGTCACTGAGGAGGCTGTGAGCCGGGGTTCCTGGGTTCCTGACCCAGCACGGGAGGTGAGAGGAAGGGAAAGCCACGGGGGTTGGTACCTTCAGACCCTTGGACCCCTGCTCCCCAGCTGGTCCATCTGGTCCTCGGGGTCCCTGGAATAGGAAAAAGGGACTAGCACAGTGGACAGTAGGGGTCTCCCTCGGGCTGGGAACCAGGAGGGCGGGGCTGCCCAGAGCCCTGCACAAGCGGGGGGCTCCCTCCACCTCGCACTTCCTGTGCACCCCCACCCTCAGGTGGGTCACCCAGTGCAGTGTGCCTGCTGAGATGGCTCTGCGCAGGGTGTAGCATGGGTGGACTTGGCTAGGGGCCCTGCCATCCTGGAGTGGGGCTGGTGGTGCATTTAACCCCTGTTTAAAGAAACCTTGGGGCTCAGCCAGCCAACCCATTCCACGGATGCAGAAACTGAGGGCAGAGCCAAGAGACACGAGGCCAAATCCCCACAGCCAGGTCTTCAGACTGCTGTCGCCTGCTCTTCCCAGAGCACACGTGGGGCAGAAGCAGTTTGTGGACCACAGCCCTTAGGGGAAACTGGCAGAGGACAGACGACCTGGGGAGGGTCTACACGTGGCCAGATATGTGGAACAGCCCCCTCTCCAGCCAGATGTGCAGCTAATCTGGCCCAGCTCACATGAGGAGGGGGGAAGGACAGGGCAGCTGTTCCCTGGAGTTCTGGGTTCAGGTCTGACCTCTGAGACAGGATTCTTGGTCTTTTGAGAACTCAGAGGCCCCTGGGGCAGGCAGAATCCCCTCTTCCCCACACTGCACAGATGGGAACACTGAGGTCCTGCAAGGGAAGTGATTTGTCCAAGGTCCCTTAGCACATTAGCAGCTGGTATTCCCTCCAGGGTTCTACCCACTGCCCCCTGTGTCCCCTCCATGGGCCTCCCAGAGAGACACAGATGGGACGGGGTCCCCTGGGGTCCACCATGGAGAACAGTGTGGTGTTTGTTCTGCAGGGGGCCAGAGAGGCCGTGTTGGGGAGACAAAGAGGATCCTGTGAAGGAGGCTGACCCGCCCCAGCCTGGGAGCGAGGGGACCAGGCACACAAGGGGGCCAGGGAAGCGTCTGGGCATAGGGGATATGAGGGATGAGAAAAAGCAACATGGAGAAATCATTTAAATATTGAACAAGGAAATTTTCAATTAATAGTTGAACCAGAAAAAGTGACAATTCTTCTTGTCAGCTGCTTCAGCTCGACGCTGCAGCCTTAAATAGCACCACATTGATGAAATCACCCTGGGCCAGGAGACCACGGGCTGGGAGTCTTTGTGCCCAGTTTCTCAGGCCCTGGCCCAGAATCTATTAGGGGTCCAGCACTAGGCACAGTGCTGCTCAGGAAATGCTGTGTCTCAGGGACAAGTGGCTGCTCCTGGCTGAGCCTCAGTTATCCCATCTCTGAAATGGGGACGAGAAACCGCCCCCTCAAGGCAGGAGGAGATAATGCACACGGGCAGCTCAGCACCTGGCATGTAGTAAGTGCTCAGAATATCTGGTTCCTCCAGAGGGGGCTGCAGGCTCCCCAGGGGCAGGGGCGCAGAGCAACGGCCTGGCAAACCTGGATTCATTCCCTTCCTCATAAGAGGCAGCTTATACGAGGCTCAGAATTTTCACGGGTTCAAGATGAGGTTTGATTAGAGGGTGTGGGTGCAAGTCCTGGTTTTGCTACCGACTTGCTGTGTGACCCCAGGAAAGCCCCTTCCTCTATCTGGGCCTCAGTCTCAGATGGACCCTGTCAGACCACGTGTTAGACTTACCGCCCCTGACTCATGGACAGGGGCCTTGTGGAGACAGACACAGGTTAGGATGTAGGGCATCCCAGGTCATGAGAGCCGGGACAGAAGCTGAGCTGATGGTGGGCATCCGGGCCCTCCTGAGAGATGGCTTCTGGCCCCTGACCTCTGTCTCTACCTGAGGCATTAACCTTCCTGGAAAGGGACAGCTCTGGGAGTGGAGCGGAGGCCCAGAGGTGTCAAGGGCTTGGCCTGAATCACATGGCACCCTGTTTCTCCTGGGAATCAAAGCCTCGCTGGGAGGAACGTTATGAGATCTATAATAATAGTAATAACATCCACAACAGCAGCAGTAGCAGTAATAGTGAAAGCTATTTTCCTCATTTAACAAATAAGGAAATAGCCTGTGGTTGCCCTGCTAGTATGTGGAGAAGCCAGAATTTGAATGCAAGTCAGCCAGAGGCCCATTTTTTTTCCACCACTACCTGTCACTATTTATCAGTGTGGGAGTGAGCTCCCTGTCACAGGGGGTATGCAGGTCAGGGCCAGGACATGGTGTTAGAGGAGACAATATCTAAAATCCCTCTTACCTGGGAGACTCTGCTATCCCCTGGACCACCAGAGAGCTCAGGTAGAAGCTGGGGCTGGCTGGGGGGAAACAGGGTTAACCTTTCCTCCCTGGAAGGAGGAGGAGGCAAAGGGGCCCCAGCCACTCTCCCTCCCCAGCTCCGCTGTGCAGGGAGAGGCACGAAGGCAGTGCACAGCCTAACCCTTGCTCTGGGCCACTCTGCAGCTCGTCCTCTGTCCTGTGGGTGCCTCAATCCTGCCCCCTCCTTCCCCAAATGAACACGGGCCAGCCCACCCTGTTGGAGGCAGGTCTGGGTTTCTGTCAGAGCCACAGATCTGTTCTCTTGTACCCACTCCCCGGGAAGATGTTTGCAGTCACAGCGGGGCTGCCTCCCAGCCAGGTTGGGCATCTGGCTTGGCTGGGAGGAGCCCCAGGGGACAGAAAATCTGGCCAATCGCAGCTCTTGTGAAAAAGGGATGGAAAGGGAGTGAACGTGTGCCCAGCCCTTGCTACACACCACTGCCCTTCCAGGTGCTTACCACTCGAGGTGCTGTCAAAGGGATTCTATCCCCACAGCCATCCAAAGAGCTCGGTTCTGTTGCCGACCCATCTTATAGAGGAAACCCTGGGGCCTCAGAAAGGGCGAATCGACTGCCCGAGGTCAGGGGAGGAGCTGGGATTCAAGGCCAGGTCTGCCGAGCTCTTAAGTCCCACTCACAGGAGCAGAGTTCAGTGTCAGGCACCTGGATCACAGAATCCTCACGACTCCCTCAAAGTGGGTTTTGGAGGGAGATAGCGGAGTCTCCCGGGTAAGAGGGCTTTTAGACATTGTCTCCTCCAACACCCTGCCCCGGGCTCTAATCTGCACACCCCCTGTGACAGGGAGCTCACTCCCACACTGATAAACAATGACAGGTAGTGGTGGAAAAACTGGGCATTCAGCTGACTTGGGTTCAAAGTCTGGTTCCTTCCAACTTGCTCCTAATGTCATCCACCAAGCCTTACAGAGGTTAAGAAACTGGCCTGAGGTCCCAGAGCTGGTAACTGGGAAGGCTGAGACTTGCTGCTATGCCTGTGTGACCCCATAGCCCCAGCTCTTCGTGGCCCATGGACCCAGACCTTGGTCAACAGCTCTACCAAGAGCTGAGGGTCTGGGGCCCCATCCTGGCCCTGGCCTCGACCCCTTAGTGCTCGTTCTTCCCAGGGCAGGGGGCTGGGGGCAGTGGGCTGGGCAGCAGGGCCCGTCCTGCACATGGGCAGAAAAGCAGGCAGGGCCTTGCAGACCTCCAAGCTCATTTCCCACAGCACACTCGGGGAAACTGAGGCCTGGAGATCAACAAGGCCTTGCTATGGTCCCAGGGCAAGCCAGGAGCTGCACAGGGGGCCTGCCCAGAACTGAGGTCTTTCACAGGCTCAGCGGGTGCCTCTCTAGTCCCCCCAACACCGCCCCGCTCAGTGACCCCATCTGTGAAGTGGCCAAAGGTGGCCTGTCAGGCAGGGGACCCAGGGGGTGGGTCCCACAGGTTTTGCATTCCTGCCAAACCCAGCAGGGGGCGGGGCTCATGTTCCTGAAGCTCCCCTTCCAGCCCCGGAGACTTTGATGTGGTTGGGAGCCTGGGTTTCCTCAAGCAGGAGATACATTCTTCAAGCCACCACCGGGAAGGGTGGTCCGACGGTTGTGAGGGGCTCAGTGAGTTGACGGAGGCCTGAGCCTCTGCATTTGGCAGGCTGTGCGGGGCAGGGCCTGGGCCAGCACAGCTCCGCCTCCAGCCAACCTGGCTTCCCGGGCAGGAGGGAATGTGCAGAGGGTCAGGGTGCAACCCGGCTGCCAAAGGGTCTCGGCTACTCGCAGAGACCAGGACATGGCACTGGGAGGGGTCCTGCCAGGCCAGGGGAATGCCTCTAAGGCTCGCCTCTCCGAGGCAGACTGCTCAGAGCACCTCGTTCAGGGGAAATTTTTAAACTACTTGAAATTCAGCCAAGAAGAGAATAATCATCTCGGATCCCCTGGTATGAGCTTGAATATCAGGCCTGGGCTGCCTGGGCCACTGTGCCACCTTGTTTTCTTCTCACAAGGCTGCCTGGCCTGGCACCTGGACACCCACTGGGGGCAGGAAACCACTCCATCTGGCCTCCCCGCCTTCAGTATGCAAAAGGGTCAGATCCCCTGGGTTCAAATCACAGTTCTGCCACTTTCTAGCTGTGCAACCTGAGGCAGGTGACTTAACCTCTCTGTGCCTTAAGTTTCCTTATCTGTAAGATGGGAATTAAGAATAGCACCTACATTATAGGGTAGTGCTGAAGAGTAGCTGAGTCAATGTACGTGATAGTGCTTGGCACAGAGTAAGTACTAGTGATTACCTCTAGCTACCGTGCTCAGGGCCAGCCCTGCATAAAACCCTCTGCGGCTCCCCACTACCCTGGGAACATAGCCCATAGGCTTAGCTGTGGTGTTTGAGGCCCTGCTTGGCTTGACACCTGCTAATTCTTGGTCTTATCCCTCTCTCCTGCCCCTCTGTTGAGCCAGTGGGGAATCCCTAAACATGCCGTTCCTTCTCACCTTAAGGCTTTCCCTCTGCCTGGAACCGGGCATCAGCTCAAGCATCACCCTCTCCTTGAAGCCTTCCCTTGTACCCTGGTCAGGCGAGGTGCCTCCTCCAGGCTCCCAAGCTGCCTGTGGTTCCACCATCGACGTGCTAATGACCCTGTACTGTCCGTTTGACCTACTCGATTGAGCCATGAAGCCGGGCAAGGGTCCTGCCTGTCCTGTTCTTGTGATATCTACAGAGCCTCCAACAGTGGCCGGCCCAGAGCAGGTGCTAAATTGTAGGTGAATGAATGCATGAGCAAACACATGAATGGTCAAAGCATCGGCACCACAGAGCCCCTCTGTTCCTGCTGGACGGCAAGGCGTGGTGCTCAGAAATGGGCTGGGAAAGATGGGTGGGGGTCCCACACGGAGAGCCAGGTCTGGGAGGAGGCTGTTGCTGTGAAAGTCACAGATCTCAGGGCTGGGCGGAGGGCAAGGACCAAGAGGGGTCTCTCCAGCAGGTGTCCGCCCCCGGGGGCTGGGCCACACTTACCCGGCGTCCCTTTGCTCCCCTCATGCCCAGCGGGCCTCGAGATCCTGGAGGACCCTGTGGGGAGGAGAAAGAGTCTGGAGAAGGCCCCTTTTAGGGAGCAGGTACAACGCCGAAGGCTAGGCCTGTAGCCTCAAACAGGCGCTGTTCACGAGCGGCCACTCCCGAGCCCAGCAGCTCCAGACGGAAGGACTGGGCCTAGTGGGAAGATCTGTCCCCCAGGAGAAGCAGCGGACGTGCTGCCACCTTGAGCAGGAGTCAGCGCCTGGGGATCCGGCAGCAGGGAGAAGGCATCCTGGACGGATAAGCCACTTCCTTCTTTATCTCAAAATCAACAACCGGCAGCTATGAGGACATTCCTGACCAAAATCTCCAACTCCCACTTCCCCTTTTCTCTCTCCATCAGCAAGGAGAATATGGGGTCCCAAGTTCTGTCCCCCCACCCTGACCTTGAATATTACCTGCAAGCATCCAGAAGGGTCTGCCCAGGGCAGGAAGAGCCAGGGAGGGTAAGAGAGGGCAGAACCAGACCAGGGCCCTGAAGTGGGGTGGGGGGGAGCAGGAAGCACGTGTGGAGGGGGGAGGGGGAGAGGCTGGGTGGAGAAGTCGGTGGGGGAGGCAAAGAGAAGGGAGCAGGGCCTGGCCCGGGGAAGACGCCCCCGCCAGGGTTATCTCAGTTTGGTGAAGGAATGACAAGAAGAGACAGGGAGGGAGGAAAAGAAAAAACAGGGCTGGTTTTGTTCTTTGAATTCCCAGCACCTGGCCCAGGGCGGGCCAATGACAGGAATTAAGGGAAGGACTGAAGAGGACAGAGGATAGGAAGGGAGAGAAAGAAGGTGAAGAGAGGAAGCAGGCCGCCTCGCTGCCTGGTTTCTCTCCCCAGGTTCCAGCCCCCAGCTACACACGTCAAGCTGCGTCTTAGCCGCATGGCTGGCCAAGGACCCCTCCAACAGCTGCAGGAGCCTCCCAGCTCCGCGGGATTCTCAGACTGGGCGTGCTCCTTTTACAAGAAAAGACGGCCTCATCCCCCCCTCCGAATACCAGGGAGAGGCCCAGCTCAGTTTGGGGCCTCAGGAAAAACTCCTCTTTCTGCTCCCATTTCTCTCTTCCCAGGGCCTCAGGGGGCACAGACCTTTCAACTGCTAAAGGGCTGATGTGAGGCGCTGGGTCCCAACCTGACCCCTTGTCAGCAGAGCAAGCAGGGTGTGGACCCGGGCTCGGCCCCCTAAAAAGACAGATCTGACTCCCGGGTGAGGGAGAACATGACGACTGGGTGAGAATGCACCATTTTATAGAGGGATCTCAGACTGCAGAAGGCATGCAATGCGTCACTGGGAAATTTCAGGAGCCAAGTCTCAACTCAGAGGCAGTAGCGTAGAGTGCTTAAAAGAGCACACTGTTCCACCAGAGAACTAGGTTCAAACCCTGACTCTGCCACCTACTAATTCTGTGACCTTTGGCAAGTGACTTAAACTCTTCGGGCCTCAGTTTCATCATCTATAAAATGGGTATAAGAAGAGTCCCTGACTCCTAGAGTTGCTAGGAAGATGAAATGACCTGGAAGGTCCTCAGTAAAGGGTTGCTGTCAGCTCTCTCAAAGGGAGAGGAGGTCAGAAACTGGTGGTCCCAGGACCTGACTGTTCCCCTCCAAATAATGGAGATAATAACCTTGGCTGACCTCAGTGGACTGTAGGAGAACATGGATGTTAAAGTGATTGGAAAAGTGGAAAATGCCAATCAGACGTGAACGGTATCATCAGAAATGTCACTTTCATAGTAACAGTCTTACTAATAATAGTGGTAATTATCATATCTAACAAATAGTAATAGTAATTATTATTGTTACCATTCATTAAGCACTTAGTATATGCAGGTAGTTTGCTAAGCATTGCATCATGCACGGTATCATTCATTTCTCACAACAATCTCATAATGAAGGGGGTATTATGCTGACTCAGATGGGGAAACTGAGGCTCAGAGATGCTATAAATGTTGCCAACAATCACACAGCTAGTAAAGGGGGAGCCAGAATTTGACTCACATGTCTCTGATTCTGAAGCTTTCTGGACCTCCATGCTATCCTGCTTCCCCAGTGGCACTGGGGGCAGCTGGCTGTCCGAAAGGAGCCCCAAGAGATCCAAGGGCCCAGCCCCACAGTGCAACAGAGGAGGGTCAATGGCAACCTTGGGATCTGAAAACGGCAGCTCACTAAGTTTGATTTCACTAAGTCGGAGCCAAACCATTGAACAGATGGAAGCACTGAGGAAATGGAATGGGGAGGAGGTTGGACACGGGAGGAAGAAAGCCTAGAGGGAGGCTCAGGGAGGCTGAGGTCCGGGGGCACAGCTAGAATTGGATGATAGATCCCTAGCATCCTTGTTCTCTGCCTTCGGCCCTACCCTGGGCACCTAGCACTGTCTGGCACATAGTAGGTGCTCAGTAAAAGTCTGTTAATGAGTGAGAGGACTAGACAGTGAGAATCTTAAGAGCAGGATCTATTTTGTATCATTTTTGCAACTCCAGGACTGAGCATGGGCACAGCACGCGGCAGGTGCACAGAAAAGTTTGGGAACTGAGTTGGCCTTGCTTCCTTAAGTGGCTCAGAGAACTGGTGTAGACGCACTTCCCTTGGATTCAAACCATCGAAGGCTCCCGTTTCTTCCTTCCTCAGACCCCAGGGAGCCCCTCAGTCTAGCCTGTGAAGGCACCTGAACTCATCACCCTCCAGGCTTGCCCCGGGATCCTGCCTGTGCCGGTCCCCCTCCCACCATACCCTTTCCACCTGCCCGAAGCCCCCCGCCCCCATCCCCTCGCCCCAGAGTGGGCTCCCAGCCTTGAGCCTCAGACTTGGTCCAAGTGAGTGCCCTGCCCCAATTCCCTCCGTCCTCCACCAGCAGAGTTGGAGGGACCAGAAGCTCCATGTGCTCAGGGTGAGAGCCACCCAGCCCCCAACCCTACCTCACCCTCGGGGGAGTAGGAGGGACCCCTGGATCCGGGTGCTCCTGGCCACACCCTCCCCCCAGCCCCCCGCCTTGGGATCCTCAGGAGTATCCCTGGTGCCTGTCATCATGAGAAGCCCAGGAGCCCCGTATCCTTGGCCCTTCAGTTCCCACTTTCTTCCCTGCTTTCTCCATAGAAGCTGTCACTTATTTACTGCCTTCTCTCTCCGCCACACCAGAATACGAGCTCCTAAAGGGCAGGGACAGCGTTCTGCCTTGCTGACGGCAGCTCCTGGAGCGGCACATGGGACACAGTATTTCCTGAGTGCATGAACAAAGCAACAGAGGTGCCAATGACCATGACACTCCCTTGCAATGACCATCCCTGTGTAATGAACATTAGCTGCCTGGTTTCGTTTCGCCCGTGCAATCACACTATCATGACCGTGATCATTTCATCTATTTTTCATATGAGCAAAATTTAGGTGCAGAGTTCAATGATCTGCCCTGACAATACAGCCGGGGAGTTGGGGAGCTGGGATTCCCGGTCTGTCTGACTTTGAGACCTGGACTCCTCACCATGACTCGACAGTGGGTTTGAGCTCAGGGAACATGAGGGCTTTGCTTACCATAGGTCCAGGCTCTCCGGGGGTCCCAACACCACCTGGAGTTCCAGGATGACCCTACCAAGAAAGAGATGAAAAAGAAGGAATCAGCTCTGGAAGGTGCCTCTTCCTTCTGCAGTACTGCCTCGGCCGCGGCTCAGCCCCATCCCAGGGCCTCCTGGAAGGTAAAGGAGCCGGTCGTCGTGAACACCTTGGGTACGCGGACGCAGGCAGAGGAGAGCAGAGCTGTCACCGCGGCTGTGACAGGAGAGGGCAAGGGGATGCAGACTTGCTCCTTACCATCGACCCCTTGGGTCCGGGCGCGCCTGGGGGTCCCATCATGCCCCGGTCACCCTGTGATGGAGACAGCAATTCAGGGAGGTCACGGCAGTGGGGTGGCTCTATGGGGGGAGGGTGCAGAGGGCACTCCAGAGACTAGGTAGGTGCAGGGACTTGTCCAAGGTCTATAGCCACATCACCCAGGGTGGTGACGGGGGAGGGGGGAGTCCTGAGATTTCAGTCAGCAGAAGCCAAGAACCCCAGCAAGTCCTAGGAGGCCTCAGCACCCACTGTGGTGTGCCACACACACGGGGGGCTTCCCCTGGGCAGGGCTGGTCCAGATCAAGGATGTGCTGAACACGTCATCCCCTTTGATCCTGGCCCACGTTCTGTGGTCCTCATTAGGCCTGGCATCCCCTGGGCTGGGCTTGCTAAGGCAGAGATGGCAATATAAGGCATTTCTTTTATTCTCCCCACCCCCTGCTCCAACCCAGATGAGATGCAGGAGAATCAGAGATGCAGCTTAGTCTCTCTTGACCAATCCAGACAGATCGGGCAGGGATGGCAGGTGTAGCAGACGGAGCTATGGCCGGAAGGCGGCGGCTCTGGGTTTGGATCCTGGCTCTATTTGTGTGAAGCCCTCTTTCTTGTATCTGCACAGCCAGCAAACGTTTCTTGAGCATCTACTATGTGCCTGGCGTGATATGCTAGACCCTGAAGACACGATGGTGGGTAGAAACAGACAGACCTTGCTCACACGGAGTGAGACAGAGTGTTACGAGGAGACTGACACAAATCACCAAAACAGATGCAAACTGGGGTAAGTGAAGGGAGGGAGTGGGTCTTGGTGCTAAGGTGTTTCACCTGGGGATTTGACCCCCCGAGTGCAGGGATGTGGTGGGGAAGGCTTCCCTCAGAATGCTGAAGGATAACTGAGAGTCATCTAGGCAAAGATAGGGGGATGGGAAGGGTGTACCTGGCCAGGGGAACGGCATGGGTAATGGTTTGCAGGTGAGGAGGGACATGGAACATTCGAGCAACAAAAGAAGGCCAGAGATGGCTTTGATATTGCACTGAAGTTATCAAAGATGTTACCATGGAGGCAACAGGGTGAAGGTTACACAGGGCCTTTCTGTGCTATTTTTTGCAACTTCCTGTGAATATAATTACTTCAAAAAGATGTTAAATTTAAAAAAATAAGAGGAAGAAGAGGAGAAAGAGAAGGAGGAAGAGAAGGTGACCAGAAGGTCTGGGACACAGGGAATGATAAGAGGGGGGCACGGGATGAGCCTGGGAAGCTAGGTGGGGCCAGATTAGGACCTCAGTCTTTCCATCTATCCAATGGGAATAATATCAACTCCCGTAGGTCGCCTCCCTGGGGAATCAGATAAACCTTCCCCTCAAGGGCCCATGGGAAATGGGAAGCCACAAGCTATGGGCTGGGAGCCAACGTGGGGCAAAGTGTGGCCATGGAAACTGAATGTGGTTCAAATCCCAGCTCTGCCACTTCCTATCTGGGTCACCTTGAGCAAGTCACCTCCCCTATTGGAGCCTTGGTTATCTGGTCTGTAAAACAAAGCTGCTGGCATTAACAAGGCCAACTAAAGAACTGGGCTCCTTTTTTGAAAGATGACTCTGCCTCCTTCTGTTGCCAGCCCCACGCAGTGCCAGCGCGCAGCTGTGAGCGGCCCAGACCACGTAGATGGCTGTCACACAGACATCTAACTGTGTTTGAGGATGCTGGCAGGAGGACATGGCGGAAGCCCCAGGGGATGCTGGGACACGGAACAATGGCTCTTTGAGGGTCTGGAAGGCCAGGGAAGCGAGGAGAGGCCAGGGAGGGAGGTCTGACACCCCCAGGGCAACCGGCCCCTTCACCTTTTAAAAATTTCAAAACACAAGCTCTATTTGCTTAGATATGCCCACCAACACGACTTACCTTTTCTCCCATGATTCCTGGCTCCCCGACCAGACCAATGAATCCCAGAAGTCCCTATAAGAAATGTGTATAAAAGCAAGAGAAAGAAGGAAGCAACGTGAATTCAGAGATGTGCTGAGTTTCAAAGGCAACTCGCCCACATCTCTCTTCCACCGGAGCTGTCTCCCCGTGTCTCCTGCCCCGTGCCGGGTAACCCAGCCGGCGTGGGGCTGCCACCGAGGAGGGAGTTGCCTCTCTCTGGGCACTGTCCTGACTTCCTTCGCTCCACCAGATGGTTCTGATTTTGGAGCCAAGCGGTGGGGCTGCTGCCAGCATCCCTGGGAGAGCCACACATTCTTCCCGCGCCAGAAGCTGGGAGGCAGCCACCTTTGGGGAGGGGGTGGGATAGGGGAGTAGCGGGGCGGGGCAGGGGAAGGTCCTTCAGCGGTGCTGGGAAGAGGCCTGCCTATGAGAAATCTGTCCCCATCTTTCGGGGCTCTGGGGCTGTTTCAAAGAGAGAAACAAACCTGTTGGCGGGGATAGAAGAAACACCCTAACAGCCCTTGCCAAAAAGACCTGATTGAAATCTGGGACGTGAAGGCCTTTTTACTGTCTTGTGAAAGGCTTCCTCTCCTTTCTGAAAGAGCGCACACACACACACACACACACACATACACACACACACACGCACACACACTGTGGTTCCTGTTGCTCTGTTTAACTCCACTGGGTGATAACTGGCCTCTGTGTTCCAGGATTCTCCTAGGTGGCTGCAGGCCTCGCTGCGCCAGGAGCAGGTGACTGGCTCATCCTCAGTGAGGGCGAAGGGCTTAGTTAGAGGAGTAACCCCGGAAGGCAGGCGATTCCCAGCCCAGACCCCACTCTCTTCTCTGCTAAGGAGAATTCCAGCAGACGGGGGTCTAGTGTGGTTCAGGGCTGCAAAAGTGGCTTTGGAAGAGCCCAGGTTTGTAGCCAAGGGTTTCTGGGAGAATTCGGGAAGACTGAGGGACGAGTGGCTTTGCCCCATAAAACGTGCTCCCTGTCCCCAAACTGTATCCAGAAAGAAATGAGACCTTGAACCTGATCAGAAACAAGCCCGAAGTTGTACACTCAGGCAGTGAAGCTGGCCCACCCAGGCAACCAGAGTGAAGAAAAAGCATCCGGTTCCAAAGGGTCGGCTCTGCGGGGCTCAGAGACAGTTTTAAAGTGGCAGCTCTGACCGGGACCGTGTGTGTCTCGTGGCTGCAGCCTAGGAGTCAACTCTGGTCTGCATGGCTCCAAAGCCCATGCACCTGTCAGTCTCTCCAACGCGTGTGGCCATGAGCAGGGCACAGATCTGCCTGGCACTCCGACACTATCACCATACACGGGGACCTAGTTCCCTGAGTTCACAGACCCTTCGGGGTTGAAGTATGAGGTGAGAGGGGTGAGGTTCAAGGTATGAGATCATGGCTAATAGGTCACAGAAAATAACCAAGTATCCCTCCCATCCTATTCTAATTTATTTTAAAAGGGCACGGGGTTAAGACAGAGGCCTGCGCTCCCAACAAGGGAGCAGTCAGACATTTAGAGGATGCCGAGTAAAGGGAATAAAAGCTGCTCTGTTAAGAGGCCCCTGCCCAGCTGGCCCAGAGAAACAGAAATTTCATAGCTACTTTAAATTTATGAGTTGTTGGGTCCTGGAAGGCAGGCAGGTCATAAACTTCAATGAAGAAACCAAATGGGATCCTCATGAATAAGGGCCATACAGCCCATTCCCCGCCCCCATCCCAGGACACCCTGTCCCCACTGGGGCACTGTCCCGGAACATCCTGGCACCCTGTCCCGTGGGTGGAGCTGAGGCTGGTCCAGGGAAGCTCGCCCCCAAGGCCCAGGGCTTCCACCTGGCAGGGCTGGTGCAGAAGCAGCTCTGACAGCTGTGGGCACAGTTGGCTCCTCTCAGCTGGCAAGAGGGCATGCGGGGGGGAGGCAACATCGTCACCTGCAGTGGGCATGGCACAGACAGGATCTGAGTCCCCGGTGTGGTGGGGGGGAGGCTGGCCCGGTCCTTATGCAGTCTACAGATAAAGGCCTGTTGTCAACTATGGGGGTTTTCTCCCTCCCTCCCTGCTCTCATGTGACTCTCTGCTGGGTGCCGGGGATGCAATTGGGAACAAGACAGTCTGTGGGTCCTCTGCTGGACTAGACATCTCAGGGTTAGGTGTTGAGAGGGCTGGTTTCCCCTGGACAGAGCTTCTTAAAGGCAACGCTCATGCCTTGTAATTTGTGCACCCAGCACCTGGGACAGGGCCCAGCAGGCTGGCTGCACTCTAACTAGCTGTTGGAAAACCGCAAGAGCTCAGGTCAAGGGTTTTCTAGACTCTTCGGGGCAGGTCATGGGAATCCAGCAGGCCTGAGTGTCAACTTGGGCTCTGACGGTTACGTTACTGCCTGGGAGATCTCGGGCAAGTTATTTAACTTCTCAGAGCCTTGGTTTCCTCATCTGCAAAACGGGGCCAATACTACCGACTGTCATAGGGTTGCTGGAGGAACTGCCAGGGATGGTAAGGAAAGTGTTTGGCACAGAGCCTGGCACCTAACAGGTACCTGATAAATGCAGCAGACACTGTGGTTATAAGGAGGTCCTTATACTCTTTTCTGGGGATCCTCTGATTCTGCCATGAACAGGAAATGCCTGCTCCTTCCCACCTCGGGAGGGGCCGAGGGAACAGCAGGCATGGTACCCCGTGTGCCTAATGGCAGCCACTGGGCTCCTGCCTCATGGCTCAGACAGGTCTCTCTTTCCTGCTCAGCCAGCCGGGCAGCTAGCTGAGGGCTCTACTGAACGAGTGAGCCCGGGGCTGCCCGGGCCAGGTTGCCACTCCTCCTGCCCCAGCTTTGCCACCACCTTACTTGGTCATCTAAGTCAAGCCCATTCTCCTCCATGAATCCCAGCCTGCCAACGTGGACCAGGATCCAGGGGTTCTTCACCTAGGGTCCCCGTAAGGCTCCACGGATGGATTTCAGGAGGCGGGGGGCGGAGGTGGTCCATAAACTTGAATGGGAAAAACTACAACTTTTATTTTCACCAACCTAGTTGAAATTTAGCAAATATGAGTGTAGGCAACACACCCACAGCACCTGTAATGGTCACAGATATTTACGTGTCACGTTACCGTCACTGCTGCAGAGAGTTCAAAATGTATCGGCAAGGCTTGTCACCACTTCAAAATTGAGGTCATGACTGGACCCCGCCGTTAGATCTCGTTATTTAATGCAAGAACAAAGAAACAGATCTTTGCGGAGATCACATTTTAACGTACTGTCACATTTGTATTTCAATATAATTGATTTCCTTTGTAGTCCTTTGTTTTGCATTTTATGCATTTAAAAGTTCTCTATTCTGAGAAGGAGTCCATGGCCTTCACCAGCCTGCCAAAGGGGTCCAAGGCACAAAAAAGGTTAGGACCCCAGGATAGAGTGATTTCTAAGGACTCTTCGTGTCCTGCCATCTTAGGATTCCGAGTATCTATTTCCCGAGGGCCCTACCATGAGCATAACTATGAAATTAAATTTGCTGAACGTATTGCCTGTTTTTTTCCAATGAGGAAATACATCCAGGCCACGGCCGCCCTTCCAATCTCCCAGGCTTCCCACAGAATACACTCGAATAACACTGGAAAGGTTTCAAAAATCCAGTCCTCCCCCTGCTTTAGTTCCTTTCTTCCCCCCAACAGATGTTGCAGGCCTGGTGAGGAAGCTCATCGTGCGTGTGACTCTCACGCCATTGATGGTGTTTCTCGGTGGAGACAAATTCTTCTGGGTCCCCAGCCTCATTGCTCCTTCTAGCCTGAGGCAGCTCCTCACAGGGTTCAGAAGGTGGGGTCCTCCTTTAAAGGAGTGGAGGAGACTGCTACCTTCCAATCCGGCCTACAAGCCCAGAGGTGATGCTTTCAGGAGGCACGGGGCTGCAGAGGGGGGACGGAGGCCGGCCATCCACCCAGCAGCCTCCAGCACCGAGGGCCCTGGACCTCCTTCTCAATGACCACTTGTCACCTCCTCTGCTCTTCAGACCCTGACCCGACTTCCCAACTATCCAGACCCACTGGTTTGAATTTCATCTTCTTTATAATTTAGGGATGCCTGGACCAAGAGTCCCTGGCAAGTGGCTCTGCTTCTCTGGTCTTCAAGCTTCCCCGTTAAATTGAGCACGAACAGCGACCGTGGAGGGCTTTTCCACTTTTCACGTTCCGGGAGCAAAGTCACGTAATGTCTTTGGGCGAATGCCCCCAGAGCATCTGCAGAATCAGGGCGTAGGGCGTGACCGCTGTGACTGAGATTCATGGCTTTCTCATTCAGTGACCTCACCTCCCTCAGAGCCAGAGTCTGTCCGTGTCAATGAAAGGGGAAGATGAGCGAACCTACCTCTCCAGCTGGGATGGGGAATGAATGAGGTGCGTGTGTGTGCTTCCCACAGTGTAAGCGCTCAGTAAAGGGAGCCGATATGCTCCAAGACAGTGGCGACTCACCTGCTCACCCACGGGCCCCGGCCGTCCAGGATTGCCTGGTTCTCCCTGCAGAGACACAGAGGAGGGTCACTTGGCATGGGTGACAGGAGTCTAGGCCTCCTGGGAGACACCCCAGTTGAGTGGCCTTAGTCCCCACCGGTGGGGATGGACCAGGAAACTCAACTCCAGAGTCCGGCCTTGGAGACTCCAAACAAGTGGCAGGGTCAAGGGATACTGGGACAGAACCTCTGGCCCCAGGGAGGACCCCAGTCACCATTCCCTCAGAGTGGCCCTGGGCAGATTACTTGGCACGAGATCTGTATCTCATTTGGGCCCTTCATCAACCCATTTTGTGGAGATAGAAACTGAAGCTCAGAGAGGTGAAGTGACCTTCTGGAGGTCACACAGTGAGCTGGAAGCAGGGCTAGAATTGGAACTTTGGTCTGACTGATGGAAATCCCCATTCCTACTGCACCAGGCTGCCCCACCGCAGGACGCGCAGGGAACTGGGGAGTCAGGGCGCCTGAGTACTGGACCTAACCCACCAGAGCTCTGCCACCAGCTCACAAGTGACTCTGGTGGGTCTCGTCTCTGCTCTGGGCTCGGCGTCCCCAGCTACAAATAAGGAAAATCAGACTCTTGTCTCCGAGGCTATTTCCAGCTCTCATACCAGGTGGCCATTCGCAGCCTCGTCCGTCTGCTGGGACGGCTGCTGCTTCTGCTGCAGCCGTAGCCACACTGGTGAGCAGACCCACGGGATAAATCCACCCAGGCTATGTCACTGCTCCCACTACAGAAAGACAGCGGGGGTCTGAGGGAGAAAGGCCGAGACCTCAGAGGGCAGGACGTGAGCTTGGACCAGCCAGGAGTTTGGTTTACAGTTGGATGTGGTGCACTGTGATCCCGGCTCGAGCCTCAGCCTCCACCCCAACTCCTCCTCCAGACCTCACACCTGGGACCCGCAGAGGGGCCAGACAGACACAGACACGGGGGCCATTTCCCCTGAGGGGAGGGGACACGGACAGCCTGGGTCCCCCAGCTCTGCCCTCACCCTCTGTGCGCTTGGCCCAGCTGTAAACTTGGCCCAGGGATCCCTGCCCAGGACGGCTGGGGAAATCCAGCCTCTTCAAAGGGAGTGCCTGGAAGGGCATTAAGCTGCCCATGTGTTGAGGGTCACACTCTCCTACTGGGGCCAGTTCTTTTGTGATAACTTTAAAAGAACTGTGAATAAATGAAATGCATGTTTATGGTACGTGATGGGGAAAATACAGAAGCCCAGAGAAGAAAATGGAGATCTCCTGTAATCCCGCCACCCAGAGATAACCCCCGTCCACATTCCAGCCTTTGCTCTGAGCCTTCGGGAACAAGTGTAACCAGCCCCTGCCACAGGCTCATAATGCACTCTTCCACTATGTGACCTGCTTCCTACACCCCCGCCATCGCCCCCCGCAATGCACAGGCATTTTCCCGTCTTGTAAAATCTTCCAGCGCGCCATCTTTGGTGGCTACATTGTACCCCATTGCTTGAACGCTGCTCCACTGGGAGACACTGAGGTTGTGTCCATTGTTTCCTCTCCGTTAGCCATACATACTTTGTGATAAACGGGGACCATTTCCTCCCTTTTTCACAACAGGCCAGGCATTCAGGGGTCATCCTGGGGCCTCACAGGTTGGCTCCCCCTCTCTCCTCTCTTCCCCAGGCGTTCTCTCCTCCCTGCCCAGTCACTTCTAGGTCCCCTCACCTTCAAGCCATCCGGGCCAGGTCTTCCAGGAAACCCCTTTCTGCCGGGTTGACCCTGCAACAGGGAGAGGTGAGTGAGAGAAGCCAGGAGGGGGCAGGGATGCAGAGCCCCTATGTCTCTAGGCTGCCAACTGTCCTTGGGGAGGCAGGGAGGGTCTACAGCTGTGTGACCTTGGGAAGTCCCCCTTCCCCGGCTGGTCCTGTTTGCTAATGGGGATGATGAAACCTGATTTCAAGGAGTGAGGAAAAGGAAGGGACTGGAACAGAAGATAAAGGACACAGGGGGAATGGAGAGTTCACACCAGTGGTCCTCAAGGTGCGGTCCGGGGCCCTCTGGGGGTCCCTGAGACCCTTTCCCTGGAGATTCCACTGGAGGTCAAAACTATTTTCATAAGAATATTAAGCTGTCATTTGCCCGTGTCACTCATTTTCATGAATGTAAGTGGAGTTTTCCAGAGGCTACACGACACGTGGTATCAACCACAGATGGAACGCAGAGGCAGACTGGAGAATCCAGCTGACTCCTATTAAGCCAGACGTTAAAGAGATTTGCAAAATATGTAAAACAATGCCACTCTTTTCATTAGATGATTTTGCTTTGGAAAATATAGCTATTTTTTTAAAAAAACGATGATTTTTGTTAACATGAAACGGGTTTGTTATTAGTTTTGAATGAATTGATCCAAAGTTTCTCAGTTTTAAGTACTCATATCGATGTAACCTACACAAAGAAAAGCATTTTGGGTCCTCAATCATTTTTAAGAATGTAAAGAGGTCCTGAGACCAAAAAAATCCACAACCTGCCAATTCATGCAATCGTGACTGAAGGTGGGGCAGGACATACACCTTCTTTCTGGAAGCCCACTTGGAGCAGAGGATAGAATGCAGAGTCAGTTTCCAGGCAGGGCTTCCTCGCTTCCTGGCTATGAGATACTGGGCTAAGCCCTTCGCTCTTTGAGCCTTGAGGGCCTTGAATGAAACTAAGAAAGGCACTGTCTCTCTCACAGGAGAATCAAATGGACGGAAATGGATGCACAAAGCACCAGCACACAGTAGGTGCGCAAGAATGGTTTCCTGCCCCTTGTCTCTCTCCTCTGGGGTCTGTCCTAGCTCCATCCCTGGGGGCGGGGCAAGGCCCTCACTGACATCTTCTCTCCAGAGCACCACCCAGATGTTGCCCACCTGCACACAGCTGGCTCAGCACTGACAAATCCCACCTCCCCCGAGCCAGCAACACTCACCTCCAAGCCAGGGGCCCCCGGTGGCCCCATGGGTCCCTCATCTCCCTAGAGTCGGGAGACACGAGAGAGGAACAAAAAGGAGAAAGTTAACCCAGCGGTTGCCTTGGAGAACTTGACCTGTTAGGAGGGGAAGGGGTGGGCACAGGAGAGCTCTCCTGGACCTAGAAATGGTGCACCTGGGCCCCTGCCTAGCCCCACCCAGGGCAGAGGCCTAGAGGCCAGGCCACATGGGGGCTTCTGTGTGAATGGGGCTCAGCTGCCCCGTGAATGTGGTTAGCTCGGGCTGGTGGTCGTGCTGGGCAGGAGAGCCAAACCCTATCATATGCTGTGGGAGTAGAGCCCAGACGGCAGCTCAAAGATACGGGCTCTATTCTGAGCTCTGCCATTTACTCGGTGAAAGAACTTACCCTCACTGTGCCTCAGTTTCCCCACCTGTAAAAGGGTGCAGGGCAGAGAGGATCATACTAAACTCTGATGAGTAGCCTAAGTTGAGTTCCTGGAGGAGAACCACGATGTCTCATTCTTTTTTGAAGTCATGCCCCCGACATCACTCAGGATGAGTGTGCCCAGGGTCTAGTGGGTGTGTGGTGCGTGAAGGCTGGGAGGCGGGCACAAGAGAGGGAAGAGATGGAGGACCGAATGAATGTATGAGTGGACAGGTGAATCAATGAAGACATGAGCAAGTGGCAGGCATATGAGTGGTAACGTGGTAACGTGAGTGTAGACGGAAGCACGGGGCTGGTGCCGTCTTTCCCTCCTACCCTCCTTCCAGCTTCCCGCCCGTGGAGATGCCTCAGGCCCTCCCACAGGCTCAGGCAGCCTCCAGACTGGCCCGTATGGCATGCCAGACCCGGAACCAGCCTGAGAAGGCACCCACGTCAGCCAGATGCCTGCCCGTGGTCGTGGTGAGTCTGGGCCTCCTGCACCCTCACCCAGGGCTGTGTGTCATGGGGGACCTGAGGCCTGAGGCCTGAGGCCAAGGTGTGCAGTGGAGGGCCTCGTGCACGGGAAAAACCTGGGACCAGCCCCTGAGGCATCCAACAGCCCTCCACCTGATGCTCCAACAGGCCCAGAGAACTTGTCAATCCCCTTCATCATGAATGAGTCAATCAGCACATCTTCACTCTGCCACTTACTAGCTGCACAAGTCTTGTCATTTTCTGGGGAGGCCGGAGGCGGCCCCCAGGAGCCCAGAAGTTACAGGGTCTATGCCATGGGCTTTGGGTTCAGCAGACCTGGGTTGGAATCCTAATGCTGCCTGCCACTAACCATGGGACCCGACGTAGTGTCTTTATTCCCCTGAGATTCAGGACCTCGCGTGAGCTGACGATTCCTTCCCTCCCATATCAATACCCCAATAAACTGTGCTGCTGTGAGCAGAAGCAGTGGCGGTGGCTCGAGAGAGAAAACCCCAGGGCAATGGGGTTGCCGTGGTGGGAGTGACCCGCCAGTCAGGCCGGGGCAGAGAAGGACCCTGGAAAGGTCATGGGGCAGGGCTGTAAAGGGTGAGCTGGAGGGCAAGCCTGAGGCGGCCCTGGGCCCTGTGTCTCCTGACTGAGGGGCCCTGGCCCTCATCTAAGGCCTCCAGGACCCAGGAGAGAGCAGGCTGGGAGCTGGGAGGGATGGGCAGGGGGCAAGGCCAGACGGTCTCACCTCTGGCCCCAGCTGCCCACGGGGTCCCGGCAGGCCTCGAGCTCCAGGCTTACCCTGGTGAGAAGGGAACAAAAAGGGGTCTCAGAGGCAGCACCTCCATCTCCATCACAGGCTGGCAAGACTCCTGCTGGCTTGCAAGCAGGCCCATGGTTTCCAAAGAGCTGTCATCCTCATCAGCCAGAGCTCCCCTGGGCAGGGACTCACCTTCATGCCTTCCTGGCCGTTGTCCCCAGGGGGGCCAATGTCTCCGGGAAATCCCTGAACGGAAGCAGAGGGTAGAAGTCACCCAGGGGGACCATGAAGGGAAATGCCAAGGCCACAGGTCTTACAGGGGGACCGACCTGGATTTCCATCTCATCCTGCAGGGGATGTGACGCTGGGCCATCAGTTATCACAGTTCTAAAACAAAGAATCAGCCCCTACACTTCAGAGAGGCGCTGAGAAAATTAAGGAATACAAGGCAGGAAGGTCTCAGCACGGGAACAAGCACATACAAGTTCGTCCAATCCAGACTTTCCCAAGTCCTAAGCCTGGGGCAGCCAGGGCCCCAGAGCCAGCCGTCCTCCGCTCTGAGAAATGCCATCCTTTACTGCAGGGGTCCTCTGTGTTCTGGGTTTGTTGTGACTTTGAAAGGCTCGAAGAGGACGGATCTAGTAAATCTCAGCTCATGTCGGAAGCTGAAATTCCCACTGAGATTTACTAGATGGATGACTAGTACATCCATTTACAATGGAAGCTTCTTCCTGACACGGAGCAGAATCTCCTCCCTTCCCCAACAGAAAAGGCCTGCCCTTCTCTGTCCCTTCTAGTCAGGGGCCCAGGGCCCCTCAGTCTGGCTTCCTCTAACTGCCCAGCTTCCAGTGTTGCTGATCACTAGGACACCCATGCTTCTCTGGGTGTGAACTGACCAGCACAGGCCAGTATAAGAACATCCCCTTCCTTGTTCTAGGTGTAATACCTCTGTTAATTCAGCCTAGAACCCCATTTGCTTTCAGGGCAGACCCACTACTCCCTTTGGTTTCTGCCAGCCAGAAACCAAAGCCTTCTTATATGAATCCCTGAGGTCAGAACGCTCCCCCACTCCGCCTTTGTAAGTGGCTTTTTCCCCTTCCTCTTTTGAGCTTTTGGTAACTCCCATTAAGTTCCAGCTCAAGCCTTCTCTCATGCTTCTCATTAGCAAAGGCAAGAACGGTCCTGAATTTGGAGCGAACACACATGGAGCTAAAGCCCCATGTCTTTTTCTTCAAATTGAAAGACTCAAAGTCCCATTCTGCCCCGACTCACTGTGTGACCCTGGACAGGTTTCTAAGCCTCTCTGGGCCTTGGCTTCCTCACCTCTAAAATGGCGACCATAAAATCATCTAACAGGGCTGTTCCGAGGCTTAAAGAGAATAAGGTGAGTGCAGCACTTAGTTCAGTATTTGGCACCTGGTACGCACTCAATAAAAATCTGCATTCCAAAGGGTTTTGGGTCCTGTGTCCTGGGAAAACAAAACAAGTCTGCCTGGGGTGGGCCTGTCTCCAGGGAGAACTTGAAGGTCAGGATCCTAATCAAATCCTAGCACTCACACAGCTCGGACCCACTGATGAGTGCAAGAGCTAATTCACACGGGGGCTGGGGAGCTGGAGCTGCCCCCACGGTCGGTGGCCGAAAAGAGGCAAAGACCCGAGAAGGCGCTGACATGCTCGTCAGCTTCTGTGTCTTCAGCTGCGCCGAGCCATCTTCTAGATACTGAGTCCGCCAATCCAAACAGAACGCGAAGATGGGGGAGGAAGACCCCACCCCCGTCTGTCCAGGGCCCCAGGAGGGAGCCAAAGAGCAAATAAAGACCTTCTTTGCTACAAGTAGCAGAGTGACCCTGAGGAGGTCACTCCGCTGCTCTGTGACTCAGTTCCCTCGTCTGTAAACGGTGGTAGCAATATCTCCCTCCCTGGTTGTGGTGACCATTCGATCAGTTCTCATCCGGAAGATACTACGCGGCCTCCTGGCATGAGGAGGTGCCTAATGTGAGGCAGCAGGCTTTCCACCCGCCCTGGCCAGACTGCTGGGAAACCCGGACTCTCAGAGAAGTCTTTTTCCAGTGACCAGGGGAAGGAAGCAGGTCCATGGAAGAGAGGCCAAGTCCACTCGTCTAAAGATAGGACTGTGTCATGGCCAAAGTCAACAGAGTGGAAAGTAGAACTTGTAGCTTTCAGGAAACACTCTCTCTTCCATCCGGGGGATACCAGGAGTGATCTCTGGAAGGATCTGGAGAACCCGGCAGAACTAGACTTCTGTCTCTGAGACCTTACGAAGGTGCAAGGCCCCAGGCCAGGGAGGTGTGTAGAGGTGGGGTGGCGGCTAGGGCTGAGCTAGACCCCTGAGACAGACAGTAGCCCTAGCACTGTCCACCCTGTTCTCCAGAGCTGGTCCCTGTACTGGGGTTTGGGGTGGGGTGAGGGGAGAGCAAAAGGGGCTCGACTAGCTGCCTCGCTCCTTTGTACATAAATGCCAGGGGATGAACGTTTAACGTACCTGTGCTGGTTATCACATGTATCAGAAACTCTCAGGTTCTACTGACTCAACTAGAGTTGTTATGTTAATTGCGTTACCCATCCTTCACTATTTCTCCTTCTCCATTGAACACCAGAATTTTACACTTGTCCCCTGCTCCCCCGTGTGAACCGTGAGCCCTGCACTTCTCCAGGGTGGCTGCTGGCAGTTAGAAAAGTTCCAGGGCTCAGAAGGGTTGGATGCCTCAAACCTCAGTGTAGAGAATGTGGGGAGCTCCCGTGAAGGGTCAAGGCAGTAGAGCTCAGAGGGTTTTCCTGATGTTTGTTCTGGAAACTGTAAAGGTGGCTACGAAGCCGGGGAGGCTGTCTGAGGCCAGCTTCTGTGCCACTGCCTTTGAGAGCCTCTACGGAAGCCGGGAGGCACAGAGGCAGAAAAGGAATTTCTATTCTCAGCCCCATCTCTCATCTGCTGTGTGACCCCAGGCAAGTCTCTCCCTGTCTCTGAGCCTTGGTTTCCCAAGCACAACACCCAGTCCCAGTAGCAGCCAGACACAGAGAAATAGGGTATTGCATACCTCGGGTCCAGGGGGCCCAGGAAACCCAACGGATCCTTTGTCTCCAACTTTGCCCTATGGAAGAGAAGAGATTGTGGAGGAGGCAGGGCTAAGTGAGGGTCTACCTTCCCTGGATCTCCTGTATTAGCCCGCTGGCTGGGGGTGGTTGGAAAACTCAGGAGAATAGGAGTGAAATCTGCCTAGGTACCTGCAAGGAGCTACGGTTCAAACCCCATCTCCTACACTTGCTAGCCACAGGATCCAGGGCAAGTCACTTCACCTTGGAACCTCACTTTCCCCATCTGCAAAATGGGAGCAATAATAAGTCTCTAACTCCTGGGGTTGTTGGCAGACTTCAGAGAGGTATAGCACAGGAAGGATCTGATGCACAGTAACATTCAATAAATAAACGACACCCACTGCTATTATTAATAATGTTACTATTAGTTATGAGACATTGGGAGCCCTGATTCTCACCAGAGGTCTGCCAGTGACTGGTGCCTATCTATGGTGCTGGGTGTACTCCTGCCCCTCTGGGCCTCAGTGTCCTCGTCTGTAAAATGGGTGAATCTCCATTTCTGCTCTGCTCTATTCGCCTCCCAGAGCTGCTGCGAGAGGAAAGGAGATCCTGGATGTGAAAGCATCTCTGGCCACATTCCATGACCATTTGGAGAGTGTGAGGTTGGGGATCCCAGAGCAGAAGGTACTTACCACAGGCCCTGGCTTCCCCCGTGCGCCTGGGAACCCTGGCAATCCCTGGCTCCCCTGAAAGAGATGCAGAGCAAACTGTGGTTAGTTAGGACCGGAAATGGCCAGATGAACGGCTGCTTGGTCATCCTTGCTGGCCTGAGGCTTGGAGAACATCCACATTTAGGGGGAGGATGAGCTCCCCAGTCCTTTTCCCTGCTTGCAAGTTCCAGCTTGGCAGCCCTATAGGCTGGGATCTGGGGATGCAAAGGTGAAACAGCAGCTCCTGTCCTCACCAGGTCATCCTGGAACCCGGGACCCTGGGCCTCCAAGCAAGCACTGGAGCACCGTTGATGCCCGGGGAAGTCTGGAGCCTGGGGCCCAGCTGGAGAGGCAGCCAGGCCTGCGTGGCTCGCAACCCGGAGACACTGAGGCTGGGTCAGGACAGGCCAGCCAGGAGGGAGGGGAGAGGAAGAGGCAGAGCTGGCCAACATCTGGGTCTCGTTGACTGGCTGGGTGAGGTCCAGATGTGGCCACATGGTGCCGGACACAGGCAAAGAGGAGCCGGCCTCGGCAGGCTGCCTGGGTTCCTCAGCCAGTCAGGCCAGCTACTCACTCAGACGTGTCTTAAATGTTCACCAGTCTGTGCAGGACCCTCAGCTGAGCTCCTCCAGGCCAGCCGGGGGCCCTATCCTTGGGAACCTGCTGTCTGGCAGGGGGCTGAGCACAAATCCCCATCAGCCAGGGGAGAAATGTGCTACCGCAGGTGATGGGCAGGGAATGAGAATGGCAGAGAAGGGAACGGTCACTTCCCGAGCAGGTAGAGAAGACGGCACCCACGCGGGGTTCTGCGGCGGGGCTGGGCCGTGCACAGGCGGGACGGAGGGTGTGCCCGGCTACGCAGCAGTGTGTGCAAACTTGAGGTGCAGCGGGCAGGTCAGTGGGGCTGGAGCACAGGGCTAGAAGGGCGAGGGGCAGGAAAGTGTCAGAGTGTCCTGTGCGCCGGGGGGCTGGGTGCCAGGGCAAGAAGCTGGGACACCACTCTGGGGGCAGTAGGGGGCCATGGATGGGCTGCGAGCACAGAGCAGAGCTGGGCCCTCAGGACAGTTTTGTGGTGGTGAGGAAGGCAGCCTGGGAGGGAAGAGGCTGGGGCCTGGGACTAAGTCAGGAGGCCATTGTGAAGTCCAGGGAAAAGACAGTGAGAGGGTAGACGGAGGATGGAGAAGACAGGATTGTGTGAAAGGAAGCCATCCTACAGGCGGGTCCTGGCCCTTGACGGGCCCTGGGAAGGAAGCCAGAGCAGAGAAGGGCAGGGCAGGGGGCAGGGGGCAAATCTGCTGCAATTACCTTGTCTCCTTGGAATCCGGTATCTCCTGACACACCCGGAACCCCTTGTTCACCCTAAATACACACCAGCAAAGAAGGTTACGATGGAGACCACGGTGGGTTCTGGAAGTCTCCCCGACGTCCAGACCCACTGGGAGGGTACAGCTCTGCTGAGGCTGTTCCCAAAGTCGATCTGCCCAGCAGCAGCCTTGTTAGAGCAAAGGGCAGCTCCCAGCCCTGCCCTGCCCCCGGTAGGGAAGCTAGGCCCTGCGGGGACAGAGCCAGCTTACGTGCAGGTCTGCCTGGGGTTGCTCAGGTGGCTGAACATAGAAAACTAAACTGCCCAGTGTCAGCTGGCCTTGTCAGGAGAACAGACACTTGAGGGTCAAAGGGGCTGTGCCACGATCTTTCAACCTCCTCATCAGCTGGTGTCACACAGAGGAGCGCGCAGCCTGGACAGTGGCCCTGTGCCGCTGAAGGTTCTGAGCGCTTGCGGCCCTGCGCCGCTGAAGGTTCTGAGCGCTTGCATCTGTGGCTTGATATTTTTCACCACCAGGCTGTGAACTGTCATTTCGTCCTTCCGTGGGAGTTTCTATGCCAGCAATCTGCTTCGGTCTACTGCTAATTAGCTGCTTTTAATCAGCTATAGCATGAGAAACCGGAGCACCTGGCTAGTTAAGACTATGCGTAAACGACGAGTCAACTGGCCTCGAGTTAGGTCTGGGTGTTTCTTTGCTAAGATGACACACCGCGTGGGCTTGGTGACACTGATTCTGGCTGTCGGAGGCCTCTTCTAGTCCGTGCCTGTATTCAGCCACGTCCTGGTAAATGAGCTGTCGCAGAACCAGATTGGGAGACGTTTCTCCTTGGAGCTGGACGTGTCTCACACAGCCCTCATCATTTCCAGCTTCCCATGTTGGTACATTGGCCCCAGGACTCAGAAAACATTCACAGCCCCGGGAGCAGTTGGAGGAATGGGGAGAAAAACCCAGGAAGAATGGAGAATCTTAGAGAACTCATGTCGTGCCGCTAAGGCCATGATCCAGCAGAACTCCCTTGGTAGAACAAAAGCCAGAATTTTTTTTTAAATAAAAAAAAAATGTTAACTTACTTTGGTTTTTCCAGTTTGGAAAATCTTGTACAATATCCCAGAATTTTAGGAACCAAGGAACATTTTTTTTAAATGTCCAAAGGAGGAGTAAGGTGGTTTTAAAAAAAAAGTTTCAAAGGCACCTAAGAAATCAACACAATGGATTTGGAGAAGGCTGGGCCTGGCGCAGAAGCCTGGGTTCCAGAATGTGCTGCCATGGGGGGAGACGGAGCCAGGTTGTTGTAAGTGGGACTGAGGCCAGGCTGGGTCACGGACAATCTGGGATTCTGGGCAGGATGACCATGGAACATGAAGGGGTGTCTCTATCACCACAGGGGAGGGCCAGAGGGTAGGGTGGGAGTGAAGAGGGGATGATCCGAACCCTGCCCCCCGAAATATTAAGACCCTGCCCCAGCCACAGGGGCAGAAAAGAGATTTCTTTTGCTTTTCTTATTTTTCTTTTTTTTCAACACTTAAGACTTATTTGATTTTCCTGAGATCTACGAGCAGGAAAATAATTTTCTCCTCTTTTTTTTTTTTTTCCAGTGCTTTCACCTCTCTCGATGTCCCAGGCACCAGCGGTCAGCAAGCCAGCCGAGTTCTACGTAACACATTGATTGCCATGTTCCTGAAGAAACAGTGAGCTGGAGGCCAGCTCTGCAAAGGGCCTATAAAAAGCTCCCTGCCTACACTCCTATTTCCCCCACTTCCTTCCCCTCCTCCATGACTTCAACATTTCCAGAGTGCTGACGACTCATACCGCAGGGTAAACAGGTAGCTGTGGGGAAGCCCCACCTCCAGCAGAAAGACCCTGCATCTCCAGAGCGAGGGCAGAAAGACCCTGCACTTCCAGAGCGAGGGCGGTGGAAGAGGGGGCTTAGCAAAGGCAGCAGGGCACGGCCAGGGGCAGAGCTGAGTCCGCGAGGCTGAGGGAGCTGCAGCTGGAGGCTTGGGCGTGACGGGAGGAGATGGGAAAGGGGGAAACAGATGAGAAGACCGAGCACCGCATGGCTAGGTACCTAGGGGTGGGAGTGGGTGAGACAATCTGGGGTGCCCATTTCTGCCCAGCAGCTCTAACTTTCTGAGTCCAGGGTCTGGGCTGGCTCCAATAGATCACTGAGTTTCCTTCGCTGCGTCTCTTCTCCTCTTTGGGTCTGCTTCTCTGGCTGTGAAATGTAGGCGCTGGAGGAGGTGACTTCTAAGGGCCTCACTGGCTCTGCCCTTCCGACCTGTCTTGCTTCGTGGTGGAGGTCTCTGTCGGCAGTGCCTGGGTTCAAATCCTGACGCTACTTACCAGCTGTCTGTGCTCGGCAAGCTTCCTATCTCACAGAGCGGTGGAGGATGCCCGGGCTAAGCCCCGCAGAGCACTCAGAGCGGGCCCAGCGCCGGTACCTGTTCCTGTTCCTCGGACTTAGGAGGAGCAGAGTCACCTGAAGACAGGTGCAGAGGCAGCCTGGCCCTGGGAGCAGCTGAGCAGCTCCTATTGGCTCAGGTTTCTGGAACCTGGGATGTTGTCAGAAACTCTCCCACGCTCCCTGAGGCAGAGGGGAGGGCAGGGAGATGGCCACAGGGCAGAGCACAGGGGCACCACTCCCTGCCCTCCATGTCTCTTGGCTCAGATGCTGCAGGACCCAGGCCAGGTGCTGCCCCATGCTGGGCCCCGGGGTCCCACCTACCCACCTCCAGCTTTGGTTTGGCCCGGGGTCAGTTCAGCAGCAGGGCTGCAGAGGGCACATGGCAGCTGGCAGGAAGGCAGGTGGGAGCTCAGGGGCCCGTCCTGGTTTTCCCGTTGCATTTTCAGACCCTGGGACGGGGCTCCCTCTTCTCATCTGGGCGGCTGATGTGTATCTGTTTCCTCCTATGCCTGGGAGGGGTCTCTGGACCCCCCATCAGCCCTGCCCTGGGGCCCATCATCTCAGCACCGCTCCTCCCCGCCCACCTCGTGTTCTGTGGCTTTGGCCTCAGCTTTGCTCCCCAAATTCGGAGACCTGCCTTACCCTACCCCCGACCCGGATCTCGAGAGCCCCCACACTCTGTCTGCCAAGGTCTGCGTGCCTCCAGAGCCATCAGGCTGGGTCCCACCCAGACTTAACAAGGAAGAAGCTGGGGAGCGCAGATTTAGCGGGGCCAGAGGGGAGGCAGTAAGAGCGCAGGGGAGTGGACCTGGCAAGAAATCAGCAGCAGCGTCGAGGCTGAGGGGGTTCGCATGCAGACAAAACACAGTGCAATAAGGGAGTATTCAGATCACCTTATCACCTTTCAGTCCGGGTTCCCCCACGTTTCCCATCAGTCCCTGCAAGACAGAGGCCAGGGTTCAGCTGTGAGGGATGTTCAAAACCCCACAAGTCAAGAGCCCTGGCATAAACCCACTGGCTTGCTGCGAGACCCCGTGCTGGAGGGCCCAGCCCAGAGGGCAGTGGTGCGGATTGAAGGACCACGAGAAGGGGCAGTTGACTGGCGAATTGAGAAGGGGCAGTTGACTGGCGAATCGCAGTGCTCTAGACACATCCAGGGGAGAAGGGTGCCGATGGGCTTCATGAGCCGTGTCACACGCCTGCTGGCCAAATGGAATCATCCCTGGAACGTGGTCCGGGCAATTTGAGCCCACCTTTCTCCTGCACGCCCATCCCACTCAGGGATGTCCTGAACTCACTGGCTTGCCATTATATAGAGTTTCTGTGCTCCTGGTAACGGCCCCCACTGGACTTTCAGTGCCCTGAAGTCCAGAACCAAGTCTGACTCATGCTCAGCTGGAGGACTGCTGTCCAACGAAGATGTCTGGCATACATGACATGAGGACGATGACCGGCTCTCAGGACTGAGAAGCACGGAGCCCCTGATCTGCCACGTTCCACCCCAGCCCCCCTCTGAGTGCCCCCCAACACCATATCAGGGTAGCCTTCCTTCCGGGCTGAAATGAGTCAGGGGGTGCCCAGCTGTGATGAGACTCGAATTAAGGGACAGGTCTTGTTTACCTTCATGCCCTTGGGTCCTGGGTAGCCAATTGGACCCAATGCTCCCATGTCGCCCTGGGAAGAGAAAGAGAAGAGGACGCCATGAGAGGTGGCTCACAGGAGGCTGGCCTGGGAAGGATTTCGAGGACGCAATCCCCCTGGGTTGATCTTGTAATTAGGCACGTTCATCTCCACTGAAGTACTGGAGTGAATTTCACAGAGGACCTCTCCCAAGTTCATTTCTTTTTTTTTTTTTTTTTTTTTTTTTGCGGTACGCGGGCCTCTAACTGTTGTGGCCTCTCCCGTTGCGGAGCACAGGCTCCGGACACGCAGGCTCAGCGGCCATGGCTCATGAGCCCAGTCCCTCCGCGGTATGTGGGATCTTCCCGGACCAGGGCACGAACCCGTGTCCCCTGCATCGGCAGGCGGACTCTCAACCACTGCGCCACCAGGGAAGCCCCCAAGTTAATTTCTTGATCGCTGCCCCTTTCACCACTCCTTTCCACCTCCTATTAGATTCTTTACATCCCATACTAGTTAAGGGACTCAGGGCATTTCACTGGGCTTCTGTGGACCCCGATCTCCCGATCTATAACATGGGGATAACGATCCCTCGCCCTGGAAGCTGTTGTGAGGGTTAAACAAGCACAGACAGAGGCTTTGACTCCTCCAGCTTCGTGAGGGGCAGGAACTTTCTGCTTCCAGAAGCTGGGCACCTCCTTGGGACAGCAGCAAGGAAGCAGTGGGGCTGTCAATCACAGACACCCGAGGTGCAGATGGACCCCGTAGGACACTAAGATCAGCGGGTAGGTCCTGGACCACAGGCTGGAGACCCAGCGTCAGATCAGATCAGACTGTCCAAGGCGGGAGCAGAGGAGTTCCTAGACCCCGGAGAGTCACGTTCCCTTCATGGGGGCCCCTTCACTGAGGGCTGGGGAAAGGCCGGGAGGCAGTGAGGGTATCTCGAGGCCAGACCACCTGTCCCACCTCTCCTCTGCTGCTCACTCACTGTGCGATTTCGAGGGTTAACCTCTCCGTGCCTCAGTTCCCTCATCTAAAACAGGGACTAATACTCTGCGCTTCCTAGAGTTGTTTGGAGAAGTCATTGACTTACATGTAGAAAGTACTTGGCGCTGCCTGGAGGCATTTTTGGTGGTTACAACCGAAGAGGTGCCGCTGGCATCTCCGTCGAGGCCCCACAGCAAAGAATTAGCTCAAACGCCAATAGCGTTGAGGTGAGAAACCCTGGTCTAAAGGGAAGGGGTGAATGGATTTTCTCTGAACAAGCCCACCCTCTTTCCCTGAAGCCTCGTCCTCACTTCCTGCCCTCCCCCATCACCACTGCCCTCCGCCACAGCCATCACAGTCAGCCCTCCCCCAGAGAAAGGGAGACCCTGAAATAACCTCTTCTCTCCCTTGTCCATCCTCTGTGACCGATCTGAGTGTCTGGCTGCTGTGTGAGCCCAGTCAATGGGCTTCACCTCTCTGGGCCTCAGTTTCCCACATCCCTGAATCAGGCTCCACAGAGGCCCCTGACAAATGCTCTGAAGCATTGAGGAACAAAGGCTGCTCCAGGTGCCCAGGTTCAAGAACCGGTTCCTGTGGGAGCTGCCTGGAGACAGCTCAGAGGGAGGCCGGCAGAGAATGAAACATCACATTCCTGCTGACTCCTGCGTAGCCTGTGCACTGGAATGTGCCCGGGAGAGAGACAGAGGGAAACACGTGGAGTGCACAGACGGCAACGGCAAGGCCTGGCTGAGGCAATGCGGATTCTCACCCCCCGCCCCCCTGAACCCACCTGATTGGGTCAAACCAAACCTAGCTGAGCCTTTGCCAAGGAACTCTGCTTTCAGTTCCCATCAAGTAATCTTATTAAGAAAGCGGGCTCTCAGTTTAACAGGTGATAATAGCGATACAAACGACACTGGCTGGTAAGCACTGTGTTACGCACTTCACATGCCTCAACTCCGTTACTCCTCACGACAGCCCTTCATGATCCGTCTGCTACTCTCCCCATTTTACAAATGAGGAAACTGAGGCTCTGAGAGGCGAGGGCTTCAGCAAATCACAGGGCTGGGCAGAGCTGGGATTCACACCAGGCAGTCTGTCCCCAGAGCTTCTAAGCAATTCTGAAGTAATCTTCGGAGAGGAGAAGCCAGGATCGCTGGCCAGGGAGAGGCTGGACTGAAGGAAAGCCAGCCCCTTAGAGAAGAGCATTTCAGCGGGAGGCTTTGGCCGCGGCTCCCCGCGCCCTCTCTCTTCCTGGAGGAAGGGAGCAAGGGGTGGCCACCCAGCATTCCCCGTGGTGCACAAATAAACAGACTAGGCCCTGCTAGCGCAGTTGGCTCCAATGGGGGCCGGGCCCTCGAGCAGAGAAGACCAGCCAGCAGCTCCGGGAACACAGGCTCTCTCTTCCCCGCTCCAGACCTGACGGCGGCTTGTTGTGTGGAGGGTGAATTCGGTACAGGCCCGACTGATGCCCACGTAGGTATCACACAGCCCGGCGTGTGCGTGCCACCCCTGCGAGCCTCTCCAAGGGGGTCTGTGTGTGGTGGAGGCATCCCACCCAAGAACCCATGGAAAAGGGGCTCTGGCTGGAGGGCACACGGGGAGAAGGTGGCCGCTTGCTCAGGGCAGGTCTTCTTCATGTGGGCAGGATCCCCACGTTGGACTATAAAAGCATGTGGGGGAGAACAGAGAAAACCTCAGGCCACATTCCCCCCAGTTCAGCCTGCAGATACCAGTCTGCTCCGTGCTCGATACTGTCGTTGGGCAGCTTGGCCAAGTGACACACAATATCACGTCCCACGAGAAAGAACAGTGAGCAATGCCTGTAATCTGGAACCTGTTCCCACGTTCGCCTAAACTCCCAGACCCTGCTCCACACACTTTGCCCTTCAGCTCGTTGACTCCCACCAAGAACACAACCAACCAACCACATCTGTGACCACCGAAGGAGCTCCTACTGTGTGCCAGGCACCAGGCCAGACACTTCCCAGTCTCATCAGCTCTGTTCAGACGCTCACCAACTGCTCACAGTAACCCCATGAGGTCAGCACCATCATTTGTGCCATTCCATTTCACAGATGAGAAAACCAAGGCTCAGAGTGAGGTGAAGCAACTAACCCAAGACTATGCAACAAGCAGGGGACACAGGCAGGGCCAGAACAGGTCTGTCTGTCCGTCTCGGCCCACAGACCATGCTCACAAGCCTGGGATTGACTCTGTTTACTCCAGTAAAGGACCCAAGGATGCCTTTCCTCATTGCGCTCACTCATAAGTGACAGGGTGTGAGGACAGGCTTGAGATTCAAAAACAGGCAAGAGTCCCACTCCGGCGTCCCATGTGCCGGCAGGCATCCAGGCTGGCGTTTGCCCAGGACCCCTGAAAGAAAACCTAGGGGGCTGCCATCACCCACCCTCACAGGTGCTGGCAGAGCTCCCTCCCTCCCTCTCTCGCACATGCCTTACCTTCCTGCCCTGCTGTCCCTCTGCAGCCGGGCCATCCTTGGCCACTGCTTCCTATACTGAGCGCTCCGCCCTGAGTTCACATTGTCCTCTGCCCTCACCCCCAGCATCACTTCCCTGAGCCCACAGGCCAGGTCAGGCCCCTGCCATCATGTCTGAGCCTGACCTGGCTTTCGCTCATGGCCTGTTCCATACCCATGACCATTGACGCGGGTGCCTATGTGGCCACTGCCTGTTCCGTGCCCCAGAGGAAGCCCTCACTAAAAGTGGCTAAATCAGTGGGTGAAAAAGAAACCTGCACACTACTCTCATTTACAAACCCTCTAGGTTAAAATCTGGCCACAGTGTTGCCTGGAACTGCCTTTTAAGGCAACGAGGCCTCTTTCCAGAAACTCTGATAGGGGGTCAGCAGCCTGAGGACAGGACCTGGGAACTGTGGCCAGTCCCGGCTCCTGTGTGGTCTTAATAAGCACCATCTCTCACACACAACAGCCGCTGGCACTGCCCAGTCCACACTCTAACATACTCTCTCCATTCAGCCCAGAAGTTGTGTGGAACTAGACGCAGCGGTGAAGTTCATGAGCTGTGAACACAGACCGAGCTCCAGCTTAACAGCTGGGTGACCTCGGGCAGGTGCTTAAGCCTCTCTGAGCCTCGGTTTCCTTGACTGTACGATTGTAATCCCACTTCCCACTCAGAGGCCTGCTATGATAATTAAATACCTAGCACAGGACCCAGCACACGAGGGGTTGGTAAATGCCAGCTAGTGGGGTTCCTGACCTTGATTTCCAGACAAAGAAATAAAGCCAGAAGATCATTTAGTAACAGAGTATGGTAGACTTGTCCACGATATCCCACATGCTGGCATTTGGCCAGATCACATATTCTTTGGGTCTCATTAAATGGAGAAGCCAAAATTCCCTTTGTGTCGCTCGGAAGAAAAAAAGACAGAAATTTTCTCTGTTGAGCAGATTCTGGAAACAGGCACACTTTGCTTGAAGCCCGGCCAAAGGGTTTCAGTTACTCAAAGGGGGCTGTTTCCAGGCTGTCTCTGCAGAGGGCCACCAGCGGCTTATGAGACTGGGGTCACACCGTCCCTCGCTGGCGACCTCAGGCTCCACTCAGCCTCCTCACGAGGGTGAACAGGCTGTTGCCGCCGCCTCAAGCAGCTCGAGGCTCCCAGTCTAAGGCGTGTCAAGCACACACAGAGCAGACAGAAGCTCCATACATGTTAATCTGTCCTCCCTCACCCTTCCTCCCGCCTGCAAGGACCCGGGGGACCGTGGAAGTTTCGACTTCAGTCTGCATGCAAATCGCTTCAGCTGACTAGACAGAAGGCATTGTATAAATCTGAATCCCCGCTAACATGATTGTCACTGTGTGGAATTCCCATTTGCTCAGCTAAAAACCCACATCCTCTGGAAAACCGTAGGTGACTCACGATCCCTCTTCCCTTTAGAAAATTCCTTTCCTCTCCAACTCTCTGGGGAAGCAATTTTTCCCCCAAGCACAGAAGCTGCTGTCCCCCAAAATCCAGGTCAGGAGTGGGTGCCTTGGGTGGGAGAGGGCACTGGCTTGGAGGAGAGTGGTGGTGACTTGGTGGGTGCAGGTCTAGCCCTGTGGCACCCCCAGGCACAAGGAGAAAGGAATGTCACCTTGGCAACAAAGGGGATTTAAAAACAGGAAGCGAGACTGAAAGTGGCCAGAGAAAGACATAAGGCAAAGGCGGGCTGGAGGTGTGGGGGGTGGACAGCAGCTCTTTGGAAAGGGGATCATGAGGGGGTGCAGGGCCTGAGAAATGCAGGGACACCCAGGGCTCACCCCTAGCTCAGGCCTCTCAGAAGGGGGGCAGGAAGAGAAGTGCCCTGAACTAGGAGTTGGGGGACATGGCCTCTGATCATGCCTCCATCTTCTCCTGCCCTGTGTGTGACCTTGACCTAGGGCCTCAGTCTGCCCATCTGCCCAATGGGACTCTCCTAAGAGATACTGAGCACAGGGTTGCCAGATTGAGTGAATAAAAATACAGGATGCCCGGTTAAAATCTGAGTGTCATAAACAATCAAACAAATGAATGATATTTTAGTATAAACGTGTTCTAAATATTGTATCTGAAATTCAAATTTCACTGGGCGTCTTATATTTTATCTGGCAGCCCTAACTGCGGAGAGCAAAGGGGAGCATCGGTGGGAAAGAGCTTTGTAGAGTCAGGAAGGCCAAGGGCTATGACGGCATGGTCTCCAGCATCTGCGCATTTGGCCAAGCAATATTCTTGCCCCTCTCAGCATCCAACCTAGTGGGCGCCAACAATGACAGACAGGCACACGTGCCAAGGATGACAGGCAAGGTACGTAAACATCCCTTCAGAAACGCTTTGGGGACGGGGATCATATAGCCTGAAGAAGGGGCCTTGGGAAGCACAGACAACAACCAGCTTTACGTCTCGAACAGCGTCTCCCAGGGGCAGGGAGATGAGCTGGGCTCAAAACACAGGAAAACCCTGCACAATGAGAGCTCTGTGAACGCGGACGGGCTTTCACAGGAGGGAGCTTCCAACACCAGGGTGTTCAAGTTGGAGTTTAATGACCGTATGACCAAAATGCTCCAGGAGGGAGTCCTGCTGAGCTTAGAGAAGGTTGGACCAGTAGACTTCTGAGATCCTCATTAACGTCAGGTTCTCTAACACTCATCGCAGATATTTCTTTTTCCAAAGCATTCAGGTCAGTGCCTTGTGCCAAAGAAGGTGCTCAGCAAAGGACATCAGGGATGACAAACGTATGACTCGTGTGTTGACACTTCCTCACCCCAAGCCAAGGCAGACATCACCGATTTGCAGCACCCTCTCCCACGAATTTCCAATGTGGCTTTGAAATCTTTCTCAATGCAGCACCCAGATGGCTGCTACCAGGCATAAAATACATTATGTGTGTGTGTAAAACATTACTACTAGTACGACTACTACTACTGAATCACTACATGTTAACAGTCCTTTATTATTAACAAGTAATAGTAAAATCATTCATATTATGATTATTATTAAATTTATTATTATTATAACTAGTGCTTCTGGAGTGCTTACTATGTACTAGGCACTATATATGCACTAGTTTCCTTAAATCCTCACAACATTCTCCCAAGTGAGGTACTAATATTATTCCCATTTTAAAGATGAAGAAATTGAGGTACGGGAGCGGGGGAGGGAGGGGTAATTGCTCAGAATTGTAATTAAATGAGTGCTAGAGCTAGGATTTGAACCCAGGTGATCTGGGTCTAGGGACTACCTTCTTAACCACTTGACTGGACTGGACCGGGTGTGTTTGTGATCCTAACAAGAGCAGGAGCGAAGATCCCATCTTACAGAGTGGATCCCTGAGGCTCAGGGAAGTGAGGCCGTAACTGAAGACCACAGAGCCCAGAGGAGGAGAGGCCAGGATTGATCTGACCTCCACCCTGACCCTGCCCTGGTTCTGCTCCCACCCACCTGAGCAGGAGCACATTGCCCATGGGAACCTCTGGGCCCTCTTGCCAGGACTGGTCACCCCTGAACAATGGGGCCCCCCGACTCTCCAGGGCCTTCCCCAGCCTCCTTCTCGATAGAATCTCTTGGCACAGTTGCTGGAGTAGCCAAAGCTGGCAGCCCATTTGTGAAACTAGGGAACGGTCCACTTGTGTAAGCCCCTCAGACTCACACCCCATGAGGTATGACCCCAAGGACAGAGGAGAGGGGGCATCAGACCCTCAGGGAAGCTCCTAGACTCATTTTCCAGGCTCGGGCCTGTCCCTGGCTCTTGGGGCCGGGCCCAAGGTCAAGACTAAGCCTCTGAAGGCCCAGCAGGGAGCCATTGTTTTGGCTAATAGCACCACCCCACAAGGCTACCCCAACCGGATGGAGTTAGAGGTCAGATTGCCTCTGACCTCCCCGCGTACGGGCCTCTCGGTCCCGGGCACACCAGGAGGCAGGAACAATGAAGAATATTTAACAATAACAATATTATAATAAATGAATATTTACTGAGTGCTAGACCTTGTGCCGAAGACAGTACAAGCAATGCCTCATTTAATCCTCACAGGCACCCCAAGAGGATTCCACCACCATACCCATCTTACAGATGAGGAACTAAGGCTCAGAGAGGGTAAGTGAATTGGTCCAGGTCACACAGCCAGGATGTGGCAGAACTGTGACTTGAACTCAGGTGGTCTGGCTCCAAAGTCAGTGTTCTGAAAAGGATGGAGAAGACTGTCCAGCATGGCCCAGAGCCTCAGCCCCTTTGCCAGTCACTTCCTTTGTCTGGACCTGAAGCGCCTCACCTGTCAAATGGGCACACTACCACCTGCCTAGACCTTGCTGCAGAGCGATGGACAGGCAGCAGGTGTGAAAGTACATGGCAGTCCCATGCTCCAAGCACCCATACTCATTTAACTAATGAAGAAAGGGGCTGGGAGAAGGCAGGTGATCCAACTGAAGCCACACAGCAGGCCTGTCTTCCCTGAGCCCCCTTCCTAGACTTGTCTGTCCCAGCTCCTCTGAGGGGACTTGTGGCTTGTTCCCCACACCCGGCATCCTGGCCCTCCCCGTCCCCAGGCATCTGTGTACTTACGACGAGGCCAGGGACTCCTAGGGGCCCTGGTAAGCCCAGTTCTCCCTGCAAAGAAAGAGAGACAAAGGTGGTTACTTGCTCTCTCTCCAGGCCACGCCCTCCACACCATCCTCCACGTGGGCACCTGGTGGAATCCTTTGGAGCTGACCACTCCTTTTTCCTGACTCTACTGAGCCTGGCCTGGAGTTTGAACGAGACCCTCCCCCCCTCTGCCATCAGCTTTCCACATCTGTAAAATGGGGAGGTTGGATTTCCAAATCCAATACCTTCCAATCGTAGGTGTGAGAATGGGCAGAATCCTGATCGTGGCGATAAAGACGCGCGGGATGCCTGACCCAGATCTCACTTCGCTCTCACTTTACAGACGGCAAAACTGAGGCTCCAAAGGTTAAGCAATTTCCCAAGGTCAAGTTCAAGGAAGTAACACAGTGGTGAGGGCACCAAGCTGAGAGCCACCAGGCTGGCCTCCCTCTCTCTCAGCCAGGAGGTGCTGGGGGCCCTCAGAGAACCTCCCCACCCCAACCTCCCACCAGAAGGAGGCTCTCCGGTTCCCACCTCCCAGGGCCTCTGAGAGGCTGCACAGCTCTTGCCTGGGAGTCAGGAGATGTGGCCGTGTGTGGCAGTGTGCAAGTTTCTGTTTCTCAAATCTCTAAAAATGGACATTCAGGGCTTCCCTGGTGGCGCAGTGGTTGACAGTCCGCCTGCCGATGCAGGGGACGCGGGTTCGTGCCCCGGTCCGGGAAGATCCCACATGCCGCGGAGCGGCTGGGCTCGTGAGCCATGGCCGCTGAGCCTGCGCGTCCGGAGCCTGTACTCCGCAATGGGAGAGGCCACAACAGTGAGAGGCCCGCGTACCGCAAAAAAAAAAGAAA
>NW_020837951.1:19614418-19920605 GCF_003676395.1 Aethalodelphis obliquidens
TCCCGGACCGGGGCACGAACCCGCGTCCGGGAAGATCCCACATGCCGCGGAGCGGCTGGGCTCGTGAGCCATGGCCGCTGAGCCTGCGCGTCCGGAGCCTGTACTCCGCAATGGGAGAGGCCACAACAGTGAGAGGCCCGCGTACCGCAAAAAAAAAAAGAAAAAGTGGACCTTCAATGGCTTGCACCAGTAAAGACAGGTAGAGGGGTCTAGAGCAAGCTCAAAATGCAAAGGTGTCTCTAGAAATGGTGATTAGTAATAACCAACATCCTCCAGAGCGTTTGTCTTCCTTCATTGGTGCAATCCCAGACGGGAGGTCATTACTACAGCCACGAGAAGAGGAGGAGGGGAAGCAGCCTTGGCTTTAAAATGAAGGACCCGAGGCTCAGGAAAGGGAAGGGACCTGTTCAAGGTCACTCATCAGGTCCTCTTTCTGCTCCTCTGGGCCAGGAGAACAAAGACATCCCTGCCCCTCCCCAAGGGCACTTCCAGGATGACGTCACATGTTATAGTGGTTAATCCAGTAACTGATACACTGAGGGAAAGACTCTGGTTTCTCACCCCGGTACCATTGCCAGTGCTCTTTCCTCCACCTGGAGTGTCCTCCCACCTCTTTCCTCATCCCAATTCCAACGCCATCTTCTCCAGGAGTCTTCCCTGCTTCTCTCTCCCTCCTCCTTAGCACCTGGGACCTCTTTGATCCCACCCATCTCAATTCACCTCGTGCAATGGACTAGGGAGATGGCCATGAGCTCCTCCAGGGCAGGAGACGTGCCCCATTATTACCTAATATTTACAACCCCTCCATCCAGTGAACGCTTTTCATAGGCCCAACACCTCCCTGCCCTCTCTCATTTCATTCTCGCAACAGTCCTCTGAGGCCGGCATCGGACCCCGTGATTTACAGATAAGGAAACCGAGATCCAGATGGGCGAACTGATTTGTCCAAGCTTCCACGCCTGGCAAGCGGTGCAGCAGGATTCAAACCCAGGTCCATGTGGCTCCGAGGCCAGGGCTTCAGCCCCGCAGGGAGCCCAGAGGTCAGCCCCAGCTGGGTGGGGCTCAGGGAGCATGTGTGGAATTGACACGGGCACATAATCACGTGCTGTGTATGGATCTAGCAGCCACCTCCGGGCACAGCTGTGCAGGCTGGAAACCCCAGGAGAATCGGGGGGACATGGCAGGTGTTCCAAAGAGCTCTGGACATGGTCTGCACCCCGAGGCAGAGAACAATCTTCCCCCCGCAGGAGCTGGAGCCTGGGACGGGAAGGGAGAGGCGGGCTCAGCTCCCCAGGGCAGGCTGACCTTCATGGGCCTCGATTATTTACAAACGCTATAAACATGCCTATGCTGGAGATTTCTTTAGAACTAGGTTCTTCCCTGCATACAGGGCCTGCAAACCATCTGCTTCCCAGGCCCCATCCCATAAACATTTCTGGTGCTTTGTAAGATGGCAGCAGCTCTGGCTTCCCCAGTGGAGAGTGACCCATGAACCTTCCTGAGTCCCTGAGGATGGGACATAGCCCAGGACTTTGGGACCCGGGGCTCAGTGGGCTGGAAGGCTCTCCTGGTGGCAGGGGGTACACAGGGCATCCATGGCAGACAGGACCCTGGGGTTCAGAGAAATCACGCAGTTTGTCCAGGAGCGCCCAGCTCATGGGCTCATGGGTGGCCCGGCTGGCTGACCTAAAAGCTTAGGTTCCTAAAACCTGCTATGTGTTTGCTCCAAATCTCTCTCCTGTACCCAAAGACATGAAATACTTACGGGGTTTCCATCCAGTCCCGGAGGGCCTCTTTCCCCAAAGTCTCCAGGAAACCCCTGAGGGCATGAGAGAGAGCAAACATCTGCAGATTAGTGTTTATACCAGCGGGTGGCTTTGATCCAGACTCCCAGGGGACACAGGACACATCCATGCAGTCTCATCTCACTCCCTGGTTCCAGGATCTGGGCAGGCTGTGGAGTCCTGAGTCACCTCGGGCCCTCAACAAACTTTCCCCGTAAAGAACATCCCAAGGACCAGCTACTGTGGAGGAGCCCATGGCCAGGGAGCCCTCTTCCCATGGCCTCAGAGTCTCAGAAAAGAAAATAGTACCCAGCTCGCCGGCATGGAAATGCCAGCGCCCATGCTGAGACCCCGTCCTGATGGAGTCTGGGGTCAGGAAGCTGGGTCTAGGCCTGGACCAGTCACTGACTTGCTGAGAGTTTTAAGAGTCACTCCTTCCCCTGTGGGCCTCAGTTTCCCCATTGGTCGAAGCAGGAAAGCCCTCTGCAGCATTTCCCAGCTCAGACCTTCTGCCATTTTTGTGACGTGCTCTTTAAAAGCTACCCTGTGGACCCACAATCCTCATTTTACAGATAAAGAAGATGAGGCTCTGAAAGGGTATGTGTCAAGGTCATACAGAGTCACATGGATGGGGGACATCAGCACCGCGGCCACAGGTGAGTTTCGGCAGCTGAGAGAAGCCCGGAGGCCTGGCCCGGACAGATCTGGCCCTCTCGCCCCCTCCGTGACCCCACTCCACGCTCTCTGGGGACACAGGCAGCTGGAAAAACATCAGCTGTGGGGAAGCTTCTGGTGGCCGAGGAGGGGGAACAACTCCATTCTACTTCAAAAGGAAAAGCAAGTCCTCGAGCTTGGAATTCAGGGAAATCTGTTCTCCCCTCCTTGAATTCAAATCACTGTTTTTCCAGGGAAATTTAATGAAAAACAAAGCACATGTTTTTCTGACCAAGTGGATGCCTGAGCTGTTCAAACAGAAAAGATTCTTCATGGAGCATAATTTGTTTCTGGTTTCTAACGCTACCGCTACTGGGGGAATCCAGTAAGTAGATTAAACTAAAAAGACCAAAGCTAAAAACAAAACCCAAACCAATTACAAAGTCTACATTGGCTGAGCAAAGAGACCTTGAACTGTGTGTGCATCTGGCCTTTGTCTTGCCCTGGCCAGAATACTAGTCCCCTCACATCCCACCTCTGCCAGGAAGCCCTCATGGACCGGAAGGGCAGGCATTGATATGGACCGTATAGGAGGCGTGGCTTCATTCAGACACCCAAAGGAGGAAACGAGGACATATTACAGAGATTTGGGCCAAGCCAGTGACTTTGTATGCAAAACTTTACTTGCCTTTGACATTCACCCTTGAGGGAAAGGTTATTTATTGGTCCCATTTAACAGATGGGGAAATTGAGGCTCACAGAGAGAAATGTCACTTGACCAAGGACAAAAAGCAAGTCTGTGGCAGAGCTGAGCATGGGCAAATCCTGGCATGCAGAAGCTGCTCCAGTGTGTGCCTGACTGGGTTTAGAGAGTGGCAGAGGTAGGGGTGTGTGTGTGTGTGTGTGCGCGTGCGTGTGCAATTGCATGCACCTTCAGATCAAGTTTTTGTGGGGCCACATCTGACCGTATCTAAGATGCCTCTTCCCACATCCTTGGAGTCCCCCTGGCAAATTCCAATCCAGCCCCTCTCAGGCATACTGTAAGGTAGAGAGCCCTCTCACCTCCTGTGGCAGGAGACATCAGCTGGGTGAGCAGTGGGCAGGGAAGGCTTCTGAAGGCATTGAGCTACTGCCTCTGCCTTTGGGGGCTTGGCACGAGAGGACAATCCCTCAGGGGACAAGGGGGATGCTGTCTAGCCGGGCACCTGGCTGACTCCACGTGGCCTACGAGCAGCAGAATTTGGGGAGTCCATGCTCTGCTCTCCAAGTTCAATGTCTGGAGACTCGCCCGGGCTCGCCTCCAGGTTGACTGTGTGACTGCGGGCAGACCCTCACTTGGGCCTCTGTCCTGCTCAGGCTGGGGGGCTGTGATCTCTAAGAATCCTTCAGCTTGGCCCAATCCCTGGACAAGGCCTGGGAGGAAGGAGCCTGCTCCCTGAGGTGCAGGAATGCCCGCCCCCCGGCCCCGCTGCCACCAGGAAGAGAGAGATCCTGACGGCATGCCCCAGGCACCAATCCTGGCTGCGATGCCCAATATAATCATACCTAGCAGCCACCAGGCAGGTTCAAACCCACAGGTCTGCAGTCAGGGCCACTCCAGGTTGGCTCAAGGACTCCTCTCAGACTCAGCTGCCGGCCCAGCTTCCCCTGTGAGGCTTTAGAACCAGTGCAACCCAGTGACAATCCTGGCTCTACCACCCACAGGCCTCTCCAAGCCTCGGTTTTCTCTGCTGTACAACTGGGGCACTGAGACAATGAACCAAGATGCTGGATGCCGGGCAAGTCCCTGGCAGCACATGGAGGCAGCAGCAAGGTGAGGGCACATCTCTGAGGCATAAGCAAGGGAGAGACCATCAGAATGGTCAAACCCCCCAAGAGAGGCACTTATGTGGACAAAATGCAGCCTGAGTATAGCCAGTGGGTGACGACGGGGTGGGGGTGGGGGGTGACAGCAATGACAGAAACTGCAAACTCTAACAGCCCAATGAGAGAGGGCTTATTATTGGTCCCATCTTAGAGATGAGGAAACTGAGGTCCAGAGACGTTAGGGAACTTGTCTGAAGTCACACAGCTATGGAATAGCAGAACTGGGATCTGAACCCAGGCAGTCTGACTCCAGAGCCCAATCTCTTAGCTACGAATGGACCATGAATACACAACCAGACTAGAGCAAGCTTGTGGTCTCTCGAGGGAACGGCATTACTGAGGCTCAGGACCGGCTCTGCTTGTACGTGCTCAGTGGCCTCATCCCCGTCTCCACCTTGTCTCCCTTCCTTCGGAGAAGCCAAGCAGATGACCTCTAGGGTAATTAAGAACACACTAGTTGCAAAAAAGGGCTTTAAAAGAGCTGGAACAGATCTATGATTGGAATAATCATAGATGGTCTAGGATGGAAAGACCCTAGGTGTTCCTGACATTCGGCACCTCCTTCTGGAGGCGCAGAACCTGCCCAAGGCCCCACCAGGCTGCTAACTTGCTGCATCCTTCCACCCCTGAGCAACACATCCCACTTCTGACACTTGCCCTCGGCCCTGACGCTTGCTCCTCTGGATCCCAGAGAGGCAGCCGCCGAGATGAACATGCACCACCACTTCCACCCGGCCTGCTTCTCTCTGTCTGGCCGTGCCCGCCTGTGCGTGGCGTGTACTCCCGGCCCAGCCGGCAGCAGGACCTTCCTGTGCAGGCCTGAGCTCCTGGCTGCAGCAGGCTGGCCCGAGGCCCAAGGAACGGGCTCGGCGTCCTGCCGGGCCCCAGCCACGTGGTTTCTCCACTTTGCCAGGTCGGGCCCCCCTGGGGAACTGAATGCCTCGTACTTTGAGCAGAACAAGGCCCAGGAGGAGACAGAACCAGGATCCAGGGCGAGACTCCACATTCTCTCTTGGCTACAGCAATTCAGAGGAATAGACGAGGAAAAAGGGAATGGTCCTCATAAGCCCATCTGCAGCAGGATGCCGGAGGCTGAGTGGGCCTCTGAGAGCCCTCTCATCTAACCCCTGCCTGCAGCCAATGTCTACCCAACGGTCTGCTCCGGAAGGTGGGATGTAGGGGCAGGGATGCATGCAGCCTCCAGGACCAGAAGTCCTGTTACATCTTGAAGACTCAGCCCCCCGGCCTGCAAGATGGTCAGCCCTGTCCCACCCACCTGACAACCCACCTGCCCAGCTCCCCCTGGGCTGAGGAAGAGGTGAGGTATTTGTAATCCAGCCTCTGGTAAACTCGAATGCGTCATCACACGCTGGTTCGGTACCAACAGTGGGAATCCGTAACAACCTCTAGGAAGAGTCTGCAGAAGGACCTTGGAGGCCTCTTTACAGGGTTACCTTCTCCAAAGTCAGGAGGTCCCTGCACAGGTTTGACCTGCATCCTTCCTACTGCACTTGACAACAGCCTGTATTCTTTTCTAGAAGATGCGTGCTCTCGGAGTGTGCCAACAGGGAAAGACCCCTTGAGATCCAACACCCTCTTCTCATGAGGCTGAGCATCTTCTCACCCTGCCTTCTGATATTCACCTGGGAATCCACCCACAAATAGTCACCTCGGCGGGCAAGGAGGACGGAGGCAGGGAGAGCAGGATTCCAGGGTTGCCGGCAGACCTGGGGCAGCTCCGGCTCAAGTCTGGATCACAGCCCTAGCTCACAGCATCACCACCAAGAAGAACCTTCATCTGCTTTGTCCTCAGTTTCCCCATTTGAAAACCACTTTGCTCCCTGTTCCCCATAGGCTGAGAAGTGGAAGGAGCCTGAGGTCAAAACTGAACCATGTGAGAAGCCCTGTCCCAACCCGGATGGGCATGTGGCCTCGGACAAGTCCCAGTTATCCCGAAGCCACACACCGAGGGAGCTGGAGCCAAGGCTGGACCTTTCCAGCTCTAAGCTTTAGGGTCTGCCCGCCTGACTCACTACACAAGACCAGCCTTGGCAGGCCTGGCCAGAGGCCATGAGAGAAGCTGTGAGCAGGGGCTGGTCTTGCCAGGCATTCCAGCGGGCTTGATAGTGAAGCCACAGGGTGCCGGACAAGAGGATTTGCTGCGGCGTCTTCCTAGGCCCCATGAGAGACCCTTGGCTGAAAGACATGGCTCGGTCCCCAGCTGTGCGTGTCACTGCACTGTGCCCCAGACGAGTTGGGATAGCCCGGGAGAAACCCCTTCAACTCCAGCCAACTGTGTAACATCTTATATCTGGTCCCCTCCTCAGGAAACCACAACACATTTCACTTTCCAGCGGGTGATGTGAGATGAGAGCTGCGGTCTAGGCTTTCCTTCAGAGGCTGAAGATGTGAGCAGAGAGAGGAGACGGGTGATGTGGAGAGCGCCCTGCACGAACAAGCAAGGGTCCTCGGTTCAAGTCCTGATTCTGCCACCCATGTGCTGTGTGACCTTGGGCAAGTTACTGGCCTCTCCAAGATACGGCTGCTTGTCTGTCTGATGAGGAAGTTGGGCCACATCGTCACTAATGTTCCTGCAGCTCTGATGTGCTCTGACCTCTGCTGTCTTTCTCAGCTCCCATCAGCAAAAGACTCCCACACACCTTCCTTCCCAGCCTGACACTGAGCAGGCCGTGTGCATGGGCCTAAGGTTTTGCTTGCTAGAGAGAAATGGACTCCAGCAAAATCATCACCAGGCCTGCCAGAAATGAGGCCAGCTGGGATCTGGCATGAGGGAATTCAGCTCATTCTCCTGCCATTTCCTCTTGTTAATAAGTGCCTAGAAATCGCCTGGCCCAAAGCTTCGATAACAGGAAAACCCATTCACAAGGAGCCCCCAACCCCATCAGGCAGATCAAGGGCTCAGGAGCACATAACAGGGGGATGACCCTAAAGTCTGCTCAAGCAGCGTGTGGGCCAAGGGCACAGCAGACTAGGCGGCCAGGCAAAGGCACAGACGAAGCCCTAGGGACTCAGTGATATGAAGTATATTCCATACAAATTAAATCACATCCGACGCAGACCTTGCCCATTTGCTGGCCATGTCGGCTGGACCAGAGTCAAGGAGACTTTCACAGCCCTCAGGGGTATTGCGTGGCCATGGGGCTGTTTGGCAGAATGGGGTCGGTTTCTCGCACTCACGCCTGACACCCCATTGCCAGGGAACACCCATCATGGAGGGCAGGGTGGAATCTTAGGAAGTTAAAGACACAAGGCACGGAGCAAAGAAGCAGAAATGAGCTGTAAGTTAGGGGGGTTTAAGTCTGGCAAGTCCCCAGAGGGTCTCTGGGCAAATGGCTTTGAAGCCTCGGTTTCCTCGTGTGGAAAATAGGTATAATCAATCTTACCTCAAAGAATCACGGGAGAACCACATGTGGTTCAAATACCATGAAGGTAAAAGGGCCTCAGCAAGCGTTGCCTTTTTTTTTTCTGGTCTGTTTTGGCTGTAGTGCTGTCCCTAGTGCCACACCCTGGGACAAGAGGTAGAAGCTCGGGCTGCTACATTCTAACCCAGCTCTGACTCTCAGAAGCACAAGGCCTTGGCCAAGTCACTCATCTCCTGACCCTCAGTCTCCTCATCTGTAAAGTGGCAATGCCAGGCCCTCTGTGGGGCTCCCAGAATGGAGTCTGAGCAAATCCCCCATGGGTAGCATTGGAGGCAGGCCTGGGTGATGGGACAGGGCCCCACTGAGATATTCTAAGTAAGTCAACTGCTCCCACTCTGCAACTTAAACTTTGGAAAAACAGATCCAGAGAGGTAAAGCCACTGGCTCAAAGTCACACAGACCAGAGAGATCCTCGGCCACCCAAACAACTACGAACGGAAACAGTGAATGCCACTATTATATTGAGTTCTTACTACTTAACAAGCACAATGACCCCACGAGCTAGAAGCTATCATCCTCATTTTTCATATGGGAAAACTGCAGTTCAGAGCCAGTAACGCTCCTACCCCAGGACCTTTGCACCCACTGTTCCCTCAACCTGGAATGCTCTTCCCCAGAGAGCCACATGGCTCCCATTCTCACCTTTTTCAGGTTTCTCAAGAAGAGAGGAGGACTTCCTGGGCCAACTTATCCGACATCCCATACCCCAAGTACTCACGGTCCCCCTACCCTACTCCATCTTAACACTCAGCACCACCTGACGTTCAACCACTCACCCTCCATTCCCCCATTCAGTCACTGTCTGTCTGTCTGTCTGCCCCTGAGAATGGGAATGTCGTCTTGTTCACTGCTCAGAACCAAGCACAGTGCCTGGTCCATGGCACACACTCAACTTCAGTGAATGAATGAATGAGTTTCCTTGCCAAAGGGCTCCTGGCTTGAGGAAGAGATCCAGAGGCCAAGCCAGCCCTCACAATTTGCTGTGTGACCTTGGGCAAGTCCTTGCCTTGAAGCCAGAAGCATCAGGTGCTGCTCCTTGTCTACATCTAAGTGTCAGATATCAGCCCTCAGGCACAGGGGGGCTGTCAGCCACGGACTGTCCTAGGTACCCCCTCTGTCAGCTCCTTGAGGCCAGGACCTGGATCTTGCTTTTCTCTGAATCCCCCACTTGGCCCCCAGAGGACCCAGATCCCTAGACTACAACAGGTAAGGTGCCCATGAACACGCATGCCAACCCTAGAATCACAGACAACCCCCTCTGGGCCACCCTGGGTGCTCCCGGCTCCCTCCCAGCTGCCTCTCACCGTCTAACCTCCTCCCCCGCCATCCCTTCTCCATCAACCACAAGCAAAGGGACGCCCAGACCCGGAGCTGAGGATGGTTCCAGGCCTAGGAGTTGAACTGCAGGGCGGCAGCAGAGAGCCTTAAGCCACCAGCATGGGCCGGGCCAGAAAGAAAGATGCCTCAGTCACAGTCCTGGGTCTCCTTCAGCCTGACCTGGTGGATCGGGGGTCCTGCTCAGCCCCTCTTGTGGTCATGCCTCCTGTGGGTCTACCCAACACCCCACAGCTCTCTGACCTTGTGTGTACACGAGTAAAACAGGCGACACCAGGACAACACGGAGCCTGAGTGTTCTCTGACACAGGAGGGCAGATACCCAGTCTAGACCCCGTCTAGAGCAAGCCCCCCAGCAAGGACACTCATGACCCAGACAAGCCCCGCCCCCAGACACAGAACTACATTGCAGGGCAATTGCTGGATGCACAGAGAGGCTGCATCCCAGAGCGGCCCAGCGTCCACGGGAGGCCCCAGCCCCAGTCAGTGTTCTGGCAGCAGGACACAAGGCCCAGACAGCCCCCCACGCACACCCACACACTCAAAGCAGAGCAAGGGCAGAGCAGAGAGAAGCGAAGAATGCCCAGGCCGCGGGTGGACGGGGCCGCGTGGCCAGTGGGAGGTCAGGTTCACCCATAGAATCTGCGTAATAGACACGGAAAATCTTTACCGGCCTACCCATCTTGCCCCTCTTGCCAGGAACGCCGGGTAGACCCTGTAGGGGGAAACAGGGAAGAAGTCAAGACAGGATTCCAGCAGGAGACAAGCAGTGTTGCCCCAAACCAGCCCCTCTTTCACCCACAAGAGGACGTCACAGAGGGCCTGGCCTCTGGTCCACAAACACAGCAGGCTCCAGTTATCTGCACACCAGATGGGCGGTCCTCAGAGGCTATAGAGTCGGGGCCCGCGTGGACGTGAGCTGGGGAGATTCCTAAGGAAAGCACCCAGTGCCCTGGTATTCAGCAGACACTCGATAAATGCTCCTTCTGTTTCCCTAAGATCCTCTTTACCCAGCTTGTTGATGAGATTACTATTGAGTTCCCAAATACAGGCTCAGGCGGGGAGGGAACAGAGAGGAAGGTCCGGAGGCCTGTGGGAGCAAAGGCAGCCACAGACACACATAAACAGATGAACGTGGTGTGTTCCGGAAAGCTCTACAAAACTGGTGCCTGGCGGGATCTGGCCCACGGGCCGTAGCTTGTAGGCACTTGATCGGAAATAGGAAATGAGCCCGTTTCTCACTTTCTGAAAGCCCTTCAGTAGCTCCCCACGGTCTCAGAACAGAGTCCCTCTCCTGACCTTGGCCCCTGAGTGCCGTATAACTGCTCCCAGGTGCCCCCCGCAGCCTGTCTCGCCCCATTCCTGCCTCACACTCAGCGCTTTGACTGTGCTGTTAAACTCGCCAAGTCAGCATATGTCCTGGACTTTGCACATGCTGTTCCCTGTGTCAGGAAGGTGTTTGCCTTGACTTGTCCCTTTATCCAACTCCGGGGCACCTCCTCCAGGAGGCATTCTGTGACTTTTCCAGACTGGCACCTGGCAGACGGGGTGGCCAGGTGGGAGGTAAACAAAGAAAGCATACTCACTCGCTCTCCATCGGACCCTGGCAGGCCGAAGAGCCCTGGGAGTCCAATGTAGCCCTAGGAAAGAGCAGAGGGGAGGTCAGAGGGGCCGAGTGGCGGGGTATGGCGGGCCCGGCCCGGCCCAGCCCCCCTCGCTGCCCTCTGGCGCCCGGCTCCTCTTCCTCGCTGGAGGCATTGGCGGCTCCGGCAGCTCCTCGATGACATAGGCCTTGAGGCAAGTGTATATGCCCATGGACTGCATGGTGCTGGCTTCCACGATGTAGTCCAAAGGCACATACCCTCACGCCAGGGAAGGGCGCGGGCGCTCGCAGGGGGAGGCCCGCCCCGCGCCGGGGGCTCTGGGACCTGCGGGAAGGAAGCTCTCTGCCGGGTTAGATGCTAGGGTGGCGCCAAGCCCTACCCACCCCCAGGGACGCTGGCGGGTGCTCTCGGCTTCTGCAGTGCCTCCTTCTAGGCCTCGAAGGCCCCCCATGGACGCGGGGCTCGAATCCACCCTTGGGCCCCTGAGTGCGTCCAGTGGTGACAGCAGCTGTCACCCAGGCGTGCTGGCATCCCGCAAGCATGTGTGCCACTGTATTCAACCCTCCTGAGGACCCTGCTGACTGCCCACCCTCCCCCCACTAAGCAAGGGAAACTACGGCTCTGGAGAGAAAGCGGCACAACTAGTGAGGGGTGGAGTCCAGCTTTTCCGCCTCCAGCCCTTATCCACCCGGTGCCCTCCGCCAGGCAGGCCCTTCTCAGCCCCACGACTGCACAGCCAACGCTTTCAAGCCCAGCTCTGAGGCTCTCTCCTCTGGCCAGCATCCCTGACGCCCCAAACCAGAAGTCACCTCCTCCCTCCACCCCAGCGCCATATTCGCACCTCAGTTAACAGATGTACCACTTCCTGTTCTGTATCTTCATTAGTGGTGTCCACATTTCATGGCCTCATTAGCCTGGGAGCTTCTCAAGAGCAGGGGCCTAGCCCAGGGTGCCTATCCCTAACCATACTCTCTAGATGTTTGTGAAATGACTTACTCAGAGCTATAACAAAAGCTAACATTGAGTGAGCACAAACTATGTGCCAGGCCCACTTCTCAGTGCTCTGCAAGCATTAGTGCATTTACTGCGCCCTCATCACACCCTCAGGAGGTAGGAATTATTAGCCTCCTGTAGAGGTGAGACCATTTAGGCCCAGAGAGGTGAAGTGATGTGCCCAGGGTCACACAGCTGGAATGTAGCAGAATGTGGTATTTGAATCCAAGTGATCTGACTCCCAGTCCGGCTCCTAACCACTTTGCTACATTATCTCCCGCAAACAAGCAACCATCGCAGGCTCACAACCATTTCTCTTTCTCTAGAAGTTCAAGAGGTCATAGGGCCTCCTTCTCAGCATCATCTTAACAAGTGACATTTACCGATCCTTCCAAGAAGGGTTTATATCCCAGATTTGCAGGTGACAGACTTGGAGAGGTCCAGTGATGTGCCCAAGCTCCCATGACGGGTTAATGGCAGAGCAGGTCTCAAAGGCAGTCACCCTGCCCCCAAGTCTGTGCTCTGCCTGCTTCATAAACATGAGGCCGGTGGTGGCAGAGTTGGGAGGGCAGTCTGAGTGGCCCCGGCTCACCCAGGCTGCTCAGGACCCTGTGACCCTGGAGACGGGTGTGCTGGGGCCAGACCAGCAATCTCCCCACATGTGGCCTCAGGATGCCACAGCATGGCATATTGCAAGCCCCAGATGTCATTAGCCTGTCTCGCTCCTCCTGTCCTCCTGGCAGATCAGAGACCTGGGGCTGAACTGGGAAGACCTTCTCCCTGGGCTCAGGAGGCCCCTCTGGGGCCATAGCTTGTGGGAACAGCTGGATAAAGGAAAGGAGGCAGGCCCAGCATCCTAGGACAGGAGCCTCCTCGGGTGCTGCCTTTCACCACCCCTACCCCACCCCACCCCATCATCATCATCATCATCATCATCAACATCAACATCATCAACATCAACGTCACCATCATGATGTCCTGGGGAGCTTCCCCACCTCCCAGTCGGTCTCCTAACAGCTGCCCATCAGTTCCAGGGATTCGGGCGGAGACTGCAGCCATAAATAGCTTTGGCTCAGGCGCGGAGGACGCGTCACACTTGACCTGGCCTGACGCAGGACTGTGTGACCCACTTGCTGAGCGTTCTTTGAGAGGCAGAGAGCCCAGCCCTCAAAATACCTGGGTCCTCATCCCATCCCCACCTTAGGCGTGCTGTGGGAACTGGGGCTGTCGGATCCCCACCATGAACCCAGTTTCCTTGTATATAGAAGAGAGAATTCCAGCAGATCATTTCTTAGTCTTCCAAACTCCATTTACCCCCATTCATTTCGCCCAAACCTTCTCTGCTGCCCCACAGCCCACCCAGGAGGTCCCATCGGGTGGCCCCTCCTCAGCACTATTTGCTTCCAAATTCCTGGTATCCCCATAACCATGCCAGAGGTAGGAATGGACATCACTCCCATTGAAAAGATGGGCAAACTGAGGCTGCTAGCTACTCAGGGTTTGTTCCAGGGGCCTTGATGGAGGGGGAGAGCAGATGTTCCTCCAGCCTCCAGGCCCAGGCAACGTTCACCCATCGGGCAGCACTGCCCTCCCAAAAGGGTGGTCCACCCCGTCCTCAGGTGAGAGCAGGAGAGAGGGAGGATTCCAGTGACGGACAAACTGGCCCAGGCTTTAGTTCCCTAGCGCTTGGGATGTGCTGGGGGACACGGCAAGCAAATGCCTGATTATAGCAGCCAGACCATGGCTGAGCCCCCAGCAGACCTTTGCTGCCCAATTACTTGGCCATGGGGACCAAGCTGGCTTAAGGGTTCCCTACCACATGGCCATCCTGCTGCCCCTCTGCGGTCCAGGGAGTGCTCAGGTGGGAGGCCTCGACCCCAACGCCCCCAGCAGACCCTGGGTGGAGGCTTTGCAACCCTGATCTCCCACCAGGCCCACTGGAGGGACAGCTAATGCCCACCGGGCTCCAGCCGGGTAGCGCTTGCCAAGTCCCACTTACCCGGCTGCCTTTGGGGCCAGGGTTTCCTACAGGTCCAGGTAACCCCTGAAACACAAAAGACAGAGGGGCAAGGACATATGGAGACGTGCTACCTGCTGCCAACAACCCAGGGTAAGTCCTGTCTCCTTTGGCCCTCAGCTGCCCCTTCTGTAGAATGGGAGTGGGGTTACATTCGTGGTCTTCAAACTGAGCCCCCAGCTACCCTGGGGTCCCAGGGAGGTGGCTCAGGGGGAGCCTCTGGAGCCCCACCCCCAGAGCCCCGGAACTCCTCTTTCTTCTGTTTCTTCCTGGCATCCTTGCCCTGTTGCCTTCAGAGAAGGTTCCTCGGTACAGCCCCCTTGAACAGCCCTTTCTTCAGGGCCCACCCAGCAGGTGTAGCTGCTTGGCCCCCAGCCTGCCACCTCCCTCTGCCTGGGGGCACCCGTGGCCAGCTCCACACCACCACGGCCACAGAGCTTCCAGAAGCCATATACTGCACCTGCCTGCCAGGGTAACCTTTGGCCCCTGGGCTGCCCTCGGGTCCCGGCTGCCCCTGCAAAGGAACAAGAGAAACGTAAGGAAAGGAGAGACCCTGCCCAGCTCCAGATCTGGGGGGTTGGGGGGGGACCAGGGCTTACAATGGACAAAGAGAAGGGCAGGAATGTGAGATGAAATGGGAGGAAGGGGAGGCCATCGGCCTGCTGGGCCCCCAAGCCCACCCCTTTGAGAAACCGGTCAGACCAGCTTGGAGGGACAAAACCTTCTGTGCTCGAAGCCCAGGAATAAGGCCCAGAAGAGGCCTGGCTGGCTGGCTCTCCCATGCTGGCAGCGGCTGCTGCTTGACTTGGGCCGGGGCAGCCAAAATTCCTGCAAACCCCGTGGCGGCGTGTATAATATCCCCTAACATCGCCCGGAACAGGCCAGCTATTCATGGCTCTAACTGGAGTCGAGTGGCTCATGCCAACACCGGGCCGGCATGGACTCCAGCCCTTTCAGGCGGCAGATGTGGCTGGCTGAGAGGTGGGGTAGAGTGGGGGCCCCAGCAGGATGGGAGGCAGAACCTCCTGGCTCTGGAGCTCACTCATGGAGCTGGGCCCAGGGAGGAGGCCAGGGACAGGCAGGGGCTGGAGTGAGGGAGGGCAAGCAGGGTGGGGCAGAGGCTGCAGCCCTCACCTGTTCTCCGGGGTGCCCCGCCGGTCCAGGATAGCCCTTGTGTCCCTGTTGTGGGGGGAAGAGACTGAATCAGGCTGGGAAGACACATCTGGGCCCATGGATCGCAGAGGCCCAGCCTCCCCGCCTGCCTTTTCAGCACTGCATGCACCGTGGCGGGGACGTGTTCAATAAATACTCCCAGAACGGATATATGCACATCGGGGTTCCTGTGGTTCCCTCTCCGCCACCAATGGTTCTTAGACCAGAAGACGTTGGGGGTTGATCACTCCTTGGGCAGGGTTTGGGAGCTAAATTAGGATACGGCAACTGCGAGAGGGTGATGCTGTATCAAACCATTCTTTCCAAATCCAGAGCGAAGGTGGGAACGTCTGAAGCAGGGGTGGAGGGATGTCTTAGTGGATGGGTAGACTGATCAGGACCTTAAGGTCTGGGTTATGCTCAACCACCACGATGCTGGGACCTTCTGTCGGGACCTTCTCATTAACCCCCTAACGGAAATGATCTCCCACACATTGACCAAATGTATGAACGAAAATAGCTGCCTTCCTTCTTCCCACTGGTCCCAGCAAGTATTCCAGGGGCAAAGAGGCCACTCAATGGTTGAGAAAGACTCTGGCAACATTCCAGTACCGACCGTGACCCTCTGTCACCCTGGTCCAATTCCCATGGTCCCCAAAGCCAGGTCTCCAGATCAAGAGAGTCAGAACGAGTGTGTGCCTTCAGGTGGTGCTGGGGTGACCACCTGAGCCATTTCATAGGCGTTAGGAGCTCTCTGAAGGGAAACCCTGGACTTCAAGCTTCCATCAGCTTAGGGCTGTTATGAAATAAGATGGAGCAGGGGCTTCCATTTCAGACAGGGTGGAGGAGACGGGGTGATCTCCGTTAGACCCCCTCTCAAGGGGAGCCCTACACTTGACCCAGACACGGTCCCTGACTTACTGTGCAACTCTGGATGGGTTACTGTCCTTCTCTGGACCTCAGATGAGGGAGTTAGAACTCCGAGTCCCCTTCAGCTCTGGTGTTCTGGAACTCAAGAGTTCTAGGGCTCCCCCAGGAGTCGATAAATGAGACTCTAGACTACACACACACACACGCACACGATGCCTGTGGACCCCCTCTACGCACTGCTGTTTACATGGGATTACACCAGGGACTTCCCTGGTGGTTAAGCGGTTAAGAATCCGCCTGCCAATACAGGGGACTCGGGTTCGATCCCTGGTCTGGGAAGATCCCACATGCCACAGAGCAGCTAAGCCCGTGAGCCACAACTACTGAGCCTGCACGCCGCAACTACTGAAGCCTGCATGCCTAGAGCCGGTGCTCCGCAACAAGAGAAGCCACCACGATGAGAAGCCTGCGCATCACAATGAAGAGTAGCCCCCGTTCGCCCCAACTAGAGAAAGCCCGCACGCAGCAACGAAGACCCAATGCAGCCAAAAATAAACAAACAAATAAATAAATAACATGGGATTACACCTTTATGACGTCCTCTAGCCCTTACAACAGCCAGATGAGGTGTGGGGAAAGGGGGTTAAGGGTTATCATCTCCATTTTACAGAGGAGAAAACTGAGTCTCGGAGAATGGAAGCCACTTGCCCCAAATCCCGTTGCTAAGGAGCAGCAGGCTTACGCTCACCATTGGGTCCTTCTGACACCTGAGGCCACATGGAGAGCCTTGCAGTCCCCCGCCCCCAGGCATGTACAGTTCATGCATGTCCACAGATACCCACAGGCACACACACTCGGCACCCCCGCAAACCCCCAGAAAGCAGCGCTCTTAATCATAAACAGCAGCGCTGGTCTGATCCAAGAGGTTTGGGGAATTTACAAGCATTCTTTCTGCACCTACTCACGCCTCGAGACAGCCCAGCATTATGATTGCATCTCAAACCTGGGGCCCATGAGATTGACGCATTACGGCTGGCTGAGATTCTTCTACCCTGGGGCGTGTGTTCTTTTCCCCAATGGGCAAATGGAGGCACAGGCCACAGCCAGCAGCCAGCATGCAGAGTGGTTAAGATCTCTTGTTTCAAATTAATCTGGATCCCTATCCTGCTTCACTACTGGCTGGCTGGATACCTGGGGCCACTGATGTCACCTCTTTGAGCTCTGGTTTCTTCTTGTAAAATGGGGCTCTAAGGGTTGGTGTACAGATTACATGGTATAATGTGTGAAGCACTTAGCACCGTATCTGGCAATGAATTCAAGGCCCCGTAAAGGCTAGCTGCTGTTAGTACCGTGATCTTTATATTTCATTCATTCATTCAACAAACATTTACTGAAATTTTATGCTCCAGCACCATTCTAGGCATTGGATGAACAAGAAGACAACATCCTTTGCCTTAACAGAATTTACAGTCTAATTAAGTAGATATAAAGACAAATAAATATAAAAGGGTAATGTCTCAGGGGTTTGCTTACATGGGTGTAGAGTTTCAGTTTTGCAAGATGAAAAAGTTCTGGAGATGGACTGCACAACAATGTGAATATACTTAACACTAATGAACTGCACACACGAACACGGTTCAGATAGTAAATTGTATGTGACGTGTTTTTTTACCATCACTGAAAATAAAATTTTAAAAAGAGATAGTGTGTGGCAACGACTAGCTCTACAAAGAAAAGTGAGCAGAGTTGGAGGACAGAGAATGACAGTGTTGGGGAGGGTGGTGACTGCAGGCGGTCAGGCAGGGGAGGCTACTCTGTGTGAGGGAGCTGGACACAGGGCGGACTCTCCGGGGAAAAGCATTCCAGGCAGAGGGAACAGCAGGTGCAGAAGCCCTGAGGCAAGAATGCTCTCAAGGAATAATGAGACCCGTGTGACAAGAGCAGAATGAGTGAGCGGTAAGGGGCAGAGGGGCGGTGTGGTCAGAGAAGAAGCAGGAAGCCAGAGCATGCCAGGCGTAAGATGATAGGAGACCACAGGAGGGTTTTGAGCAGGGATGTGTCATGGACAGGACGCATATAATGGCCACCACTATCCTTTCTCCACTTGAAGGCTGCAGATGAGGAAGAACAAGCAAAGCCTTTTCCCATGAAGAGCTGGGCGGAGCCTTGAGCTCTAGGCTGTGTGACTCAGCCCAGGTGACTGCCCTCTCTGAGCCTCTCTCTGCCATCCTCTGCCTGCCTCAGTGCCATAATGCAGCCAATGCAATAATGGAGCAAGGATCCCAGGGAAGCGTGAAAGGGGTCCGGGGAGCCCTTGAGCATCACCTGCTCCTTTGGCTTCCTGTGCAGCCACAAAGAAGCCTGCTAGAAACCAGCGCTTTAGCCAGCGAAATCCCAGAAGGAGATTTCAAGTAAATCTTTTACTCAGGGTATAGCTAAAAGGAAACAAATGACCTTCGGGGACATGGACAGTGACCTGCCCTGTGCCTGGTCCGGCACTAAAGCCTTAAATACATCAACTCGTCAACAACTTGCAATCACCCGAGAGGTAGGAATTGCCATGCCCATTTGCCAGATGAGGAAACTGAGGCTCAGAGAGGCGGAGACTCCCCTGAGGCCACACAGCTTCCCAGAGGAAGCCAGCTGTGAATCCTCGTGTCCTCAACCACCAAATCGTGGATGAGACACACTGTTGAGGCCCAAGGCCCCCCTAGAAGAGCCACAGGGCCACCTAGGCGAGGACCACCTTACAGACCACACGCCACCAGGTCTCAGCTTATGGATGACAGCAGCATCGTGAACTCCGGAGTATCTACCTGACTTGGAAGGAACCTAAGCTGTCAATTTGACAACCTCCTTTCTCACTGGATAGAATGAGAAACTGCGGCTCAGAGAAGGGAAGGGACTTACCCACGGCTACTTAGCAAGTTATGGCCAAGCCCAGACCGTCCCGCACGACTCCAGACCCATTGGGCTGTGCTTTGTCTAGAAGGCCACGATTCCTAGGTCCTTCCCAAACCATGAACCCTGAAGGGCCTTGAACACTGCCTTGAACCCCTGTTCCTCTTAGCAGACTGGGAGCTGCTGAGACTGAGCACAGCCAAGGCATGGGGCGGTGGGGGGAGGTTCATATGTTCCCTGGAGGCACCTTAACAGTGTTTACCAAGCTGGGGCTATAGCCAAGTAGCTTCAAATGACAGGACTTGGAAGAATCTAAACCATCACCTTCTACAGGGCCCTGGGTAATTACGGGGCGGACACTGACCACAAGGTAGACAGACCCACGGGCAGTGATTTCCCCGTGGGTGATAAGTGCCTGACTGGGACTAGGGGAGAGCAGATGCTTCAGGGGAGCTCCAGGGACCACGCAATCTGCAAGGGCCTCTGGCTGCCGGGCAGGCGGGTCCCCACAGCACCCATGTTTATAATAGAACTCGGGCTGTATTTTGGTTTGGGAGCCAGATTAATCACTGCTTACAACGCACAAGGCGAAACCAGACATCACCTCACTGTTGCTGCAGACAGTCTCCCCATCGGCTGAGATGCTATTTGGGCCTTGGGCAGGGAGAGGAGGGGGGTCCTGTCCTTGCCTGGGGGTCCTGAGGACCAACGTACACCTAGACCTCAGCTGATCCCCCCTGCAAGCTGCTCTTGCAGGCTCCACCTCGGCCTGCACGAGGTCCCGGCTTCTCTCGCAGCAGAATGGAGCTCACCAGACTCGCTCAGCACTCCATGAGGCTTCCCACTGGACTTCTCTACCACCCTGGCAGCCCATAGGCCACACTGGGCAGTCAGCAGGACCGAGAGCCCCATTCAACAGAGAGGGTCAGGAGGAAGAAACACACGCCAAGAAACAGAGTGAGGCGTACTCGCCAAGTCCCTGCTCCTCTCTGGACCTCAGTTTCCCCAGCTGGCCTCTCAAAGCATCCTGTTGGCTCAAAAATTATAGGATTCTGAAATGTGATGTGTGGCTTGTCCAGAAGCACGGTCCTTCACAGTATAGCTAGGCATCTGACGCCAAACTCTACTTAGTGGGTACCTGAGACAGGTCAGGGCCGGAAGGTACAGTTTCGGTATGGCTCATTCATTCATCTGGTTATTCATGCATTCAAAGGTTTGCTGAGCCCCCACCAATGAGCCAGACCCTATCTGAGCACTGAGAATACACTGATAAACAAAGCAAACTCACTCCCTACCTTCTAGAACGGGATGTGGGCATTAAACACATATGAAGTGGAACAAAGGAGTACTGAGTGCTAGGAGAGAGCAGACAGCCAAGCAGGGGAGGCGGCACGGTGAGCTGAGGCTTGAAGGAGAAGCCACGTTGGAGAGCAGAGGGGCAGAGGAGCTCAGAAATGGAGAGGGTATGGACCCCAGAAACCCAGAGCAGCTCAGCAGAGGAGCCCCGAGAAGGTCCTCAGTAGGGGCGCTACATCCAGGTAGAACTGGCAGTTCTGCAGAAAGGCAGGAGATCGCTTCAGGCAGCGTCAATCACACTCCCTGCAAAAATTCCCAGATGACCCCCTCTGCCCTCCCATTTTAGCACAGATCTCACAGACAGTGGCCAACTCAGATGGCAGGTGGAGGGCTCGTGGGCAGGGTGCGGGTTGCAGGAGGGAGCCAGGAGGAAGTTTCAACTTGAGTACCAACTTCATTCCATTAGTCATGTCTAACGTGTTATGTGTTAAGAATGTGTTAAGAAAGATTCTGAGACTGAATTAGGCTTGGCAAGAAAGAGCGATTAGTGATGTCTGAGGAGGCAGGGGAAGCAGGGAGGTGAGGGACGACGGAGCAGATGTCTGTGGCCAGCACTGTGCTAAGCCCCGCATGAGGAAATAAAGAAGAGGTCCTCCTCTGTGCACTTGCTCTCATCTGACAAATGTGCCAAGGACACCAGTGAGTTGCCTGCTGGCCAGAAAGTGCAGAGTCCTAAAGAGGCTGAGAAAATGGGCTGGTGTGAGGAGGGAGGTATGAATTCTGCCTGGAGGTGCTGGGGAGATGGTCTTGGAGAAGATGGCCTTCGAGAATGGAATCAAGGGACAGATCCATGAAGATGACTGGTCTGAGCATGCCAGGAGAGGGCCCAGCGGAAGCAAATGCAGGGAGGCAGGAAGGCCCAGGGCACACAGGATTGGATGGAGTGAGGGTTTCTATACAGCAGAGTTTCTTGGCCTCGGCGCCGCTGACACCTTGGGCTGGATAAGGTTCTGCTCTGGGTGAAGCATCTGTCCCACGCATTGTAAGGTCTTTAACAACATTTCTAGCTTTTACCCATTAGAAGCTAGTAGCGCCCCCTCTCATTTGTGATGACCAAAAATGTGTCCAGACATTGTTAACTGTTCCTTGGGGGGCAGCTGAGAAGCGCTGCTCTATAGGAGAGAAGGCAAGAGGGTTAGATTAGGGGCAGCATGGGATTCTGCCCTCACAAGGTACAAATAGGTAGCCTTCTTGGTTAGTGGAGGGTGGTTAACTGGTAACTAAGCAAGATGAGTGATGGGACCAGGTGGGCAAGACCTTCTGCAGCACTGCTTCTTCACGTTCATCGGGATCACACCTTCATTCATTCATTCAACAAATACGTACGCAGCATCTACCCCGTGCCAGCCCTGTGCTGGGTGCCGAGGACAGAGCATCTTATTTAACCCTCCCAACCACTGCATGAAGCAACTGAGGCCACTTGCCCAAGCTCACACAGCAGGAGAGGGACACAGCTGGGATTCCATCCAGGCGTGTCTGACCCGGTCTGTGCACCTGCTCCCCCATCTGGAATCAGCTCAGCAAAGTCCCTTAGCAAGCATCGCAGGCAGATGCAGAGAAAGAAGTCTTCTCAGGCGGGGAGGCTCTTTTCCACTTGATGGGCCCACTTTATTTAAGAAGCTGTTTCAATCAGTGTTGGGGAAAGGGAAAGGGACTAAGGGTCAGGAGACCTGAGTTCAAATCCCAGCTCTGCCATTTAGTGACCCCGACAGCTATTTCTGTTAATCCAGTGGCTCTCAGCCTCGGCTGCACATGAGAATCTACTGCCTGGGTCCCACTCAGACCAACTGAACCAGAACCCCTGTGGGGAGGTGGGCAAGCTCCCCCGCTGATTCTCACGCACAGCGGGGCTGTGAACCGGGGCTGTAGACTTCACTCTCCGTGAGCCCCCAGTGATCTCACTGGCGTTTAACACCAGTGTCAGCACACGGCCAGGTACCTTGGTATATCTTTGTGAAATGACTGGAAGAGTGAATGAATGAATGAGACCTATTTGGGCCTCAGTTTTCTCAGCTGTAAGATGGGCATAATACTGCCTAACTCCCAGAGGTTACTGTTAGGAAACAATGTGATGAGGGACAGTAAACCTTCCTATCACGCTGGTCAGTATGGGAAACTTCCAACCCAAACTCCCTTTCTTCTGCCTACTTTTCTCCATGGCCCTTTTCATCTTCTAACACACCTCGTACTTTTACTGTTTTTATTGTCTGTCTCCCCACACAAGACTGCAAGCTCTGAGGAAACAGGGATTTTCGTCTATGTGTCAGCTCAGAGGTCTGCACAGTGCCTGACACACAATAGTCATTCAATCCGTTATGTTGAATAAATGAATGAATAGGGTTACTGGGGTCACTCTGAGGTGACACCAAATTTCAATGTGCTGATGAGCAAAGGGGACACAGACCTCGCCTCTCACCCACCAATGTTCCTTCTCGCTCAAGGCCCCCCCACATGAGATGAGGCAGAAAAACCACCCAACAGGATCAGGGCAAAGTGGCTACTGTTGTCACCAAAGACACTTGTGGGAGGAGAGACTGCTGACGAACAGTGACAATTCCAGGCCCGGCTGCCGCCCCATTGGTCCTCCTCCCTGACCCCCACCACTAGTCAGGGGTCCCTGCCTTAGGACCCGAGCACCCCATGCTCTGCCCACCATCCTCTGTGAGCAGGTGACACTGGCCTGCCACACACCAAACTCCTCCATGTTTGCCTAGGCTGGGGCCAGAGGGCCTTGGTGGAAATGGCTTTGCCAGATAGCTTTCCTATCACATGGAAGCTCTTCCTTAATTTAGAAAAGATGTCTCTCCCTGTTCAGGTGAGCTGGTTCCCCTGAGTTTGGGGATCTCGGCCTCCCTGGACATTTGCTGAGAGCAGGAAGGCCTGGAACCCCAGGCAGGAGCCGGTCCAGTCTGTTTTTGCATCTCCCGCCTCCTCTGCTGGACTGCTACCCCCGTACACAGCCCACCACTGTACACTGGTACAGAGACCACCACTGGCTGCTTTATGAGCCATGACTGGAAGGACACTTCTCCACTCACACCTCCACACCTCATCCATCAGAAAATGCTGGAGCCCAGAGGGGAAGTGAGTGGGGAGAGGGAGTCCCTCTGCGTTCTCTGAGGCAGAAGAAACCACATTTCCCCAGCTCAGACAGCCACGGACTCCTGTCTGGGTCTCGCTTCTTCAGGTCTGCAGTGTGGCCTGCTCTGGCCACGGAGGGTGGAAGAGAAGCGGAAGGGGAGGGGGGGAGTGATGTTCCAAGTCCCCTTGTGCCACAGGGACCCTCAGAGCACAAGCAGGATGGAGCCAGGAGAAGCCACAGCTGCCCAGATGAGGACCAGATGGCCGAGAAAGACGGCAGCTGTGGCCACAGCTGGGAGTCAGGGTAGAAGCTTAAGACGTGGCCCTAGGCCAATGTATCTACGGAAAACCCATCAGCAATGGGGTATTTTCCTGCAAAAAGCAATTGACCCTGGCCCTGCACTGTCCTCCCCCGTTTCCTGAACACCTACTATGCGCAAGCCCTGTGCTAGGCTCTGTAGGGAGAGCGATGAACCAGATTCACACATCCTTGTTGGTGAAGCTGGTCTTGGGGCTGAAATAACTCAGCTAAGATAGCCTATGGGTCCTTGAGCAGAGTAGGGTCTCCTAGACCGAAGGTCAGGGTTCCAAGAGGGCTTCCTGGACACAACTAGAGTTGAGTCTGAAGGATGGAACACCCTGGCTGGGAAGCCAGAGAGGAATCTAGGGGCACTACAAGCCAGAGACCCACCACCTAGGAAAATGGCAGACCTTCCCCCAAAGGCAACTAGAGGTAACTCCCCCTGCCTGACTGAAGCAGTGATGGGGTGGGGGCAGATGACAACAGCTCAGAACGTACAGAGAACTCACTGCCTCTATAGAACACTGGCCTGCGGTATATCAGAGGGATGATATTAGACCCAGAGAGGTCAGGCTTGCCCCAGGTCACACAGCGAGGAAATGGTGGAGCCGCGGGTAGACTCCAGATTCAACCGACCCCAGAGCCCACTCTCTGAACGTCCATGCTCCAGGCCTTGCTCCTGGTTTACAGCCCCAGGGGGCTCATGGTCATTCCAGATGGGAGGAGGCTCAGGTTCAGAGAGGGGATGCGTCGGGCCCCCGCCATTCCGCCCATGGGAGGAGGAGCTGGGCCAGTGGGGGCTCCCGGCTCTGACAATATTCCCTCCACCAGCACGAGCACCCCTAGGATGGCCTCCCTGGAGCAGCTGGGCCCCGAGAGGAAGGGTCACTTCTTGTCACACCTCCTTAACCATGGTGGCGGGACCTCCTCCAGGCGAAGGTGCTTCCCACCCTCTGGCAAGCACGGACCCTCGGAAACCTCTCTCCCCCCCTGCTGAGGGAGCTGGGGAGAGGCAGGTGGGCAGGCGGGCGGCACACAGCACTCCTGCATGAAGACCCCGCTTGCTAGGAAGCCCACCAGGCAAGGCAAAGCATCGACACCAAGGTATACCTTTCGTCCAAGAGGTCCTGGATTCCCAGAGAGCCCAGGCAAGCCCTCGTCGCCCTGAAAAACACAGACAAGGGGGTGAGGTGGGGGAACGGGAGCGGACACTCATTAAATTGAAAGTGTGGCCTCCCACGGCCAGTTGTTTGCAAACAGCATTCACGGAGGCTTAGGGGCCTCAGAGGAGACTCAGGGCCTCTGAGCGGGCTGAGGGCAGCTGGGCGGGCAGGGTACCCAGCCCCTCCCACTTAACTCAGTCACTCCATTTAATCTGTCTTATATGTTGGACTTTGGCAAAAGGTACCATTTGGGGAATGGGTTCCGCTGTTAAAACCATGTTTGAAAACCATCGCCCTGAAGGACATGCAGCCCTGAAGGACATGCAACCCGTTCCAATGAGAAATCCGTCTCTGCATTCCTGACACCCTCCTTCCCACCCTTGCTGGGCATGGCGGCTACCCAGTAGGGGGCATTTCTGCCACCACCATGAGACCCAGAAGCAGACAGCGTAGGAGCAAGAGAGAAGCCCGGGCCCTGCATGTCGTCAGGCCCGGCTGCAGAGCCTGCTCTGCATCGGAACAGCTGCGTGGCCTCCAGCAAGCTGCCCGCAGCTGAAGCTTCTGCTTTCTCCTGGGCAAGCTAGGCCTAGCTGCCTGGCCTAGAAGCTTCCAGTGAGGATCCGATGGGGGTGCATGTGGATGTTAACGCCCAGTAAGACTTTGCTGAGTGAAAGAACTTCCCATGAAGATGTGAGTGAACGAGCCACCTGTGCCTCAGAGGAATCAGCCGGAGCTGCCACCTCTAAGGACCCACACACTGGAGGCTGGGCTGAGAAGCAGTGTTCTGCTGTCAGGAGGGCTCTTGGATTGCATCCAGAAGGAAGCCAGACAGACTCGAGGATTCCTTCCAGCGTACGGATGTCCGGGACATTGGATGACCTTACTTGGAGTTTTGGGTTCCCCTGCTCCGGCCGGTCCTGCACTCCCTCCAGGCCCCTTGTTTAATTTACAGGGTGGACGCTTCAGGGATGGATGAAGTCCTTTGGCCTAAGCGTTCTCTCTTCCATGGGAGATCCTTCTGGTCTCAGCCCTTCAGAGTTAGGGAGCCCTGAGTCTCCAGTCCGTTGCCTTCCCACGTCCCGGAAGTTCAAGACCTGTCTGCTCGTACTAACAACCTCAGAGGGGCCTTCGAATGTCTGTTGGAAGCTTCCTGGGCATGTGCTACCAAGAACCTTCTGGATGTCGAGGGTCACCTAACAGGCCCTACAGAAAACCCACTCAGGGCGTTAGGCAAAAGGACATTCACCAAAGGTATGTCCATAGGCAACATTTTTTGTCGGTTTTATTGGTTGCACACTGGAAGAAGGCAGAAGGGAATGGTTTTGGGTTTGGTGTAGGGAGAGCTGAAGGGCTTTGAGGAAAAAACAGACCCCATCCTTTTCTACTTCCCACCTCCAGCGTTTGTCACGCAGTGACCTCTGTCGGGAGGGTGCGCCCCAGAGCACGGTGATTTCCCTGCTGTCCACTCCCCCACTTCCCTGAGCATTGGGGTCCCTGGAAACCTACCTTTGCCCCGTCGTGAGCCTTTCCTGGTGAGAGCCCGGGGTCCCCTTTCTGTCCCTGAAACAAAAACAATTCTACTTTGGCCGCCATGTTGTCTAAAGAGGGTGTCTCCCCACCAACTCTGCTCAACTCCCTGTCCCCTGCTTAAATGCCCTCCCCGCCTACCCCACTCACATTCCTCCACAGGGTCCTCTCCAATCCCATCCCTTCCCTGCTCCAGCACCTCCCATAGCTCCCCACCATGCCTACTGACAAAGTCCAAACTCCTCCTTGGGTGTCCCAAGTCTTCCGTCATCTGGTCCCAGCCATCCTGTCCAGACTTTGCTCTCCTTCCACCAGCCCAACCCACAGACGGGGTCCCTCTGCCCCATCCCCAGACCACAGTCCTTCCTTCACCAGACCTTGCACATCCCTACCACCGGGTCCTTGCTCAAGCAGTCACTCTCAACTGGAAAACCACTTCTCAATCATCATTAGCCAAACCATAAGCATTCTCAAGATACAGCTTGACTGCGTCCCCCGCAACCAACCTGTAGGTCCCTGGGCCCAACGTACAGGTGACGTGTTCCCCCGGGGCTCTCAGAGACCTTCTGAGAGATGTGTCCCAGAGGCAAGCTTGATTCTTTCTGATTTTCCTGTCCCCTGATGCTCACCTCACCATCTCTAATTACCTAGGACCAGTGCATCAGCAGCCGTTTAATCTGTGTACAGGCCTTCACAGTTTGCAATAACCCTCACTTCACCAGGTTCCCAGAAGAGCCCGATGAAGTGAGCAACGGAAGTGTTATTACCCCATGAACATATTCGGGGAAACTGAGGACGGGAGAAGGAAAGGGACTGCCCAGGGCCCCAAGCTGAGGCACCGGCAGAGCTAAGACGAGAGCTAAGACCCTGAATTTGTGACTCCCAGCTCTGCGTTCCAGGACGTCCCGGGACCCGACAAGTTAGAATAGGCAGTGAGTAGGGAAGACACCGACAAGCAGGCTGTCCCCAGTCATAGATAAGCATTCTTTGTGCCAAGCCTATGGGAGGCGTCCCCGTCACAAGGATCCTGGCTCCTAAGAGCACGTGCTCAGGAAAGGGCCCAACAACCACATCTCATACAGGGCTGAAGAGGGTTCCTGGCTGTGGGCCCACTTGTTTGAACCAATCTGATTAAATTACTCAGGAGACAGCCCCTTGGAAAGTCAGTCCCCCTGCTGTCAACTTCCACGAGGCCCTGATCCCTGTCCCTCACCCTCACTCCCAAGCTCCCTCCCCCATCTGGGTCCTGAGTCAGAAGTCCTGGGGTGAAGCCACGGACTCACAGTAGGACCTCAGGCAAGTGACTTCACTTCTCTGAGCCTCTGTTTCCTCACCATTAAAATGTGGGCTGCACAGCGCACACGCACACACACAGGCACGCACACACATGCACATGGGTACATGCTCACACACACACACGTGCCTCACACACACACACAGGCACGCACACGGCTGCATGTTCATACATGCACACATGCACACGCATGCACACACACACACACACACACACAGGCACGAGCACACATACCCGCTGGCATCCAGGTTCCTTGGCAAGGAGCCAGTGGGATCATGGACGTGACACGCAGGCAGGCTGTTCTGGCCAACCTTAGTTCCCATTTGTTTCTTTTCTGCGTCAGGACCCACACCTTCCAAATCCTGACTCAGTCACTCTCCATGAGAAATCACTGCGTTCCAAACTGGACAGAGCCTTAAAGAGGGAGGGCGGCCTTCCACTGCTCACCTAACATGCACCCAACACTGTGCCAGGCCCACTCAATGCAGCACCTCACCAGTCCTCTTACACCCACTTACTGAACTGCAGGACCAAGACCGGGGTTCAGGGAGGCTCAGTCAAAGCCCGGGGTGACGTGCAGATAAGAGGCAAGGTCTCACTAGGTCTGACTAGGTTCCCGGTCTATCTGACTCCAGAGCCCTCGTTTACAAATGGGAAGCCTAGATACTTCTCCCATACGCTCTCCCACTGCCCCAGGCTGCAGGCCAGCCCCTCCTTGCTAGGACCCCAACTCTCTGTCCACCTGGGTCCCTCCAGGTCACTTCTGCAGGACTCGCCTCTGTGATCTACTGCCTCATGCTACAGCTGCCCCTTGCTGACACTCTCCCACCCTCGGCTGTTCACAAACCCGGTTCCGATGTCTTTTATGTCCATGTGCAAGGTCAGGCCCAGGGCTACCCAGGATTCCAATGGCTAAAAAAGGACAGCAGCTTCTCCCCACCCCGACCTTGCCCACCTCGGTCTACATCCTGTTCTGTCATTTTACAAAAGGGGAAACTGAGACCCAAAGGGATGCCAGAGTGGCTCTCTTGCTCAGAGTCCGTATCCAGGCATTTTAGTTACTATGCACTGCTCTCTGCATTCTCGGCAGCCAGCACAGTGCTTGGGACGCAATCCCTGCCCGAGTACAACATCAACAAACACAGGTATTTACTGAACATCTACGATGAGTCCCATCTTCAGTGCACACAAGGAATACCACGGTGGGGATCAAGACACAGCTCATGCCTGTGGGGACCAATCAAGGGAGAAACCAGAGACCAGTAATGATAATCTGCACTAACATTTCCTGAGTGCTCTTCTAAGCCTTCAACACATAAATCTATGACGTAGCAGTGATCACTCTCCCCATTTCACAGATGAGGAAACTAAGGCACAGAGAGGGTAAGTGATTGGTCCAAGGTCATACAATTTGTAAGTGGCATTTAGGCTCAGGAGGTCTGCTTCCAGAGCCTAAGAGCTTTACATTTCAATACACTGCAGATGAACAACTATGATCCAGCGGTAAGTGGAGTACAGGAGGAAGTAGGGGGGCACCTGACCCAGACTGAGGGTAAATCAGCCACGCTAAGGCTGGAGGAAGACAAGGAGGGAGCCAGATGACGTCTGGGCTCCAGAAATGCTCAAGGCACCCTTGGTCAAGTGAAGGTGTGACTTCTGGGTTGGAGAAGACTATCCATCTTCCCAGCCAGACTCCTGCAAATTCTCCAGTAAGAGATATAAGGAATAATAAGGTCTAATTAATTGTTTACACATTGGTGAGGATGAGAACCTGGGTGCCAGACCCAGCTCTCCAGCCAACGAGCCTGTGTGATCTTGGACAAGCCCCTTTCCCTCTCTGTGTACAGAAGAGTAGACTCTGCCTGGAGTAGTTAACAGAGACTTGAGGAACTAGAAGATGGTGGGGAAGGTATATCCTAAACCGTAAATGCTACAAAATATAGCAGGGATAGAAACTATGAGCTCCTTTCCTGCAGGTAGGGTTGAGAAGGTGGAGAGAATAGAAGGCTTTGGGTAGATGAGGCCTCGAGAGGGGCTGAGACAAAGAAGGAACAAATCATGAAGGACTGGAAAATTCTGGGCCAGAAGTCCTCTGTGCAAGTCGTCTTTTGCAAGACACAAGATCCCAAGTACATAGCCCAGGGGAGGCATCATAAAAATATTTCTCAAGTGAGAAAATGAATGAATGGAGTCTCAAGAGACAACTGCAGGGCTTGGATTGGGTCAGATCTGTCCCCAGCCCTGGAAGGTCCTCTGAAGATTCACTAGGTCTTTCTTTCACCATCACTACTACCATTTCATGTGTTTATAAGTTCTGGCCATGGCAATAAGGCAAGAAAAACAAATAAGATTACTAAGATTTGAGGAAAAAGAGACAAAAATATGTCTTTTTTGCAAGTAATATGAGTGCCTGTCTAGAAAACCCAGGAGAACTAACTGAAATACTGTTAGAACTAATAAAATAATTCAGTAAAGGGCATGGTTATAAAATAAACACAAAAGTCCAAATATACAAAGTCAATAGTTCTTTTCAATAGCTGAGAGCCAGCTAGAAAATATAATGGGGGAAATATTCCATTCATAACAGCAAGAAAAATATAAAATTTCTAAGAACAAACTTAGGAAGAAAGGTGCAGGATTTATGCAATAAAAAGTATAGAAGTTTATTATGAGATGTTTTAAAAACTCAGCCAAATGGGAAGATAGGCCATGGTTTTAGATAGGAAAAGTTAATATTTTAAAGATGATAATTCTTCACAAATTAATAAACACATTTAATACAATTCCAAGAAAAACCCCAAGGGAGTTTTTTAAGGAGATTATTAAGATGGGCATAAATTTTATCTGACATATTAAATAGCCAGAACAATTTTTTTAAAGTGGACGAGGGAGACGCACAGCATAAAGCTAATAAATGTCATAAAACAGTATTTTACTAGCAATATACAAACGCAGTAATGAAACATATTTGAATGGCCTGGAAGAGACCCTGGTCTATCATATAATAGTTAGTGCAGGATAAGTTATTTAATACATGATGAACTACTGGGGGAAAAATAAAGTTATACCTCATACCCACTCCCATGAAGATTAATTCCAGATGGTTTAAAATTTTAAGAGTACAAATGATATTATAAAATGACTAGGAATATAAGTGAATACCTCTCTGGTCTTACTATGGGAAAGAAATGTCTAAGTATTAAAGTAAAGAACCATACATTCTACATATGGTAGAGCTCTCTCCATACTACCTGACATATTGTAAGTTCCTAATAAGTGTTAGTTATTATTGTTAGTCCAAAAAAAAAAAATAGGTAACACTCTCACTTGTGAAAATCATCATGAATAGTCTTAACAGGCAAACAATAAATTTGAAAATACTTGTAAGGTAGATGAAGGCTTAATAAGCCTTCATATATAAACACAAATAATTTTTACAAGTCAATAACAAAAGATAACATCCTGGGACTTCCCTGGTGGTGCAGTGGTTAAGAATCTGCCTGCCAATGCAGGGGACATGGGTTCGAGCCCTGGTCTGGGAAGATCCCACATGCCATGGAACAACTAAGCCCGTAAGCCACAACTACTGAGCCCGCGCACCACAACTACTGGAGCCCGCGTGCCTAGAGCCTGTGCTCCGCAACAAGAGAAACCACTGCAATGAGAAGCCCACGCACCGCAACAAAGAGTAGGCCCCACTCGCTGCAACTAGAGAAGGTCCGTGGGCAGCAACGAAGACCCAAAACGGCCAAAAATAAATTTAATTAATTAATTAATCTTTAGGAAAAAGATAACATCCCAACCCCAAAAATAAACAAATCCATAAATGGTGAAATGCAAATGAAAAACAAATGTAAGAAAAACATTCTTCTCAAAGATGATCAATGCAGTGAAGTGAATTGAAAACAATAATGAATTATCTTTTTCAAACAACCTCCTCTAATGCTAGCGGTGGCATGGATTGGTTCAATCTTTCTAGAAGGCAATTGTTAATAAAATTACAGCTAAACACTATATAGCACTTACGGGCAAGGCATATTTTAAATTATTCGTATATATATGTATGCGTGTATATATGTGTGTGTATATATACTGATATATAGATAAGTATATAGATATCTCTCTCTCTATATATATATATAGATAGATAGATAGATATTGCTTAACCAACAGTGCTAAAGAGCTATGGAGCGAATAGACTTGTGGCTGAAACTATGGACTTTGGAGTCAGACAGTAGAGGGTTCAAATCTTGTCTCTGACACTTATCAGAAACAGGCTAGTTACTTAGCCACTTTGGACCTTAGTTTTCTCATCTGTAAAATGGGGGTAATAACATCCACCCTGCAAAGCAGGTAAAGCTGTTGGCCAGTCCCTGGACCACAGGCTGTTCAAAATGCAGTCAGTGCCTATCACTGGGCAAGGCCACTGCAAGAGGCCTGCTTCCCTCTTGATACTTTCTAGACTTTTCCACATTTTCTTTAATGAGTATGCCCTACCTCAGTAATCAGAGGAAGGGGAAAGGGAGGCTGGGGCCTGAGGCCCAAGAATCCTGTAAGGGCTGGCTCCACCTCAGCTTCTAGCAGCTCTGCTAACAGTCACTTGGGTTACTGAGCATGGCCCCTCTTGCCCACCTATTCTCCCTGGGTGCCCAAGGGCCCCTAGTAATCCTGGGTAATTCACTGCAAACCGAGCAGGCCAGAGGAGGCCGGCTGCCAGGGAGAGTGGGGCCAGGTGCCTCGTCGCCCAGCACAGGCACAGCTGGAGCCCTGCCCGACTCTGGTCCAGAGCTTCTTACCCCACCTGGGCCCTGCATCCCATCTGACTTCACCTGGTTCAGCATCAGCATCACCATCGGGGCAGCTCCAGGCCTCCCCATTGGTCACCCTTCAACTTGCTGGCCACCGACCAAGATTCTCAAGCTGCCTGAGTGGCCTTCACAAACCCCATCTGATCATGTCACGTCTGCTAAAAACCTCATGCCTTCCTGCTGCTCTTTGGATAAAGTCCAAAAGTCTTAGCACACCCACCAGGCCTTCTGCCCTCCCCAGCCTCCTCCTGCCCCTTTGCCTGGTCGCCTGCTGCTCTTCAGACCTTGGTTCAACCTTCCCACCCTCTGGGAAGGCAGGCTTCACCTCCCAGACCAGGTTAATCGCCATTCTGTGGGGTCTCTGAGCACCCAGTGCCTCTCACGTGGAGCCCTTTTCAGGGAGTGGTCAGCTTATTTCCACAACGGCAGCGACCGTCCCTGTCTGTGCCCCATTGTAGGCCGGGCACCTTGAACGTGCTGACAGCTGACCACTTACCACAGGCCAGCACTGCTCTTAACTCAGTTATACCTCATGACAACCCAAGGGGGCAGCTACTCTTATTACCCCATTTTCCAGATAAGGAAACTGAGGCATGAGAAGTTCAAATAATTTGCTCACAGTCACACAACTAAAAGGTGACAGAGCTGGGACGGGAACTTCGACCGTCTGGCTCCAGAGTCTGTGCTCTTAACCACCGTGCTTTCCTGCAGCAATAACTACGGGTCGGTTGGACACACGACTCAACCCTGGGCCTCCAAGGTCAGCTAATGCCATCCACCCAGGGTTCTGGCTTCTCTGCCTCATTCTCAAAGTCCTTGATCTTGACTCCCTGCGGGACCTGACAAACCCTCTTCTTGATTTGAACGTGGGGCATATGGGTATGTGGTACATGGGGAAAGCCTTGGGCTCTGGAGCAGGCATGTGGGGTTGAAGCCTGGCTCTGGCCTGTACCAGCTGTGCAGCCCTGACAAGTGTCTTCCGACTGGCAAACCCAAGGACCCGAAATACAGCCTCGCCACTGCTGGTCACTGCAAGTGACCCCAGTAAGGCATTGGCCCTTTGGGTCTTTGCTCCTCTGTGACCTCAAGAGGGATGAAGTGCTCTGTCTCCCCTTTTTGATTCCTCAATCCACCAATCTCTGCCATCCTTAGTCTGGCAGGGGGATCTTTAACCCACAAGGCCATAAGCTCCCAAGGGCTCAATAAATACAGCACAGGAACGACCACACAGCGACCCAGCGGACGAAGGGCAGGCTCCCTGCCACCACGCAGACCCTGCCTGTTTGGCTGATTTTTCCAACAAAAGCACATAGTAGGTGCTCGATAAATGTTTGTTGATTGAAGGAAGATGAATGGATGGGGGCCCCAGAGGCAGCTCTCGAAGCCAACACCGTGCGGAAGAGGAGGAACCAGCACAGAGCCTGGAGGAGCCCAGGCCTACAATCCCACCGGGTCTCCTCCCAGACCCAGAAAGGATCCGGTAAACAGCGAGGACCCTCTCCCCAGAATCACATCTATTCCTGCAGATCCATGACATTCCCTTCCAATCTTGGATAAGTCAGGAATTCCATCCGGGAAGAGCCTCTCTTTAACCCTGTCCTGGTCAAGCCACAGATTGAGAGCAGCCCAGGGCCAAAGCCCAGCAGACTGGGCCTCCCATCCAACTGATCTGTCCTGGATCCACCTCTGCTCACTCCTTAGACTCACAACCAAGTGTCCAGGTAAAGGGCATGACTTTTCCCCTTGGCATGTTATGCAAGTTCTAATGGGAGAAGAAGACTCCCATTCCAGTGTGTTTTCTGGAACCCTCACCCTTACTCGTTTACACAGAAGCAAGCTGGAAGCCTATCCGTGAGGCCCTGAGTCCACAGGTCCCAGCTCCATGTGGCAGCAGGAGTGTCAGGACTACTGAACCTCACGCACCACACCCAGAGCTGCTCCTGAAGGTGGCGAGAACAGCAGCTGGTGGGTCCTCCTCCGGCCTCTGCACATCTGCTGGCAGGATGGGGGTGGGCTGCAGGCCAGACTGGAGCTGAGGCGCTGCAGTGTGGGGCAGCCTGGACCGGGGAGAAGCTGACGGAGCATCTGCCACAGAAGCAGGGGGTCACATTTGGGGGCGGCAGGGAGGGAGGACCAGACAGGCCCGGGGCAGGCCAAGAAAGGCGTGTTCCTGAGCAAACCTGGCAATCAAAACAGCGGCCAATCCTCAGCATCTCGATGTACGCCACGGCCTTGGAGACCGGAGGCCTCTGCAAAGTAGAAGTCTTCCAAGGAGCTCCCCCCTCTCTGCCTGACCCATGGGGGCAGGTGCCACTGCCGTTTCTTACACAGTGTCTTAATCCACCTGAGCCTCAGTTTCCCCATCTGTAAATGGGTGCAATATCTCCACCTATCACCCAATGATAATGAGGTCATTAGGTCTTTGTGGGGATCAAATGAGACAGGCTACATGAAGTGCATGCAGAGTGCCTAGCCCACAGTAAGGGTCCAATATACGGTGCTTACTACCATCAGTGTTTGCCTTGTTAAAACCCAGAGCACCTCCAGGCAGCTGCTGGCCCCTAAGCAGCTGAGGCCTCTGTGCTCGCCTTCCCAGTTAGGACCCCAGTCCAGCCCTGGCCGAAGTCACACACCTACAGGGGGGAGGCAGGGGCTCCCGCCGCCGTGTGCAAGGGCTCTGCGCTGGCGCTCTGGTGCCACAGCGTCATACATCCAGGGCTACTTGCGTACATTTGTCCCAAACTTCTGGACAAGGTGGGCAGAGGAACTCTGCCCTAGGAGTCAAGCCTGGCCTTTGGAGGATGTTCAACCATCAATCGCTGCATGAGCTGGGGCCAGTCGGTTAATGGCCTTCCTCAAGCCACTAGCCCTTTGTAATGCGTTAGCAAAGAAGGACCCTGAGCCCAGGCCAACCAGGGCCCACGGGTGCTCTTCACCTGGCCACCCCACAGCTGACAGCGGGGCAGACCCTCTGCCTGTCCTGGCCTGCCCCACACTCTCTCGGCACGGTTGCTGTGCTCTTGGCTTCCCCGAGCCTGTGTCTTCCTTCCTCTCCTCCTATTTCTCCAGCCATCACTCGAGCCTTCTCCCTGTAACCTAAATAATGCTGGCCCCATACTTTTCCTCGTGCTTCTCACTCCACGCGCCACCCTGGACAGCTCTGTTCTCTGCCGGTGCTCCTGGAAGGCACCAAGGCACCCCGGGGCTGGAGCCCCCGACACTCATCAGAGCGCCAGTCACGTGGGTTTCTGGTCCCATCTAAAGTCCAGAGGTGGCCTCTCTGTGCTGGCCACCCCCCAGGGCTCTATCTGCAGCTCAGAGTCTCCTGAGTTTCAGAATGTCTGCGAATCATCTCCACCGGGCCGGTCTACAGATTCCCAGATGCAACATTCCTTCTTCCGGCTCCTCAATTTGGTCACCTAGGCTAACACCAGGGAGTCACCACCTCTCTCCTCTCGCCCATCACCGAGTCCTCCCTACCTCACCTCCACATTGTCAAGGTGCCCACTCCCCTCCTCCCACACCCCTACGCTGGCCTGTATCACCCCAGGTCTCCCTGCCTCTGCTCTGGTTCCACACCCCCCAGTCCATCTTCCACATGGCATCCGGGGTCTTTCTCAAACATGATCTTTCCACGTCCCTCCCGAGCTCAAAACTTGACATGCCTCCCCAGGGTGTGTCTTATGACCCAGTAACACGTACATTCGAGCTGGACCTTCACAGCCCTCCCTATTTAGCAGCAAATGACCTTTCTTTCCACTCCCTCTGAGGACCTTAGGTTCCAGCTGCCCTTCTCCCCCTCAACCCCTCCCCACCAGAAGCTAAACTCTTAACTCCTCACTGTGTCTCCAGCCTGGTACAGGGCCTGGCACCTGGGAGGCTCCAGGGAGTGCTTGAGGCCTCCACAGTGACCCTGAGGCCCAACCACCAGGAGCCTCTAAGAAGAGAAGCTCCCCCAATGCAGCCCTAACCTCAGCATCCGTCCCACGGCTCTCCCTCCAGACCCCACAGCAAACACTCACTTTGGCTCCAGGAGGGCCGGGGAGGCCTGGATTTCCATAAGGCCCAGGAGGACCCTGAAAGGGAAAAGAAAAAAGAGATGAGGGGAAAATAGGGGTCAGGGCCTGGCACTTCCGCCCACCCATCTGCTGGGTCTTCCCTAGTCAAGTCTCAGCAGTCTGGCCATAGCAGCTGCTTGCAGAGAGGCTCCCCTGACGCCCGGCCCCGTGCTAAGCACTTTCCGCGCATTATCTCACTTTAACCTATTAACCCACAAGGTAGGTGCTACCACGATTCCTATTTTCAAGATGAGGAAGCTGTTGCTCAGAGAGGTTTATAACTTTCTCAGGTCACCCAGCTGCTAAGGGGCAAAGCTAGATCTCAACCTCAGATGCGTGGCTTCAGAGCACAAGCCCTTAACCCCTGAATGTGACCACCTTTCTGTGCGCTCTCCACCTGGCCCCATGAGCCCCTCCCACACTCGCTTCCTCAGGCTCAGAGCACACTTAGCTGTTTGCTGCCCTGACCATGCCTGGTATGGATACTTCCTCTCTGTAACACTTTTTTTTTTTTTTTTTTTGCGGTATGCGGGCCTCTCACTGTTGTGGCCTCTCCCGCTGCGGAGCACAGGCTCCAGACGCGCAGGCTCAGCGGCCATGGCTCACGGGCCCAGCCGCTCCGCGGCACGTGGGATCTTCCCAGACCGGGGCACGAACCCGTGTCCCCTGCATCGGCAGGCGGACTCTCAACCACTGCGCCACCAGGGAAGCCCTGTGTATCATTTTGTCATGCTGTCCCATCATCTGGCATGCCTTTCCCACCCATCCCCTCCAGCTGAAATCCAACCCATTCTTCAAGGCCTGGCTTTAATGCCACCTCCTCCAAGGAACTTTCTGGGACTCTTCCTGCTAAAGGGAACCTCTCCAGACTTCAGACTCCAACTGGACTCCGTATGAGCCTCTGGAGTTGCGAGCCCAGTCAAGGGAGCACTTGGCTGCTCTGAACAAATGGGCATCCCTCCTGTGGCCCCAACACGTAGTCAGAGCTCTCCCTTAGATTCCTACATGCTCTGAGCTTACAGGGTCCCCCAGGGACCACGAAGCAGCTGGGAAGACTGAACTCAGAGAGTCAGAGTCTTGGCCAAGGTCACACAGCAGAGTAGTGGCCAAGAGAGGGCCGGGACCCAGTTTTTTTGGCTTCAAGTCCAAGGCTTATTCGTGGCACTGGATTTTCCCAGGCCATATTTGAATCTCCCTTACAACAGCTGCGGCCTTATGTCCACTTTCTCTGCAAAGGCCCTGGGCTAGCGTCCTGCAGCCCAGTAATATAAACAGAGTCCTAAGAGTTGAGTACTTTCTGGAGGTCTTTTGTCCAACAGGAATAATCTGAGGCATTGGGGATGGAGACAGGCACCTCGAGGGGTGCCCCCTACTACAACAGCCTCTAGATACACTGCCCTTGTCCCTGCCCCCTCTTGACTCATCTGGCTGTGTATGAATTTGCTTCCTTCCTCTCTCTTCAAGGCCAACTTCCCAGCTGCAGCCTGTCACATTCTGCCCAAGGCACCTCCCTCTTCCTCCATGCCTGAGCTGGGACCCTCCCCTTCTCCATCCATGTGGAGGAGGAACAGAGTTGAGAGGCTCACTCAGTCTGGGGAATTTATAACAGTGTCATGGGTGACCTCCAAAATAATCAACCCTCCAGCCCCTTCCCAATATTTCACCAAACGCTGTCTCCTGGCACCTAGATGCAATATGGTCCCAGTTCTGAGACTTCCCCCTCTCCAGCCTCAGTCTCCCCATCAGTTCCATGAATGACAGGGACTCATGGTGTCTAAGGAATCTGGAAGACCTCAGAGCTTCACCCCAGCCTGGGCTCCTGGGCTCTAACTTTAGAGCTCAGCCTGAATTGGGGAAAGGTTGGACGGGGGTGTTTGAGGAGGGGACCTTCACATCTAGCATTCTAGAACCAGGCATGGGCTGTGCCAGGCAATGTCAAGATTGACTACCTCTCCCCAGTTGTGCCCCCAGCTGCCCTAAAGATGGAGGGATAGAGCGCTCGGCTACCCCATCTGCAGCTTGTGAAGGTGAGGGCTTCCTTCCCATCCCCACTCCTCCACTCCTCTCCAGCCACTGCCTTGCAGAGAAATGAATCACATAGTTGACTGAGAGCCAAGCAGACCGACTCTACAAATGCTGCAGCCCAGAAAGCCGAGTGGAGGGAGGGCCTAGGGATTCCCCAGCATCCCTCGATGGGTCGAGGGAGTATGCAGAGGTGGAAAGGGGCCAGCCACAGAGCTTTGGATGACCTCAGATAAAGCCCTGACCCTCCCTGAGCCCCAGAACCACCATCTGTACAGAGGAACTGGGATTGTTTAATCCCCACATTCTATTATCTTTGGCATTTTATGATCTATGGAATTTCCAGTCTAGAAACAGGGTGATGGGCAGCAGGGAGTGGGGAGTACTCCGAAAGCCTGAGAGGGATGTCAGGAGAGTCATTCCCTCATTTGTGGAATTTCAGAGCTGGTAGGAACTTTGGATGGAAATGCCTTACCATGATCCAGTGTTTTATAGATGTGGAAACTGAGGCCCAGAATAGGGAAGGGACTTGCCTAAGGTCACACAGCTTCTTGGGGGAAATGCTCTTGACTCCCAGACTAGAACCCATCGGCAACCATTTGCTCAGCACCTCCTGCACACAGGGTACTCTGCTAGGCATTGGGTGAAAAAGAAAAGTCAACAGCGCCTGTCTCTGGCCCAGAGAGGCTCAGTTGAGTTGATGGAAAAATTAGCGCAACAGGTAGTTTAAGAGTCAGACTGTCTGCTGCTCTGGAGTCAGACTGTCCGGGTTCCATCCCGGCTCTGGCATTTACTCTGTGTTTGAACTTATCGAAAGCAACCGAACACTTCTGAGCCTCAGTTTCCTCACTTGTAAAATGGGGATAGTATTGGAACTTACTTATCGGGAAGGCTGGGAAGATGGGATGAGATCCTGCATACGCCACCCAGGTGACAGAGTTCAGTGGTCAGTGTGAACTTTTACAAAGGGACCCATGCCAGCCAGAGGGGCAGTGAAGTGCCGCAGGAGCGCCAGGAAGGAGGTGATCATCAGAAAAGGAGGCGGCATTTGATCTGAGCTATGGATGGAGGAGGAATTTGCCAAGGAGGACATGCCGGGTCAAGAGGACAGTCCAAACAAAGGCACAGAGGCTAGGGGCTCAGGAGGAGTTTGGAGGCCCAGGCAGACTGCTACGTCCAGGGGCCTCATCCTGGTCCCAGGCTACAAGGTCCCTTGGCCAGCATTGTCCATGATACCTCTGTGGTCCCCAGCTCTGGGCAAGTGCCCCATGGAGACTCCAAAGCCAGGAGGAAATGCCACTTCAGACAGCAGATTCCAGAGCCCTGGGCCCAGGGAGCACAGGGCCAGGTCTGGAGGGAACTAGGGCTCGAGTAATTGCATAACCAGAACCATCCTCTGGGCTCAGAGCTAAAAATATGCCCCAGGCAGCTATCTCTGCCAGGGCCTCGCCAGGCCCCCAGCGTGGGAAAGGCTGATTCAGCCTGGGCACAGATGCCAGGCGCCATGGGTCTGAGCCCTCTTGGGAAAACGACAGATTTCTCTCCAAGAGGACCCCTAAGAGTCCCAGTATTATACGGTTAAGAGCCTAGGTTCCAGTCCTAGCTCTTCCATTTCCTAGTAATTTGGTTTTCTCTCCCTAAAATGAGAGTGGTCACACTGGCCCATGGGGGTCCTGGAAGGAGAGAGGATCAAAATAAGACAGCATTAAGTGACATGCCAGGCATAACAGACCAGAGCTGTTTTTCACTCCGAGGTTCCGGCTAGCTCCTACCAGCCACCAAAGCCCTGCCAAGCCATTCTCCAGACTCTGGTTGAACCTCTCAGCATGGGAAGCTCACCCCATCCCTGGCACGGCCCATCTGGTTGCCTATGTCAGCATCGCTACCCCAGGTTGTCCCAGCAGAGACGGGAAGATGGATGCAAGTGTCATCCTCTCCCAAGTCAGCTTTTTTCCTGGACAAACACTAAAGCCCATCAGCTGAGGGGATGGGCAGAAAGCCCTTCTCCACTCCAGGCTGCCAAGGGTGATACCCACAATAGACAGCATAGACTCTTCAAGAGGTTCTCACGGTCCCATGCCACGTCTGGCCACACAGTGCCCCCTAAGAGCCCTACGTCCACTCCAATGGACAAAGTGGAAAATGGGTGCCAGGCAGCATGAGGACACACAGCAAAGCTGAGACTTCAGGGGCGATGGGGTACAGGACACAGAGCCTACCAGAACGCAAAAGGACAGCGCGTGATCACTTACCCGAGGACCCCGTGCACCAGGAGGTCCAGGGAGCCCAGGCAGCCCAGGGGGACCCTGAATAAAAAGCAAGAAGACAGCATCAGTGCCCAGTGGCAGAAGAGAATGGAATCATGTAGTCATTCAACAAACCTATCCAGAGCTCTGGGCATGGAAACCCTATGGTTGAGAAGAGGGATCCCTTGAGGTACCTACCTGAGGAATGCATGCTCTTTGGGGTTTTCAGGCCATTGCAGCTGCTGTTTCTTGGTCTTTGAAGCGCTCATCTTTTATCACTCAACTAACTTAGGGTGTCGCCTCCTCCAGGAAGCCTTCCCTGATCCCTCCCCTAAGTTGGGCCAAGCCCTTTCTTTCCCTCTGCTTTAAAGGCCACTGTATTATATTTGGGGAATTATCTGCTTAGAAGCCCGTTGCTCCCACTAGACCATGGTCTCCTCAAAGGAACTAGTGGGATATGAGTCATCTCTCTCTCCCCAAGGCTCAGCAAGAGATCTCAGCGTTCAGCCAAGTTATCTGCAGAGCCTCAGCAGAGAAGGGACTTGTCCAAGGTCACACCAGCATCTCTGCACCACGGAGCGGCAGTGTAGCATCAAGGGTGTAAGCAAAGACTGCTGCATCAGACAGGCCTGGGTTCAAATCCCAGTGCTGCCACCTACCAGCTGGGTTTGGGCAAGTTCCTTAACCAGACTGTGCCAATAAAATGGAGTAATAATGCCCTCCTCATTGGATTATCGCGAGGATAAAATGAGATGGTAAACATATAACACAATGCCTAGTATGCAATCGTCACTCAAATGTTCCACCTATTCCAGCGGTCACAGCCGGGTCCAACCTTCATCACCACGCCCTGAGAATGCGCAACAGCCCGCTCACTTGTCTCCCTGCCTCCACCCTCTCCCCGCTCCAGTCACCTTCCCAAGGCATTCCCCCTGCTCAACAACATTCAATGGCTCCCCATTTCCCACATAAGACGGGCCTAACCCCGCATCATGGCATTCAGGGAGCACCTGTCTGGCCTCACCTCTCTTCCCTTCCCATAGGAAGCAAGTCAGCCCAGCAGACTTACAAAACCGCAGTCTGACCTTTGTTCAAATCCTGGTCTTGCCACTTAATAGCTGGAGACTTGGTGCAAGGCCTTCAGCCTGAGTCTCCACAGTTCTCCTTTACCACAGCTACTGCCCTGTCTACCCCAAAGGAGTGAATGAGGATTAACTAAGTGCCTGATGTAAAGAACTGAACACAGCCTTCAAAGGAAGCCAGGCTTTCAAGGATGTGTGAGGCCTGGGGAATTCATTTGTTTCAAATAACCATCAACGAGATTCCAGGTTTCCTGCCCAGAGTTAAAATCGGTGTTGAAAACCCAGTATGATTTGGCTGGTAATTAATCCAGATCTCACGCTGGGCAGCCTTGATTCACAGTTCTGGTCTGTGAACACCACGTGTTTGCTCGTCCATAAATAAAAATCAGAAGAGAGATCCAGACAGGCAGATATGGGTACCAAGGCCCCAGGGTCACTGGAAAGAGCCCCGGCCGGAGGGAGGGAGGCTCTGCGTGACCTAGTGCAAGTCCTGGCCATCTGAGCCTCCAGGTACCTCTGGCCAAACTGGCAGCAGGCAGCATTCCTTCCATCCAGAGCCCAGGGGCTGGGTGGACAGTTTCTAGTCTTTTATCTACCTCTGGGGGTTGGAGATTCAGGGCCAGCCTACTCTCTGCTCCTCCCTGGGAAGTAGTAGAATACAGTATAAGACAGGGGCCTGGGTCCACACTGGGTGCCCTCACTTACTAGCTGTGTGGCTTTGGGCCAGCTCCCTCCAGCCTCCAAGGCTTCATTCCTTAACTGTAAAATGAGGCTGTACCAGCACCTAGCTGACAGGTAATCTGTAAAAAGTGCAAATCCTAGTGCCTGGTCCACAGTTAACGCCCAGGAAGTTAGTGCTGTTTCTGTTAAGCAAGCTGCTGGAAACTCCCCAACTCAAAATTTTAAGTCACCTTCCCCAGCATCTGTTTGGGGGAGAGCAAAGGTTTCCCTTCCTAGAAGGTCCTCCTCGGCCCTATTCTTCCAGGTGACCCAGAGTCAAGGGGAAGTGCGGGGTACTGAGGCCAAGCATTACTGCAGGTACCTTTATCATGACTGAACCCTCTTCACGGATGAGAAACCACAGAGAGGCTCGGAGAGGCAAAGTGATCTGCTCAAGGCCACACAGCTAACAGGTAGGGCCTGGATTCAACCAAGGATCATTTGACTTGTTCTCTTATCCTGGGCAGCTTCCTCACAGGCAATCTCGGCCAGGTGCGTCGTGACCAGGTGCGCAACCTTGGGTAAGTCCCTTCCCCTGTGTGGGCATCTGTGAAATGACCATCCCAGAACCTTCCCAACACTGGGGTTCCCTGAATTTCTGTGGTGATGTCCTCCTCTAGGTTTTCCAGTGGGAGAGAAACGGTGAGATCACGTCCGTCTCCCAGAGAAGGTGGCCAAGGCCCGGAGGGGTGAAAGATGGTGCAGGGCTCCAGGGAGAGGCAGTCTCCGTGGGGTGTAGCTCCCCGGTGGGCCCTGGGACAGCCACCACTGCAGTGGCCTGGACACACCCTCTTGGCATCCAGCCTGGAGTCTGACCTCATCCTTGACATCTGCAAAACAGACTCTAAGTGCCAGGCAGGACCCACGGCCCCGCCTGGTGATGTCAGTTCACAGCTGGACTCCTTGACATGGCAGCCCAGCAGCCCAGCTGCGGCCCCAGGCAGGCCTGACCCTCCCACACGCAGTGAGGCTGGGTGCCCCCTGCCCTTCTCGCTTGATCCGAGACCCTGCCTGCTCACCGTGCAGTGGAAAAACGCTGCCATTTCTTTCCAGGGCCCGAAGCCTGAGCGGGTGACTCCGGGATGATTCACAAGGCCAGGGTGGGATTTTTCCACTCCACGCTGCAAACAACGGGGCCTCTGAGAGGGCCTGGAGCTGAGGGGGAGGGGAGCGGGGGCTGCAGGCCTGTCTGGGGGAGGTGGACGAGGCCTGGGCTCGGGGCTCACGCAAACAGAGCCATGGAAACAACCAGGCAGCCGCTCTGGGCTTCCCCCAAGGGTCCTGACCTCCAACAGTCAGGCCTAGGGGAACCCCATCCCCCGGAACAAGTCCACCCTTGTGTCCAGCTGCAATAGCCCGCCTGCCAAGCCTTGCAGAAGGAAGTAAGTCCTGGCTGGCATGGCCCCTGGCAGCAGGCAAGGAGAGGTTTCGCAGGCCTGGGATCTGGGAGACCTGAGTCCAGTCCTGAGTGAGCTGCTAACAGCCAGGTGACCCTGAGCAATGACCTTTCATTCTCTGGGTCTCTGCTCAGTGCCTGCTGCCTGGTGGGGGAGGCAGGAGATCTCAAAAGGCCCTCCCATCTCTAACCATCTGAGCTCACGATTATTCCCAAGGTTAGCCCAAAGGGCACTGAGCTTTCCCCAGTCTCTGTCCTAGGGAAGGGCCTACTGGGACAGGCCTTGAGCAGATTACTTCATCTCCCTATGCCTCTGGGTCTCAGTTTTCCCAGCTGTAAAATAGGAATACAATACCCCTTTTTTTTTTTCCCCCAAGATAATGTATACGCGTGCTGGTTATTCTCCATTTGCTCCCCAGATCCATTCTGTGCCCTGGGAAGCTGACCTCTACAGGCTGCACTGCCAGGCTTCCCCGCTCTCTGCTTCTGGCTGAGTTTGGTCAATGGGAGACCCCAGCAAGAAGCTTCTTCTTCCAGTAGAAGGAGAGGGCGGGTGGGGTATTTCTCTCCCTGCTCCCTCCTTGCTGTGCTATAGTTTGGTCCCAGCTCCTGTCCGAGACCCCTGTTCATGCTTTAACTCTCACTGGCTTCTAGCAACACCTTCCCCTCCCCTTGTAATTCACGTTGGACCCCATGTGCTTCTCCAGCCCCTGTTGATTCCTTTGATGATGCCAACACCTCTGTAAATAATGCCTTCCTTAAACTCTCCTCGATTACCCTGTTCTCTGCCTGGGGTCACACAAACTGCTTAGCACAGAGCCTGGCACGCAGCAGGAGCTCAAAAATCATATGCAAAGACAAAGCAAAATGCCCCTCCGTTCTCTTGGATTCTAGATGATACCAGTGTAAGGGGTGAATTGCTCAAGATCTAGCCCTGATTCCTAACTGCCAACGGCATGAAGGCCCTCCTGTGCCAGAACCTCTTGGTTCTCTTAGGGCAACAATGCCCCTACCTCAACCATTTGCACATCAACAATCAGCCACACACATCCACTGGAACCCATATTCTAAAGCTGGGTGCTTTACGCCTCTCATCTCAGACAACCCACACAACTTTGGAAAGGTAGGTGGTACCATACCCTTGTTTTACAGAGGCCAAAGACTGAGGTTCAGAGAGGTTAAGTGACTTGCCAAAGGTCACACAGCACCTAGCACCTAGAAGGCACTCATTCAACATTTGGTGAAAGCATGAAAAGATGGCTGGATAAGCGAATGGTTCAAACCCAGGTCATTCCAAATCCAAAGTCTGTGTGCTCTTGCACTACAAGCGCCTCCTTACCGCACCGGCAGCAAAGATCTGTGTAACCTCAAAGAGCCTGGCCTGCGTGTCAGGACAACCTGTTTTCCGTAAGGATCAAATTCCTTCATTCATCTCCCAGATAGTCATGGAGCATCTGCTGTGGGCCAGGCGCTCGGCCGGGTCTCCCCGAGGTGACGCTTGGAAAAAGTGCAAGGGCGTGCAAATGCCAGCAGCCTGATCGTGAATAAATAAGGCCTTGACTCGCCTCCTCCTGGGCGTGGGGCTTCTGTGCAGCTTCTGTGCAGCCTCTGTGAACCACAGCTTCCCCGCCCCTAGTCACCCGGGGCCAAGCTCAGCTTTTCCATGTTCCCCCTGCTCCTGGGGCTCCCACAGAGCTCCCTCCCGCAGTGCTACAACTCCTGGCAGGCCTGGGCCCACAGCTCTGTCTCAGCCTCTGCCAGTCTGTCCCGTGCCCCTCGAGAACCATGCAGAACTGGCCAGACACAGCCTTGAACACCCTCTCAGGCTCTGAAAGGTCCTGCAGTCATTTCTAAGAAGGGAGCTCTCCCAACACTGGGTCATAGCGGGGAGATAGCCCCAGGGAGAGGAAAGAAGTTCCCCAAATCACCCAGCAAATCGAAAACTCCAAGGCAGCCCTGGAGATTCCTCAACTGGCTTCCTCACAGGAGTTGGGAGCTATTACCGTCTGCAGAAACCAAAGATTAGAGTGGGTCGGGACCGCAGAGCTAGTAAGGAGTGGAGCCAGGATTTAAACCCAGGTCTGCGTGTGCCCAGACTGGGGACAATTAAGCCCCATGTCCCGGGCAGCACAGCTTCTGCTCTGCTGGGGTTAGATCCTGAATGTATCTGAGGGTTTGGGGCGGGGATAAGAGAAAACAGAAGGAACACGAGTTCTTGTCACTGCTGTTCAAAGATGCCACCTCAATGAATAATTTCTGGTATCTGGTGAAATATAAATGACGAGTTCGCCACCAGTTTGCCACAGCGGACTGGACAAAGCTTCTAGAAGCTTCTTGGTTCCTACTGGAGTGAGATAGGTTCCGAGCTGGGGGGAGGGTGGGATTAGGGGACAGCACGGGACATGAGGCAGCATGGCACCCGGGCACACTGATGTCTTCCCTCTTGCCCTCATCTGTTCTGGGCTGGAGAAGGAGGAAAAGCCATGGTCCTCACTGAAGCTGCATCCCAGCTCCTCCTGCAAGAACATGCTGCGTGCCCTTGGCCAAGTCTTTTGTCTCCCCAACCCTGGTCCTCTCATCTGTAGAGGAGGGGTTAGTGCACACATCCTACCCGCCTGGATCAGTTTCTACAAGGTCCTAAAGGGAGATGCCACGTGTGTGGAAGTAACTCATGAACGTGATAGGTATAGAAACAGAAGATTTTTTAGACATTGAACTCTTCACTTGAGACCAAGGACAGGGCCTGACACAGCGCTGAAGCCCTCAGCCTCTCAGCCCTGAGTCCTAGGGTCTCAGAGCAGACACTCGGGGTGGGGGGGGCGGCGGGGACTGGAATGTGCTGATCTTGGAGTCTGGAGCTGGGGCGTACACTTCAGCTCTGCCTCCCACGTGCTGTGTGGCTTCTGAGCGAATCCTGGCCCTTTCTGGACACAGTGTCTAGGCTCCTTACCCGCCCAGTGATGAGGGTGAACTGAATGGTCCCTGAGCAACCATCCCCTGAACAGGTCAACTCCAGCACCTTCTTTGATAAGGGGGGAAGTTCAAGACCAGATCTGGCGGGAGGCCTCACCTCCTGCTGACCCACATCACCAAAGCCCAGGAGGAAAGTACGAGGCTCAGGCACCCGAAAGGCCCAGCGGCAGAGTCTACACCCTGAAAGCCTGCTTCTGCTCCAGTTCTGCTGGCTTGGACATGGCCTCCCTCATTCCACGTCACACACAGCCTTGGGGGACAGGGCTGGCCTCCTCCACTCGGCGGGGGGACCTTTCACCCCCTTTGACCTCACAGCCAGTGAGGCCAACCCCTCCACAGCTTGGGAAGCTGAGCTGTCACAGGCCAAAGGTGCCTGGTGCCCGAGTAGGACTGGGTAGCCTGGAGGGGTGAAAAGGGTTTCTCCTGCTTCGCTCAGCTCCCCACTCCATACCCTGCCAAGTTCAGAGCACGGGACTTGAGCAGAATGTTGACATAATTGCAAAGCAATGCATACAATTTCCGTAAGTTCTACAATATGGTTATAATAAAAACGGGCTCTCGGTCCCCTTGGAGACAGGCTGAATAAATATTATTCCTAATGATTATTAAAACTCATTAAGTGTGTTTGTAAGGCCTGGGAATTCCCAGTATCTGCCACTGTCTCCACATTGTGGGGAGCCTAACCCCAAGCACGGAGCCTGGTGGGCGATCCGGCCCCGGGAAGGAGGAACCCACACGGTGGTCATCTCCAAGGAAGGAGAACAGAGCAGAGGCCCGAGCTTTCTGGAAACTCCATCTTATCATTCCCCACCCGGAGGAATTGGCCTCCAGCTGCAGAAAGGTCGCTGCCCCTGGAGACAGTCCCAGGCATGCTGGAGGCATCGACCCTGAGACCGTTTCCTGCACGTGGAAGGTTCTTTCTCTCTTCCTTGACCCTCCTCACCCCGAACTCCTCTACCAGGGGCCACACATCAAATGTCTACAGGAGCCAGGCAGGTAACAGAAACAAGATGAAAGGACTGGGTTTGAAGGCCAAGCGGGAGACGTGTGGACAGGCACACACAGGAGGGGGCCTGTCCTGTCTAAAGCAGCAGCCCTGACACAGCCGCAGCCCACGGGCCACTGCATCTCTCCCTCTTCCAAGAAAGAGGTCACCCAGTCTTTTAGAAGAAATCTCTCACATTTAAAAAAATATTAATAACTTATTAAACATTTTTAAACAATGCTGCACGTGCAAAAGAAAACACACTCAGCCCTACCCATGTGCGACCTTCGCCTGAAACTCGCAGACAAGCTGGTGAGCTGGAGGAACCCTGTTCCAGGGCTCAGGCCTTTGGGGACTGCGTAACCTGGGGCCAGTCAGTTCGTGGTTTTCCTTAAGCCGCTCAACCTTTACAGTGAGGCTAGCAAAGAGGGACTTGGGGCCTGGGTTAACCAAAGCCCAGGGTTTGCTCTTACCTGGAGAGGGCCACCCGACCCAAGCCCACCCCAGGGGATCACACATCTGGGGCAGGATGTGCAGTCATGAATACAGCCGAGGTGGAGGCATGGGGGACCCGGGTTGGAGTCAAGGCCCTGCCTGTAAGCAGCTCCCTGCTCTAGGCTGCTTCACTTCCTCTGCCCTGACCAGGAGCAACTGCCTACCTGCCCCAGTCACCCGCTCAAGCTCCAGGCAGCAGGCACACCCCACCCAGTCTTACCGGTAAACCACAGTCTCCCTTGGGCCCCGGAGGTCCCATCAGCAGCAGGAAAGGTGTGGGTCCCACCAGGTGGAAGAACGAAGAGCCAGTGCTCATGGGCTGGGGGCTGGAGGACAGGAATGGTGCCGGGGCCAGCACCGGGGCCGGGGTGGTCTGCTGGCTGGGCCGCAGCTGCCTGGGGCTCGGCCCAGTTGTCGGATGGTTAACTGGGACATCCCTGGCTGCCTTCCCAGGTCTGAGAGGGACGGCCTTCCAGTGGCTGCTCTTGGATCTGACTTTCTTTGCGGCTTCTGGTCCAGTGGGTTTCTTGCTTCCAGTGGGGGCTGAACCAGGAGCGAGGGTGGGAGGCATCGCTGTGGCCTGGGGCCGAGCAGTCCTGGAAGCCCTAGGACTGGGGGCAGGTGATGGGGGCAGGCCGGCGGGTCGGGGAGGTGTGTGCATGTTGGTGCGGGCAGGGGCTAGCTCACTGACATGACTGCTCGTCTTGGCCTCCGCCTGGACCACTGGGGGAAAAGACCTCTTAGAGGAGCTGGCAGCAGGAGGTAGGGGCCGGGTGCTGGGTGCTGGCTGTCTGGGCGTCACAGGGTTCCTCTGGATAGGCTTCACTGTGGGACAGGAGACTCTGTCAGGAGCTGGGTGGGAGGTGGGTAGCACCGGCTTCTTGGTTGGGGGCGCTGCCTTTGTGAAGGAAGGCGGAGCTGCCTTCCGGGTGGGGCGGGGACTTTTGACAGGGGCCATCGAAGGAGAAGGGGCCGAAGGCTTGGTGGGGTGACTTTTGGGGATTTTGGTGGCTGTGCTCTTCTGCAGTGGCTGGACAGGCCTGGTGGAGCTGGCGGGAGAGGCTGGGGGCACGGGAGACAGCCCTTCACTGGCTGACAGCCTGGCAGGTGGCCGGAGGGTCCGGGCTGGGCCTCCACCCGTGAAGGGCTGGTGCGGGCCTGTGCTGCTAGTCCTTAGGGGCTTGGCGGGCACGGCAGGCATCACAGTCACCCTGGGCCCCCTGCCTGCTGGCCGTGACGCCCGGGCTGGCGTGGCAGTGGTCAGGTTCTCCAGGCCCAGCAGGGCAAGGTCGGTCTGGAAGGTGAGGGGTGTGCCAGAGCCTCGGGGGAGGAAGGGTCCCAGCTGGGGCCGGTACGTGTCAGCCTGTCCACACTGCTTTCTCAGGTGGGTACAGTAATTGTGAGCGACCTGCGTCACGGGGTAGATACTGAACTGACACAGGGCACCTTCAAACTGGACTGCGTGTGGGCTCATCTTCCCAAAAAGGAACACGCCCTCAGGGTCAAGCGCTGGGTCCCTGTGGAAAGGCAGCGGGACAGGCACCCGGTGCTGCCCGCAGGCCGTCACCAGGGTGACGGTGCGGCCGCGGAGCTCCAGGGCCAGGTGATGCCAGTGCCCGTCGTGCACGTCGAGGTCGAAGGCCACGGAGCGCCGGGGCCCCAGGTGGACGACTGTCTTGCCGGGGAGGAACTGCAGGCCCAGCTGCAGCTTGTGCTTCCGGCTGCGGACGGCGAAGAGGAAGGCATGGTTCACCCGGTGGGAGCAGAGGCTCAGCACCAGTGCCAACTCTGTGCCCAGGGCGGCAGGGACGACGGCAGCCGTGGGGGCCTGGAGCCGGGCCCGCTGCGTAAAGATGAATCCTGACTGGAACGGAATGACCCCTGGGGGCGGGGGGCTCCGGCCGCCCGCTGCCTTCGTCCAGCTGAGGCCCAGCTTTTGGAGGACGTCCACATCTGGAGAGGGAGGGCAGAGGGGGAGAGGACACAGTCAGGGCCTGCTTCCGGCTGCACAGACGGTGAGGACAGTCCACCCGCTGCTACCTGCTGCCCCATGGCTGTGGCTGACAGCACAGAGTTGGAACCAATCCCTCGTCTGGCTACGTGATCCTGCATATGCGACCGTCCTCCACTTATGATACAGTTACATCCTGATAAAGCCAAGGTAAGTTGAAAACATCCTAAGTCAAAAATGCATTTAATACACCTAACCTACGGAACATCACGGCTTAGCCTAGCCTACCTTAAACAGGCTCAGAACACTTACGTTAGCCTACAGTTGGGCTAAATCATCTCACACAAAGCCTACTTTATAACAAAGTGCTGAGTACCTCACATAATTTATTGAATACTATAAGCGAGAAACAGAATGGCTGTACTGGTTCAGAATGGTTTAAGTGTATTGGTTGTTTCCCCTCGTGGTCTCGTGGCTGATTGCGAGCTGTGGCTGCCGCTGCCCAGCATCACGAGAGAGTATCATACTGCATATCGCTGGCCTGGGGAAGGATCAAAATCAAAAACTCGAAGTACGGTTTCACTTTTGCACCATCATCAACTCAAACAATCATAAAATCGAAACATCGTAAGTTAGGGACCATCTGTAGCGGCTAAAAACACAGACTCTGGAGCCAAACTTCCTGAGTTCAAATCCCACGACTTACTAGCCTTGTGACTTCAGTGCCTCGGTTTTCCCATCTTTTAAATGGGGTAATAGTAATACCAAACTCAGAAGGACGTTGTGAAGATTAAATGAGAATGCACTTGGAAAAGAATGCCTGGCACAAAATAAGCACTTTTGAAGGGGAGCTATTAATATTAAAAATCATGATAATCACCAAATGCTAGAACTAAGGGTATAAGAGCCTGCCCACCATGGTTTGTTTCCCCTTCTCTCTTCCTTGAAAGCCATATCCTCCAGGAAGCTGGCCCATAAGTGAGGGAACGACAGGAATGTTCATGTCACCAGAGCTTGGGAAGGCTGTCCAGGGGACCTGACTAGTTTCACCATCGTTTTCACCCAGTCTCCTTCCCACCCCCGAAGTCTCTCTCAGGCTGGAGCAGACTGGGGGAGCTGCTGTCTACACAGAAGGCAGAGGACATTTCCAATGACTCCCTTCCTCCCTGTGTGGCCTTGGACAGAGCAAAGGAAGTAATCAAGGCATCCCTGCAAACTCTGTCCTCTGGTGAAGCGTCTGGACATGGGACCGTGGTCTGGCCCGGTCACATCCGCCTGGTAATTATGCCGACTGGGCTTGCCGGAGCAAAAGGAGGGCTTCCAGGGTGTTTATGGAAAGGTTTCCTGACCTTGCCTCTCGTCGGGTCATTCGACCTCCCCCAGTTGGCTGAGCTGCCAGGGTCTGCAGAAGCCTGCTCAGGAGCTCCATCTCAGCAGGAAAGGAGAGGCTGCCTCCGGAACTGGGTTCTGGGAAAGGTCCTCAGGCCCCCTCCTCTGAGCTCAGCATCCTAACCCCTGAGTGTGGAATGCTCTCTCCCTCATCACCTGGAGCAAGAGGGGGGTGCACGGGGCTGAATGCAACCAGCTCTTAGTAGACCCTAGGTCAACCACTGTGAGATGGACAGGTGGATGGACAGAGAGATAACTGGGCTGGAAAAAGCTGAGAACCTGAGTGCTGGTAACATGGCAGCATAATGGTAGCAGGCTCTGGAGTCAGAAGGCTGGACTTCAGAGCCAGACAAGACCACCTGTGAGTCCAGACCCTGAGCCTCAGTTCTCTCTGCTGTAAAATGAGGCTGCAAAGAGTGCCTACCTCATCGAGGTGTTGGGAGATGAAATGGAGGTCTTCCTTATTATCTATCCTCACCCACCCCTGCATCAGGTACCTCTGGCCAAGTCTCTTCCTGCCCCCCAGGCCTCAGTTCCCCTGCCTGAAAGACAAGGGAAACCAGACCTGGAGGTGGCCACAAAGTGCTAAGAATGTTCTAAGAACTCTGTAGCTGTAGGCTGCTGTTTCACGTTGGCTTGGGTTGAAGACTCTTATTCTTCCCTAGCACCCGAGGGCCTTCACTTCCCTTCAAATTCCTCCTTTCTCCCACCTGTCTGTCCCCAAGTCCTAAGCTAAAATAAACCACACTGTTTAAGGACTGTGAGTAGTAGCATACTTTATACGTTTAATCACTGAAAGCCTCTTACTATCGTAAGATACTTCTCACTGTAAACAACTTAAAAGGGAGGAGCCACTTGTAATGACAGAAAGTCACTGCCCCCGTCCTACCTCGGCAGCCCCTGAGAGGCTCTCAGGCCTGCACACATCTCTCCCTGCACCCTGCAACTTACAGCCGCTTGCGCTCCCTCAGGGAAGATGACACCCGGCCAGGCCAGGTGGCACCGAGGAGGTTTCCCTTATCATCCTCTCCAGATGGGTTTTGTTTTTGTTTTTTTTGCTGCATTGGGTCTTCATTGCTGCACACGGGCTTTCTCTAGTTGTGGCGAGCGGGGGCTACTCTTAGTTGTGGTGCGCGGGCTTCTCATTGCGGTGGCTTCTCTTGCTGCGGAGCATGGGCTCTAGAGCGCAGGCTCAGTAGCTGTGGCGCAAGGGCTTAGTTGCTCCGCGGCATGTGGGATCTTCCCGGACCAGGGCTCGAACCCGTGTCCCCTGCATTGGCAGGAGGATTCTTAACCACTGCGCCACCAGGGAAGCCCTCCACGTGGGTTTTTAAGCTGACACCAGGCAGTCTCCAGGCCTCCCCTGCACACTACCTGCAGCTCAGGGGCCAAGTCCCCAACTCTGCTACCTGGAACTGACAGAGGTGGTCACTGCTAAGCCTCCGGGAGCCTCTGACCACTGCAGGCTCCACGGGGATAGAGAAGGGCCACTCTTGCCCAAACTCGTCAGGTAGTATATAATTAACAATAAGAAGAAGAACTAACATTTATTGAGCACTTACTATGTGCTTTACATGGGTTATCTCTCTCTATTCTCTCAATCATTTATACAGCGGGTACTGTTTATTACCCCCATTTTACAGAGGAGGGTCAGAAAACTGAGCGATAGTAACTTGCCCAAGGTCACACAGCTTATAATAAAAGGCCCAGCTGGCCCCTGGGTCTTTGTCCTTCCTTCGTCACTACGCTATCCTATCCTGCGCTGGAGCCCCTAGACTGGTTGGAAGGCAGGGTGGAGACACATCCAGAATCCCATCAGGGGAGAGGAGCTGGGGGACAGGGGAATGAATTCAGCCCAAAACCAAGATGGAGGGACCCGGCCAGCTGGCCACAGCAAGATCCCTTTATTACGTAAACCGGGCTCCACGCTGCTCCAGCCTCTCCTCACCACCCCCCTAGTGCCTGACTCAGGACTCTGGACAGCTGTTCACCTAGTCTGTGGGGGAAAGAGCAAGCTCGGAAAATATGACATTTGCACAAAGTGTTGCTGGGCAGCAGGAGTCTCTTCCGGGCACAGCCCTCCCCTTCCAGGGGCCCAATCCCTGCCCGGTGGCCAGGTCAGGCCACAGGGGCTCTGGGAGTGCCCGGCCGCCTGCCCGTGCTGGGCGGGCGTGGAGGAGGGGGAGGGGCTGCTATTTTAAGTGGCATTGTGGCCGCTTGACAAACAGATGTGGGAGACGTTTCAGTTTCCGTGGGCAGTGGTGTAGCCAGCCTCCCGCTGCCTGGGCCCTCTGGACAGCTCCTCAGGGACAGCCGGAAAGAGTGGCATCTCACGGGAAGGGGAGGGCGGGTCACAGGCGTGGGCAGTGATGGCAGTGGCCTTCGTGCCTCTGGTCAGCACTTCTTGGGGGTACCCATTGGACAGAGGGACAACTGCAGCTTACTGACCCAAAGTAACTTACATTCTGCCCTGGAGAGGAACAAAAGCATCACCTTTCCACATTTCTGCACTGAGCCCTTTCTACCCTTCACAAAACATCCAACATGATTCTCTCAAGCCCAGAGAGAAATTTGCCAATGACTGGCTCCATTCTACTGATGAGAAAGTCGAGGCACTGAGTTCCAATTAGGGGAACTGATGTCTCCTACCCCTGCGTTCTCAGATCCCTTCTGTCCTCCTTTGTCTCCCCCTGGACAAAGAGAAGAGAGAATTACCTTCAGGAGCTCCTTGGGTGGAAGCCAGGTGACAGGCAAGGGAGACTAAGATCCAGGTGAAGAGAAACCCCCTAGAGACCAGGAGACACAAGCAGATGTGACATCAGCTTCCACCTCTCACGTCCAGGTCCAGGTCCAGCCAGGGAGTTGGGAGTGGATCACCCAGCCCCAGTCCCACCCCAGTCCCGCCCAGGGGAGGCAGGAAGCGAGGCACAGGCTTCAGGGCTCCGTCGGACCAGCCCACGCTCCCGGGGGTCCAGGCACAGCCTCTTGGGGTAGGACCTGCTTACACAGTACGAATACAACCTCGCTTTCCACAGATCAATAAACCAAGGTCACCGGGCGGGAACTAGTAGGCAGGAAGCCCTGCCCCGGGCCGTCAGGAGACCCAGGGTCCAGCTCAAAATCTGCCACGACTCACTGGGCAACGAGGGAACAGCCCCTGCCGCTCCCCGTCTCTGGGCCTCAGTCTCTCCATCTGTCCTGTGGCCTCGAGATCTTGAGGCCCAGTGGGCAGCAGAGCCAGGGCTGAAAGGTCAGTGGGAAGACCAGGCTGCTCTGCTTAGATGACGGGTAAACTTTTCAAAGGGCAGGAAAGATGAGAAGTCAATCTCCAGACTCACGGCGGAGGGCGGGAGAAGACCCCTTAGCCAGGACCAGTGTGTGCTAAGGAATCTGCCTCCTGGCTTCACGCTGATAGGAAATGGGAGAGAGCGAAGGAGAGAAGAGGAGACGACGGGGAGTCAGGCCCCCATGGGTGCAGACCTGGCCCCATTGCTTACCAGCTGTATGACCCTGGATGAGTCCCTCCGCCTCCCTGAGCCTGTCTCCTCCTCTGCAACTCGGCTGACACTCCCTATCTCGCAAGTCAGGCGTGAGGATTAAATGAGCTCATGCATGTCAAGGGCTCGGCCTGTTGCCAGCCACCAAAGTGCTTCTTATTCTTAGACCAACCCTGCTGTCCCTGCACTCTGGGGCCCGGAAGGGTTAATGCTCTGCTCAGGGGATCCTGCCAAGATGGGCAGAGGCAGTGATCCGATCTCACCTTCCTGTGGGAGCAGCCACTGGCGACACCCGAAGCCACCGGGGCATCTGATCCCGAGGCAGGCAAAGGGGAGGGCGGCACGTGGCCAGAGTCGGCCAGCTAGGATGCAGGCCGAGAGAGCCCTGACAGGCGGGTGGTGAGGGCAAAGGCTGGGACACGTGGGCCCAGGATCCATTTCCAAGAGAAAGCCTAGGATGATGTGCTTCTGGGGAATCACGTAATCCAGGAAACCCATCTGCCAGGGTGGATGTCTGGAGTCCCGGGTTCTTCCCAGCTCCCTGGGAGCCTTGGAAAACACCCTCTGATTTAATACCAAGTACTCCAATTTAATTGCAATTAGGATCGATGGTAATCCTGACCTGGACACTGTGGAAGACACTGATGGCTACCTAACCACAGCCACCCCGCTTTCTGCTAGTTCAGGGAGACCTGAACTTCAGAGGATACTGGATGAATCTGGATAAGTCTAAGCCCACTCTGGGAATCTGCCATGCTAATGACTGGCTTAGGCATGCATATGTGACCCAAATGTGGCCAATGAGGTGTGAGGGATGCCTGTCAGGGCCTCTAAGAAAGAATTTCAAAGGGACATGGAAAAGGTTTTCCTCTGGCCTTTGCATGTTGTTGAGTGAGGACCTGCTGCTGCAGCCATTTTGTGCACATGAGGTAACAAGGCGCACGAGCATGTGAGGACGGCAGCATGGAAAAATAGTGGGTGTCTGATGACACTTGAGATGCTGAATTGGCCAACCCTATTACTGCTTTTCCTTTGGGCCTCTTGATATGGGAGGTAATAACTCCCCTCATTGTTTAAGCATTGTTCAATTGAGAGTTACTCAGAGCATAAGGTGAACTAGCTCAAACAGCACTCAGACGCTGACGGTCCCTTGAAAGCCTTCTCCCGCTTCTGGGCCTTTGCACATGCTAATCTGAAGTGCTCTAGACACTACTCTTTTGCCTGGTCAGTTTCCACTCATGTGTTAGATTCTAGCCTTGGTGTCATTTCCCAGAGCCTGTTGCACATACGTCACCAGGTATCCCATGTATGGTCATTGTCTATTTCTCTGTTTCCCTTTCTAGCCCAAGTCCCTGCAGGGCAGGGACCACATCTGTCTTGTTCACTCTTGTTTTCCCAGCACCTGGCAGGCATGTAGTAAGTGTTCAGAGTATTTTTGCAGAAGGAATGACTGTTACCTGGTATTACAGGACTCTGGACTTCACAAAGTATCTTCCCAAAGCTTTAACTCCAGCAGGCCCACCCCACGTCTGACATTTTCCAGGGATGCTTCTGGATAATCCTTGCTCCCTCCTCATCCTCTCCAATCTGCTGCCACTGCTGTGAGAATGCCTTTTACACAAGGCCTGTCCTCCCTGCCTCCACGGGCCTCACCTCCAGCGCATCACTAGCAATAACTAAAGGTCAGTGCCTAGCGGCCCTGGTCTTGTCTCGGGAGAAGGGTAGAGGCTGACCCTTCTGGCATGACCTGCCCGCTTGAAGCAAATTGGCAGACACATCAGCCGTGATGAACAGTATTAGGCAGCTTTGTTTGATTTGACAAAAACTGAGGCCTAGGGACAGTAGGTGCTTCCTCAAGGTCACCATGGGAAGACTCTGGGGACATAGCTCTTCAGTACTATTTCCCACACCCGCCAAGTAGCTACTCCAGGAAACTGGGGCCAGATGTAGTGGGGAAGAGCCATCTCCTACATCCCAGTCTTGGTAGTTCCAAAGCACAGCTGCATAGCAAAGGCTCTGAGAAGTCTACGATAAGGAAATTCACTGCACTTTCCGTCGGTCAGCAGTGCCTGAACTTGAGGACCAGGGAACTCATTTTTCCTGAGAACGCCTCCTCAGAAGACACTGCCCCTAGCTCTCCAGTGTTCCTGCAACCTTACTAGTCTCTGTTCCATTTCCTTCCGGTCTCCTCTCTTCCCAGCCCTTTCCAGGCACCAGCTCTCACTCCTTGAGTCTCTCCCTGTGTCGTCACATCCACCCTTCTTAGGACGCTCCCCAAGCTGATAAAGAGAGGCCAGGTGGAGAGGAGAAGGTACAAGAACCATGCACATCCTTCTCGGTCAGTTTTTCCTGCTGGGGTTATGCCAAGGTGACCACCCTCTAGAGAATAAGAGGACGTATCGGGGGCAATATCTGTCATCCCTAAAGGTCAGGAGAAAGAAGACTCACAGGGGAGATGGGATCGGAGTCTTCTCTTCAATTAAGCTTCCTAACAGCGCAGTTTCTGACTCGAGAATTTCGGCCCTGAAAAGGCCTGTTACAAAAATATTTGTCTCCCTTTCATTCACCTCAACAAATGCAACTGACCCTCTCAGACCTGGATTCTGTGTGCACTTGACCCAGAAACTGCCGAAGTATAGCACGGGAGTATAGAGGCCAGACTCTAGTCCCAGCCCCTCTTTATAGAGATGGGCCACTGAGGCCCAGAGAGGGGAAGTGACTTGCCCAAAGCCACACAGCAATGTCAGTGACCCACATCATCTGACTCCACCACCTAGAAGACAGTCCTTTTCGCTTGACTCGTCTCCCGTGGAGAAGAAATCGGAGACTTACAGGGACTTCCTACTTGCCAGACACCAGAGTCCCAGCCTTCACCAACAGGAACAGAGATGCAGCCTGGGGAGCCAACAGCCATCTAAGTAAGCTCCAGGCCTGGAAAGTTGGCTCCCAGAGGGAGGCCCTGCCGATTCATTTGCTCCCGTTCCAATCCTGTTTAGGCTACTGCTAATAACGTTTAGTGCCTGCACTGGCTCAGAGCTTTGTTCTTCCAGACTTCTGTTTTCACCGCTGACTCGTGGGCCTTGGCTGGGCGAAGCCAGGGCTCCAGAATGTCGGGAAGACCAGAGCTCAGCGGCCAGAGACGGCAGAAGGCGGCCGAAACGGGAGCCACGAGTTAGGGAGCCTGACCTTGAAGACACAGCCTGGCCACACGGCCCTCCAAGAAGGGAACCCAGGTGTTCCTTTCTCCTGCAAAAAGCCCTCTGCCAATGCACCTAGCGTGGTTACTCCTGGACCACGAGGCCGGCCAGAGCCTGCAGCTGGTGTGCGTGGTTTTTCCTCTTTCCTTGTTACCTGAGAACATACAGGCGCTCAGAGACCCACACAATTTGAACATCCACTGTGAGCTCAGAGCTGAGACCCAGGGCACAGAAACACAAGGAAAGCAGCCCCGTGGTCTCTGGGCTTGGCTGTTATCCCACGGAGTAAGCTGGGAAGGATGCAGCCAGAGGACCACAGGAAACAGAAGGGGGATGAACCTGTCCCACCTGCCTCCATGGATTGGCCAGGCCCCACGTGCCCAGACAGCCACGCCCAGGCTTTCTTCACACCTTACACCTCGTCCATGGGAACACAGACAGGGCATCTGTCTGGATAGGATGCGGCCCAGAATTTTCCAGTTGTTTCACACATCCATTCAAGATGAAGTGAATAATGATATATAAGTAACAGCTGCCATTTATTGAGCACTTACTACATGCCAGGCCCCGTCCTAAAAGCCTTTTACAAGCACAGGCCCACTAATACTCACAAACACCCTTCTGGCTGGGAATGAGGATGCCCGTTTGGGGGGATGAGAAAAAGGAGAAGCAGAAAGACAAGGTGCCTGCCCCAGCTCACAGGGCAGAGGCAGGATTTGCACGGCTTGACTGAAGTACCCTCTCTGCCCGTGGGTGTGAGTTTATGTTTTGCTTCCATTTCCGCCATCAACTGAAATGGCATTTTCGTGTGCCAGGCAGGTTGTGGGGTATCCAGAGGGTCCCTGAACACAGAGAGGGAGGAAGAGCCTATGCCAATAAAGTAATGGGTGGAGTGTGCTCAGGGGAGGGACAGACCGTGGGTCACATTTGGAAGGCAAGCCCCCTCCAGTGCGGCATCAGGGGTGCTGACGGCTGTTCAGCTGAGCCTTGCGGATGGCAGGCTTATGGAAGCACGAGGGAGGAGGGGTGTTCTGAGTACAGGGAGGAAGGGGAAGGAAAGAGAGGCCAGGGATGCTCCCTAACGGTGTCATGGAAGCTGGGCTGGGAGCAAAGCTAGGAGGCACGCAGCGGGCCAGAGGGCGCAGGGTTTGGGGCACTGCAGTGGATGGGGAGGCAGGGGCTGGGCCGCAGTGTCACTGCCCACTTACCTAAAGCTTGGGCCCCACTGTGGGGCGCTTGCCTGGTACCACTTTTCTACCCAACCGCTGGCATCTGCCCTGGCACAGGGTCTTCTGGAGAAAATGAGTCAGCAGTGTGCTTACTGGTGCTGTGTGTGTGTGTGTGTGTGTGTGTGTGTGTGTGTGTGTGTGTGTGTGGCGGTGAGGGGCGGGGGAATCTCAGCCAGCCCACTTTTTCCAAGACATGGGAAAGAGAGGGGGAGGCATCACCCCCCTGATTCCAGCGAAGAGGGGGCAGGGCATGGTGGCCAAGGGCGGAGCTACAGCCCTGACCAGCGTCTTGGGAATGTCCCCCGGTCCTGGGGGCAGGACGGACAGGGAGCAAGTTCTGCGCTTCTCTGGGCCGTAAGCACGAGTCCACAGGGCCCTGAGGGGCTGCTCCCATCCTGCCCACTGCCACCCACACCCACACGCGGTGACTCCCTCCGGCACATGCTCACTCCTTTACAACTCCTACTCCACAGGCTGGGAATCAGAGCCTCTGGGTCCCAGCCCCTCCCTGGAGATTCCCTGCCCCTCTCTGGCCCTGAGTCTCACATCTGTGCAACGAGGGGTTCGAATTAGTCATCTCCCAGGGCCCTTTATGCCCTGACATGCTGGCTCTCACTTTTTCCTCTCTCACACGCAGGACAGGCATTGAGGACCACCCCCCGCCCCTCCCCAAGCAGGGAAGCACTGAGACACACAGACCCAAACAGACTGACACACATGCGGAGATTTCCAGAAACAGGGGACGTGCAAAGACACACAGACACTGAGACAGCAGCAGAAGCCGAGACCCGCAGCCCTAGAAATTTGCAGACAAGTTTCCCGAGAACCGACAGAAACGGAGACTTACAGGCTCGGGACCTGTGGACACGGACACTGGAACACACCGAGACAGTCAGAAATGGAGACCCCCCCTCCCCCAAGCATCCAAAAAGCCCCCTTCCGCCCCCCCCCCTGCGCCCGCCCGCCGCTCCAGGCGCCACCCCTACCCCCCAATCCCGATTCCCGGGGCTGGCTCTGCATGGGACCCTCCCCAGCTCGGCCCCCGCCCCAAGGCGATCGGGCAGCCGCGCCAGGCAGGGAAGGGCGGGCAGCGCTCTCGCCAACCCTCGCCGGGCCGGGGGCGCTGCCCGCTTTAACCCTTGGCGGCCCGCCTCGCAGGGGTGAAGGAAGGAGCAGGAAGCTGACGTTCCGCTGGAAGCGTCCCGCGCGGCGGGGAACCCCCGCCTCCGGAGCCGCAAGAAGCTGGGGAGGGGGCGTCCCCGAGCCGGTACTCACCTCCCGCGCGCCGCCGCCGCCGCTGTGCCTCGGGCCCCCCGCGCCGATCCCGCTCCCATGGCGGGCCCCTACTTCATGCTCCCGAGCCCGGGGGGCAAGTGTGGGCGCGCCCCATGGGGCCGCCAGCCCCCCGCCCCGCCGCGCCAGGCGGGCTCAGAGCGCTCGGCCCCCACGCCCCCAGCGCAGCCCCGCTCCCAGGGGCGCCCGAGCAGGCAGGCAGCGCGGCCGGGGCTCCGCGGGCGCCCGCGCCAGGCCCATGGTCCCAGGAGTCCCGGCGCCGCGCTCGCCCCTGCCTCGCTCTTCTCTGCTTCCACCGAAAAGGAAGAAGAAGCAGGGGAAAAAAAACAAAATTCAAACTTTTGGAGGCGGGCTGCTGGCGGTCCCCGGAGGCAGAGCAAGGCCCGGCGAGGGCGCGCGGAGGGCAGTGGAAGCTGCCTCCCCGCCGGCCTGGGGGAGGAGAGGAAAAGGAAGGATTTGGGGGAAATGAAGGCGATTTAAAGTCTCGGCCCGCGGTGGCTCTCCACCTTCTCTCCTCCCCGCGCCGGGCCGCCCTCTGCTGCCCCCTGCTGCCCCCTGCCGGCCGCAGCCGGGGACACAGCCTCCGCGGGCCCACGACTGTCCCGCTGAGACACTCCACGCCCCCAGCCCCCCTGTAAAGACGGGGAAACTGAGATTCACAGAGAGGAAAGAGTTGGCCAAGACTGTACAGCGGGATGATCACAGTTCGGAGATTCGGGACCTCTAGATCGTGAGACTGGGGGTCCCCGAGTTGGGGGCAAAGATAGAGGGGGAAAGGGGACAGATACTATTGCTGAAAGGAACCCGGAGTTCCAGGGACAGATCTGGGACTAGGACTCAGTGTCCAGACTCTCATGAAAACAACAACCAGTGTTCTACCACACACATACACACACCTATTTTCCTCCCAGATTCAGGGCGCCCTGGAGGACAGACTTTCCTGGGCACGTAGTGGGTGCGTTTGTTCAATGTTGGTCACCTCTCTCTCTCCTCTCCACGCAGTAAGAAATGGGAGCTTAACCTACCTCCTCACCCCAGAGTAGACCAAAAGCTCCCTCAGATCCCACTAGGGAGCGCAGAACTGCACACCTTGATGCCGCCACAAACACCTGGCAAATTCGCACACCCACAACCCCAGTTCGAGCCCTGGCATCAGGATCCCCCTCCGCCTCCACTTCCACGACTTGTTCCCTGGTGCATACACACATTCCCACACATATCTACACTTGCTCCAAACTCAGACACACACTCACACTCACTCACATGCAGGCACAGCCACGCACTCCTCCTGGGCTCACACAAACACACCCTGGGGTGTCTGGACTCTGGCGCACACCCGGACTCCACACACGCAGACGCATGCACATGAGTGCTTACACGCGCACAAATGCATACTAGCCTAGCCTAGCCAGATCCTCCCAACGCACACACCCGCGTGCACACCTCTCATACATATCTTCACGTGCACACGTAACAGCCCAAGCGCACACACTCACGCGCGCTACCCCCCACTTGCACACAGGTTTCCGCTAGTGCCCATCGCACGCGGGCACAAACACACTCACTCCTCGCACGTGCACCCCCTCCCCACACGCGCGCACCTTTACGCATACACACACCCGTACCCCCAGCGCTCCAGGAGCCCCGGGCCACTTACTGGGTCCCTAGATGCGAGGCTGGACGGTCGGTCCTTCCTCGGGCGCCTAACGGCATTTGTATTCATGGGTCCCCGCAGCCCCGGGCGCGGGCGCGGGAGCGGGGGCGGGGGGGCGGGGTCCCCTTCCCTAAACCGGGCGCGGGCGCTCGGAGCGCAGCGGCACCGGGAGGGGCATGGGCGCGCCGGGCTGCGCCACCCGCCCGGTCCGCCTGCGCTCGAACTTCAGCCGCTCTGCGTCCTCGGACTCTGGCACGGGCTCCGGGCGCGGGGGGCGGTTCATAGGTGCAGGGGCCGCGGCGCCTGCCGGGCCTTTTGAAGTCTTCGCTGGGGGCGGGGAGGGGGCGCTGAAGGCGGCCTTTTAAACCGTAGCTGCACGCGGGCTCGGTCGAGCAAGGTGTCTGGTTTCAGCAACTTTAGGAAAAGTCCCAAGCCGAAGGGGGTGGGAGGGCCGACGCGCGAGCCAAGCAAGCCAGAAAAAGAAGCCGCGTAGCCGCGCGCTGCTTCCTGCAGGGGGCAGAGCACCGGTGACTGCCAGGAGGGAGGCCCAGCGCGGTGCTGGGGAACCCGCCGGCGGCTGGACGGCGCATGGAACCACCCCGGCACGTCCACGTTGAAGCTGCGCTCTTAACCTCCACCTGGCCGAGCTCCAGAAGTGCAGGAACACCCGAAAATCTGCACAAATTGTGCCTGTTTGTGCGTTCTTCTGGGGGAGAGGGGCCACCGGTTCTCTTCAGGTTTTCAGAAGCCCACGGCTCTTGAAGGCTGCGAACTTCCAGTCCGATAATCGTTGATGTACTTTGAGCTGCATCCCTTGCACTAGGGAGATCCTGCGTTTATTTACAATTTTGGTATTTTTGTTCATCGTGGATTTTGGGGGATATGTTTTTGACATTTTTGAAGTATTGCATTAAAATATTATGTATCTTGATCACTTAGAGGTTTTTTGCCCCTCCTTAAATGTAAAGCTCCATTACTAAGGGTTTTTGGCAGCCCCCAGTATTTTGCAGCTCACGTGCCTCCCCTGAGCCAGGTGTGGCACCGTTCTAAGTGCCACCGCCTATGGGAGGCCTGTTATCTCCATTTACAAATGAGAAAACTGAGATTCTGAAAGGTTAAGGAATTTGCCTGAGATCACTAAGCTGTTAGGTAGTGGAGGTGGGATTCGAACCCAGGTAGTCTGATTCCTGTCTTTGCAGCTGAGCATGATGATTTAAATCTTAGCCGCTAGAGGGTTCTGAGCAGATCCTTGCCAGCCTCTCCAACTTCATGTTCTTCGCAGTGAGCTCCACTCTCTCTGATGCCTGGACCCAGGCTCTGGACAAGCTGGCGTATTTCAAGGTCTTGTCCATGCTGCCTCCTCCCAGGCTGTTCTCTCCCCGAAACCCCCTTTCTGCCTGTTCACAGACTCTCTGTCCTTTTAGGTGCAGCTCAAAGCTCTGCTCCACACCCGTACTGTAGCACACGTCACATGGTATTGTCATGGTCAGATCTAACTGTGTCCCCACACCCAGCATGGAGCCTGGGATACAATAGATGCTCAAACCATTAATAATTTAAACGAATTTCTTTAACTCTTACAGTGTGCAAACCCCTGTACAAAGCTGGAGGAAGAGGGTCTGCCACTATGGAGTGAAAACAAAGAAATTTGTACATAGTCCTGCTTTCTGGGCACACATATTTGTAATGTGGTCAGCAACTTGGGTCAAGGAAGGGGGCCTGGATAGGAGACATCAGACACTGCCATGTCACAGAGAATCCCCTGCAATCACATAAAGATAACACAAGAAGAATGTGATAGATGCTATCAGAGAGATACAGATGAATTGAATTGTCAAGCAGACTAATGGATGGAGAGAAACCAAGGAAGGCTCCCAGGAGGAGGTGGCCTTTGGGTCCCGAAGTGTATGTTGGATAAACATGCAGCCACTGGGGAAGACAGCTCAAGTGAAAGAGTCACAAAAGGGCCCAGATGGTGGGAGCAGATTTCAGGCTGGTTTTGGAGGAGGAGTGAGGGGAGCCCAGTGAAGAAACCATCCAGTTCTCCCCACTGCACCCTGTGGGTGATGATGTGCAACTTACCGGCCAGAAAGACATTTCCAGGCAAGGGGATGCATTTCCTCAAAGATCCGGCAGTAGGTCAGTGGCTGAATTCTAAGCTCTTTCCAAATCTCACTCCCAAATCTGCGTATGCAATGGTGAGCCCCAGGGAGCCTTGCTTTAATGAGAGAAGCCCGAAAGACCCATGGGAAACCCCCCAAAGCCCACAAAGATTGATGGTGTCCCCTTTGAGCCTCACTCTCCTCATCTGTAAAATAGGTGCATTGAACATGCTCCTCAGCATGGGCCCTTTGAGCTCGGGAGTAGGAGACTGCTGTAAATATCCAATCCAATGCAGTAACTAATTATTGAGGGCTACCTGCGTTTCCCTAGGTTGGAAGAGAAACGAGGCTCATGGCCTTCCAGGAGTTCGTGGTCAGCTGAAAAGAGCAGATATGGACACTGTTAAGAACTCTAGGGAAAGGACCTTGTTTCCCGTCTCCACTGCCTCTTCACACCCAGTCTTCCTGCCAAGTAGGTTCCTGGCACAGCACCAGCGACTGGGCACAAACAGTCTTCATGAAAGTTGGATCCAGAAGACACTGACTGAGCAATTACCCACCTGTGAAAGGGATGGGGTGCTCACCAGACAGCCAGAAAGGGGCAGAAGGCGATGAGCCTGGGACCTGGGTGGACACTGCCTGCAGGCCCATGGAGATGTTTTGGGGACGAGGTAGAAGGATAGGAATTCCCGGCCTGGTGAGGACTTTCCAAGGCACATAGTTTACTTTCTGCCCAAGCGGAGCAGCCATGGACCCATTGCTCTCCGGGGCGCATCTGCCTTGAGAGAAACTGTTGATCTCAATAGCCTCCGCGATGGACACTTAGTAGGGGCTCAATAAATGTTTGACTAAATCACTAGATGAAGTCTGCCTGCAAAAAGAGGGTTGTACACTGCCCTGGTATCAGTCTTCACTGATGCATCCACCAAGCTTTTCCGGAGGACCCACTGTGCGCCAGGCTGTGCTTCCTGTTCTCCAGTGTTTGCAGGAGGAGATGAGCAAGGAGACAGGCAGATGACGCAGGTCAGGAAGTCCTGCCTCAACTCATTCTTGTTTCACTGGTACCGCAGAACTGGGAGCAGAACTTGGATGCCACGTATTAGTCCCCAATTTTCCAATGCCTGACACGGCTGGGCACGCCGGGATGGGCCTTCCTTTCACATCGGGCTTGCATGTCCCATAGGACGTGTGCACAGAGTGCACATCTAATAACAGAGTCATTCGTTCCCTGGTCGCTCAGCCAATCAGGAGACGCTGGCGTGCATCAGGCCCAGAGCTGGGCACTGGTAACAGGTAAATACAAGTTGTGGTCCCTGCTATGAGCAGTTGCCCTGCTGAGTTTCTGACACCGGCACGAAACACGGTGCCTGGTACATAGGAAGTACTCCATAAATGCTGAGTGAGTGACGGAAGGAAGGAAAGGAGGGAGGGAGGGAGGGAGGGATACATGCGTGAGAGTAAAGTTTGCTAGATTAGCCACCTGCTCTCTCTCCTACATCAGGATCCTCCCTCATCAACAGTGATTCGTTGGTCACGTGCCATGCGGCAGGCCCAATTTCAGGGGCTGCAGATACACCAGTCATACTCCATCCTGTTCCTTGCCTTGTTCCTGGCACCCAGGATAAAGCATTTCAGTAAACTGACCTGAACTCCAAGCTGGAGAAAGAGGCAGCCTGCAAGAGTGTCCCCTCCCTTTGTCCCCTCCAGGCAATGCCAGTCTAGTCCTCCTCCCCAGGGGAGGAACCGGAGCTGGTATTGGCTGTCACCACTGCCCGCCTGTCTCCCAGGGCTTGGGTTCTGCATTTAGGGCCACGTCACTCTGGCCTGTCGGCTGCCAAGACCCCAGAAACAATCATTCCACCAAGAGGAATGAGGGCTGAAGCCAGGGAAGCTCCTGGGCCACTGTCCAAGAGACAGCACATCCTCTGGGCACGTGATCCCATTGTCTGGGCAGCCCAGACCATCTCCCCGGGGACTTCGCCCTGCTCCCCAGTCTGGCTTTATTTCCTCAGGACTGGGCCACGTGGCAGAGGGGTGGGAGATGTCCAAAGATAATTTTGCGGGGGTTGATATTGACCCAAATATGGGATCCCCAAAGAAATTCAGTCCTGGAAGAGCCCCTAGGGCCACCTAACTCAATTTCCTCATTTTACAGGTGGGGAAGCTGAGGCTCAGAGACAGGGTGCCTGATGCTCTCAAGGTCACACAGAATCAATGGGGGGGGGGCTGGGGTGAGAAGCCAGGCCTCCTACACTGATGTCTAACTGTGGACAGTCAAACCTACCTCCTCATCCTTCCATCCATTCAGTCAGCGTTGGAAGAATTAGACCCGCTTTCCAGGTGTGAGAGCTGTGGCAAGTTAAGGTCTCTGGACTCTCTCTGACTATCTGTCTGGAACCATTGGCTGTACCGAACAGGGAGTTTGTGATGAGTTCTGGGCCATCGTTGCAGCCAGGAGTGAAGCCCAAGCAGCTGATGAGCGCTGAGACTCTTCAGGCCTTCACCCGTCACCCATTCTGCTGGAATGTGCTTCTTCACGGGGCCCCCCTGGCTTCCCACAGCCGTGCCCTGCCCTGCCCCTATCCCGCCATCTCACATCAGGTGTATATTTATCTCACGCGCCTACTCAGCTGGACCTCCTCAAGGCCATGGCTACGCTTATCTCCATACAATCCCCAGGGCTCACTCAGTGGCAGCCCACAATCAGCCCTCAGTAAATGCTGGATGCACAAGGATGGAATGGAGGAAGGGAGAGGTAACGGAGGGAGGGAGGGAGGGAATAATGGAGGGAGCAGAAGCAGGGCTGGAGACTGGTTGACCATCATGCTAGGACATTCCCATGACTGGGGCGGACACTGTTTGGTTCATATTTGCTAAGAGAATTCCATCTTCATCTGCCCACTTCTAAGCTGCCTCATCCTTCAGTGGAGACTGCATCCCTCTCAGGCTGTAAGGGTTGACTCCCGCTTCTACTAAGCCAGTGAGTGGCTTGGGTGTAGACATAAGCCACAAACCAGCCACTGAGATGTGAGAGGAGTTATAGGCAGAAAGAAACGAGGTCCTTCGGGACATTATTGAGATGCTGAATCAGGCACACACGCCTGGACTGCCCTTTCTCAAAACAATGGCGTCCCTCATGTCTAAAACACTTTTAGTAGGGTTTTCTCTCACTGCCAGCTGAAAGCATCCTAGCTGATGTAGCAGGGGAACAGGAACTTTGGTCTGTACCAGACAGGCCAGGGGATTACAATGACAACAACGACAATAATAGCACAGAACAACTTCATTGCCAGCATCTCAAGTTTCCACACAACAACCCCATGAAACAGCACAGATAGCTGCATCTCCAGTTTAGAGACAAGGAACCAAACGCCAAAAGGGAAGGGTCCTGCCCAAGTTCACCCCGCAGCGAGGTGACAGAAATGGGGCTAGAACTGTGGTCCCAAGTGCTCATTACAATATACCAGGACCTGTGTGTGTGGTGAGGTCGGGGTGGGGGGGGGTCTCTTCACAGCCCAAGGAGTAGTCAATCAGAGCCTGCTGGGGAGGGGCCCACTGAGTGAATTTGAAAGAGTTGAAAATGCGTCCAGTCCACAGTTCCACAATGTCCTCAGCAAACTCCTAAGTGGCAGATGTGCTGTCAAACACACTGGAGAGACAGCTGTGTTAGGGAGTCGTCATCCCCTGCACCAGCTGAAACCTGCACTCCAAGGGTTTGGCGACCTCTTCACCCCATGTCCAGACCACGCGATGTGATACATTCCTGCTTGTGGGTAGTTCCAGGAAAAGATGACCGACGCAAATGCCTCTGGATTCTTCTCCTCATCATAAAGTGAAGACAGAGGAGACACACACACGCTACTCTGCCTTCCACCCGAGAAACCAATTCTGCAAAGAGCTCTTCAGACGCGTGCCATCAAGCCAGAGCCCCTATACAATGGCTGTTGAGAAGAGCAGCTCCGAAGTCAACTAAAGCCTGACTCCATGGAGGAAATCACTCTGAAAGTAACAACCCCACCCCCTAAGGCATCCTTTCTCCAGGCCCAGCATTCTCGTTGCCTCATCTGGCACGATTCATCTGGCACCAGTGTCATATCTTCCAGCATCATCTCCTCCAACTACTGCCAAGTGACCACAGCAAAGCTCAAAAGTCCAGGTGGCATCTGACGAGCATGGAGTTGAGCACGACTATCACCTCCCCCGATATATATTCTATGCTTCTATTAATGTGACCCGAGTGCCTATTAGCTTTTTTGGTAACGCACCACAGCATTCACACTAAGCTGATGACCATTGAGAACCCCTAAGTTTTTCTTATGTGCCTCCTCTGGGGAAGTAAAGTTTTGTCCTCCTAAGGGGAGCCTTTTCTAAGCATGGTCCATCCTTTCAGCTTATCTGAATTGTTGTTTGTTAAATATGCTTCTCTCATCCTTGCTTAAGGACCCGTGACTATAGGACATTGACCACTGGTCATACTGATGACCATACTGATGAATAGTGTTACTTTGTCCCCATGAGTTGGAGGCATTTCACGTTTCAGTGTTGTTGATTGATAACAGTGAGACTAATGCATTGTACCCGGTCTTGGTGAGATCCCCGAAGCCTCTGCCCTTGGGGCTGGTTTGCTAGCAAGAATATGCCTACACGACCGGCTGGGGATAAGAAACCCCAGCTGACACTCCATTTCGGGGTTCCCTGGTTTGGGGGTGTTCCATGTACAAGTTAGTGGTCACTGATCTGAGAGAAAAAGTGCACCCTGGTCTGGCCCTTCAAAGGGAGGACAATTGGGGCTCACACCTGACCTCTCCAGAGCCCTTGCTGTGAGGCAGCCTTCGGCTGTGAAGAATATTCTCACCCTAGTGCAGTTGCTAGATTGCACTGTTCTCCTGCAAGGCACTGCAGGTATGTGAGCATTGTTGTTTTGAGCCCTGTGAGACTTTGTCAGCCCTCGAACCCTGTCTAACTGCTGTCATTAGTGTAGGACCCTACGTACTAATACCCGCACACACGCATTTGCAAGGGTAAAAAAAAAAGTGGTGATAATCAGAGGTGGGTGATTACCACTCCTCTTTCCCGGGGCTGGGCAATTTATTCACTGAGGGGTATTTTCTCCTTATTTTCTGCAGTTTTTCTTTTTTTTTTTTTAATTAATTTATTTTTGGCTACGTTGGGTCTTTGTTGCTGCACGCAGGCTTTCTCTAGTTGAGACAAGTGGGGGCTACTCTTCGTTGCAGTGTGCGGGCTTCTCATTGCGGTGGCTTCTCTTGTTGCGGAGCACGGGCTCTAGGCGCGCGGGCTTCAGTAGTTGTGGCACACGGGCTCAGTGGTTGTGGCTCGTGGGCTCTAGAGCACAGGCTCAGTAGTTGTGGTGCAAGGGCTTAGCTGCTCCACTGTATGTGGGATCTTCCTGGACCAGGGCTCGAACCCAGGTCCCCTGCATTGGCAGGCGGATTTTTAACCACTGTGCCACCAGGGAAGTCCCTGCAGTTTTTCAACCAGGTTCTTATCTGGAATCTCACCTATCTGGATATCTGGGAATGGTTGTGATTTTTTATGAACCCCATGCCTGCCCAGCACCTGAGGTCGGCTGCAGCCTGTGGCCAAGTTGACACCCCTGGGCCCACGTTACAGCTCCACTCTGTACTAGCACTATGGGACCTCGGCAACCCTCTTTTCCTCCCTGAGCCTGTTTCCTCTTCTGTGAACTTAGGGTTATTAATGTGCGCCTCCGTGGTGACTCTTCCTTTCTCCCACTTCATCAGTCCCTGTGATCAAATACAGCTGGCCTTGGCTGGATGTTCCCCCCAAGGGAATGGGTCTCTGCTTGTTGTGTTGAGTTGCAAAAGCATGCTTCTTCTCACTGGCTGCCCTTGTTGAACACGTCGGTAATGGCTAACATCATATCTCAGTTCAAATCCCTAGCTGTGTGGTCTTGGGCATGCCATTTAACTTCTTGGTAACCTCTTTTGTACATTTCTCCATCTTTTGAATTGTGATAGCAGTAGCATCCTCAACTTTTTAAAAAGTTTATTGAAGTATAGTTGATTTACAATGTTGTGTTAGTTTCAGGTGTACATTAAAGTGCTTCAGTCCCAAATAAAGTGTTGGCTCCTTGGCGAAAAAAAAAAGAATATATATATATATATATATTAGTTTTCAGATTTTTTTCCATTATAGGTTGTTGCAAGATACTGAATATAGTTCCCTGTGCTATACAGTAGGACCTTGTTGTTTATCTATTTTTTATATAGTAGTATCTGTTAATCCCAAAGTGCTTATTTATTTATCTATTTATTTTTATTGAGCATCCTCATCTCTTAAGTTGGTATAATAATATTACCAGCCTTGTGCCTATAATGAGGACTCAATGAGTTCATATATATAAAGCACTTAGAACAGTGTCTGGCACATGGTAAAAGTATAACAAATATAGGTTGTATTTATTACTATCATTATTTTTGTGATATTCTCAGATCGTTTAGGTGCCAATCCTTCAGAATAAAACAGTAGTTCTCGAAGTGGTGAAGACATGAAACCTTGGGGCCAAAACTGGCCCCGGGCTGTCCTTTTTCCTGGGTGGAAATCTGAGAATCTTTTTTTTTTTTAAATCTGAGAATCTTGATTGCTTTGGACTCTCTGATGTCCCAGGGACTGCAGCTTCATCCCGGGAAGCCACCCAGAGGCGTGCATCCATGTCGCTGTGCACAGAGGGTCAGGGCAAGGAGCACTTCATGATACAGCCGATCCAGCCTCCCGAGTGGGGAAAATGAAGCCCAGGGAGTCAGAAAGCACCGCCCCGCCATGGACACGCCGCAAGTAAGGACCCAAATCTCTTCTCCCACTGGTGCGCTGGACCCGGCTCTTGCCTACTCAGACTGGCTCAGGAGAGCAGCTGGTTAAATTTTCAGGAAGTTTGTGAGCTGCTGTCTAGCTCTTATTAAGAAGTAAATTGCATAAACTTAAAATTTTAAAAGCAAATTATATTAAAAACAAAGTAACTAACACTCAAAACTCATCTCTTTCTAGTTACCTTAGTGCATTTTACTCTTATCTGTGTTCTTGAAATTACTGACATCTGTTGTAAGCGGAGGGTGGACATACTACATAATGATGTGCTACGGAACATCTCTGCTTAACTGGACATTCAGTGACATACACTGGCAGCTTGAAATTGGCCAGGGTGGGAGTACTTACACCTCTGAAACTGGCCAATGTAATAAATCAGGGCTTTTTTCCCCCAGAGATCTTGTTATTTATTAGTTCACCCCTGAGGTCTCCTGCTTGGGCTGGTAGTCTGGACACTGCAGAAGTAGGAAGCATCCTCCTCTTCCCCTGGATCTGCAGTCTCCTCCCCCAGCACAATCCCAGGTCTTGCTCAATCCTGGGGCATCACTTGGTGCTGTGACCTTCTCTGCCTTCTTGAAATTTCCTTCTTCTGCAGCATCACCTCTTCCTACTACACTGTGCTCCTTGCGGTTTCCTAAAAACAATACACATTTCTCCCCCGCTCCTCTGGTGCTTTACATATGGAGTTCCTTCTTTAGAGCGATGTTCTTTCTCTCCCTTTCTAGATTCTTATCCTGCAAAATTTGGAAGGTATCTCCTTTTCTGGGAAAATTTTCTTAAAGGCCCACCCCCACCCCAATGCAGGCTGGATATAGTGGGTTGCTGGCAGACAGTTAACAATCGGCTCTCCAGAAAGGGAGGGGAAAACCCGGATCCTCAGCATCTGCCAGATTCTGAGTGCAGGGTTGGGAAGCCGATATGAGTTCATTCCAGCACATCACTGGCTGGATCACCGGCCTGCCTTTTCTGTCCCGCAGCAGCCCTCCGACATCCCCCATAGTACAGTGCTGAGCCAAGCCCTATTACAGCCTGAGGCAAAAGGAGAAATCAGTCATTTTGATCCTGCCTTCATTTAAAAGTTTTATCTTTTGTTCATCATGATCTTTTTGCATTCATTTTGATTTTTTAAAATATTACAGGGGGGCTTCCCTGGTGGCGCAGTGGTTGAGAGTCCGCCTGCTGATGCAGGGGACACGGGTTCGTGCCCCAGTCCGGGAAGATCCCATATGCCGCGGGGTGGCTGGGCCCGTGAGCCACAGCCGCTGAGCCTGCAGGTCCGGAGCCTGTGCTCCGCAAGGGGAGAGGCCACAACAGTGAGAGGCCCACATTACGCAAAAAAAAAAAAAAAAAAAAAAAATTACAGGGAATTCACTGGTGGTCCAGTGGTTAGGACTCGGCCCTTTCACTGCTGTGGCCTGGGTTCAATCCCTGGTCGGGGAACTAAGATCCCGTGAGCCTCACGGCAAGGCCAAAAACATAATAAAATAAAATATTACAGTAAAATATTATTTATCTTGATGACTGAGTTTTTTGGCATTGCATTAAATTTTGTTCCTCAGATAAGTGCTCTACTCACCTCACCCTGGTTCCATCCCTGACATGATAGCCCATACCACACCTTTATAATCACCGTTGATACAGTTGTCTCCCTTCCAGCTTATAAACCTAGGGGACAGGAATTTATTTCTGTGTTCCTTGGCACACAGTAGGTGCTCAATAATTATTTTTCAGCAATGGAGTGGATGAACAGATGGATAAAACAACACCCCCTCGGTTCCTTTGTCCACAAAATAAGACATGCTGATGAAAGACATCCTCTGTTCTTAACTGGGGGCAGGTTTGGAGCTTTTGAGTTTCAGCTCCTCCAGCTCAACAAAGATTAAGCCTGTCCTTGACCCGGGTGAGCCAGCCCCTGCGCTGGGTATTTTCACTAGGACCAATCAGCAGACACTTCCCACCTGAGGCAGCAATGGAAGGAAGTTGAATTTGGAAAGTGGAGACTGTACGAAAACCAAGGGTAGTACATCACAGAAAGACAGGCGTCCCTTGGATCCCAGGAAAGACTTTCTATCAGTTTGTATCACCTACCTCGAGAGGTAGCAGAGTTCCCATCTCTGGTTGGGTCCCAGGAGACTGCCATTTGGCAGGATCAACAGAAACGCTAGATGCTTCAGGATGGCTTCCAGCTCAGTGTGATGGGTTACCTGCCATCTGAGGGTACAAGGACTTGTTCCTGTGCCTGGTCCCTTCTTCACCGTGACGACCACCCAAAAAGAGGTCTTCTGGAGATACCCCATCATTGGCTTCTCAGGCATCTCACTGGACTCCAGTTGGGGTGGGAGTTAAAGGGCTTTAGTTCTACAAAATTGGCCATGGCTTCTGTTTCTTAAGCACTTGTTATGTGCTGGACCCACTGCACAGAGCTTTGCACACATTAGCTCACTGACTGCTCACAAAACCCTCAGAGGTAGGAATTATTCTACTCATTTTACAGATGGGAAACAGAGAGGCTGGCAACTTGCCCAAGGTCACACAGCTAGTAACTGATAGAGCTGAAATTCTAACCTAGGAACCATCTGATTCTAGAGTCCATGATCTGAATCACGTCTATGCAAAGAAAAGGAATTTCTAAGATAGACCCCTTTTGAGTACTGGTGCCCATGAAAGTAAGAAAGTGGAGGTAGAAATGGGCAGGAGCAGCCATTTTTGTCCTTAACTCTGACCTGGCCTTGTCATCCGCTTTGGACATGCTTCCTGCTCTCCCAGCCCACCCAGCACAGAAGCCCCTTTCCTCCCACCATTCCATTCACCTCTCCACCAGTCTTCAAAGAGGAGCTGCATGTTCCCAAAGGGGGATTCTTCAGCTCCAAGACACTTGTAAAAATCCACATTTCAAGGGGGTGTGGGAGAGGGAGGTGTAAACAAGCGGTGAGCATCTCTTCCGTGCCAGGCTCTACGTACATGCTATCAATCCTTACCACAGGACTCGGGGCAGGTGCTCATCCTATCTCCATTTAAAAGCCTGCGTTGGCCAATATCGTACTCACTAGCCACACGTGGCTATTTAAATTTAAATTCCTTAAAATTAAAGAATAAAATAAAAGTTAAGTTTCTTAGTCATGCTAGCCACATTTCAAGGGTTCATCAGGCAAGTGCTCCAATCAAAAGACATAGAGTGGCAGATTGGATAAAAAAACAAGAATCTACAATATGCTGCCTACGAGGGACTCACTTTAGGGCGAAAAACACACATAGATTGAAAGTGAGGGGATGGAAAGAGATATTTCACGCAAATGGAAATGACAAGAAAGTGGGGGTAGCAATACTCACATCAGACAAAATAGACTTTTAAACAAAGTCTATAAAGAAAGACAAAGAAGGACACTATATAATGATGATGGGATCAATTTAAGAAGAGAATATTACACTCATTAACATGTACGCACCCAATATAAGAGCACCTAAATAGATAAAACAAATACTAACAGACATAAAGGGGAAAACTGACAGTAATGCAAGGGTTCAAAAGCCATATGCAGCTAGTGGCTACTGTATTGGACAGTGCAGACATAGAATATTTCCATCCTTGGAGTTAAGTTCTATTGGACAGCACGGTATGGAGGAAGAATGGGACTCTGAGAACGACTTGCTTGGAACCACACAGAGAGTTGTAAACAGAAGTGGGATGGGACCCACATTTCTTGCTTCCAAAGCCTCTACTCCCAGAGCCTGGACTATACTTGCCACCGCCTGGCCCCAGAACAAGGAGGATTGTTTGCTAGGATGGTAGGTCGACTTGGGAAACCGAATAAGAGATCAGAAGACTGTGGGTGAATACCAAAGTGAAGAAAAGCAGCCAGCTGTTCTTGAGGGTTATTTTTATCCTGCCCAGATATCCTGGGGAGCTGCTCCCCTCCCCTTAAAGCTATTTTTATCTCAAGAGCTGGAATCAGAATGCTGTCTCCCTTGGATGGATGGAAGGAGCCACTGACACATCATAATTCTAGCAATGGGACCTCCCGTTTGCTTAACAATTTCCAAGGTGGCTTTGTATCCATTCTCTGGTGCCATTCTCGAGAGTGCAAGCCCCAAGTTACAGATGGGGAAACTGAGGCTTGGATGGGTGCCGTGAGCTGTTTCAACAGCTCACATGTGGCAGAGCTGGGATTTAATGTCAGGCTGAGGCTGGGGTGGATTTCACACCCAAATGGAAAAAAAAGCCTGAAATTGTTCCTGAACTCCACCTCACCCCTTTCTGGATGAGTGGGTAATTTGCTTGATAGCTTTGAACTTCTTTTCTCTGGTCCATGACACAGAGAATTCTAATCTTTTTCTTGCCTCCTCCACAGTCTTGCTGGGAGTCTGGCCAATGGAAAAGCTTTTGGTAAATTGGAAAACACCCAACGCCCAGAAAAGATTTATAATAATAATAATAATTATTGTTATTATTGTCATCATCATAAGCTGTGAAATCTACCACTGTACGCAGCCTCCATCCCTTCCCCCTCTTTGGGCCTCAGTTTCCCTGCTTGAAACCTGAGCAGTTTGGCCCAGAGGATCTCCAGGGGGCCTTCCTTCCAGCTCTGGCTTGCCATTTCTATGACTCATTCATTCAGTCAACAAGTGTTTATTGAGTTTGAGCAGCCTGACACGGTGGGGAAAGGAAGGACCAGAAGGCTCTCTGTCCAGGCAGTTGCAGCCACACATGCAAATTTCCTTGTGTTTTCAAAAGGCAAATTATGGGAAACATGTTATTCACCATAACGCACTCACCCCATCTCTCAGGGAAAAAAAAAAAGTCCCTCCAGCCCCACCAAGAACTAAGCTAACAGAAGACAGAAACCCACCCTTGTTCCTCTGGGCAACTTGCCAGAAGCTGAAAAGGGGAAACTGTGTGCAGCGTGTGTCTCTGGGGCTGCTGCAGACCCCGTAAACAACCTGTGTTTGTCTGAGCTCCCTCCATCCTGAGAGGTCAGCCACAGCCAGGGAAAAAAACAGCCTTGTTCTGTGCCCGGCCATCCCCAGAGAGGGGAAAATTGTCCATAAATATTTTTATCTTCATGGTCACCAAGGGAGCTGAGAGGAAGGCTTTGATTCTCCAAACCCCTGGACCACTCCCTTCCTCTGGGGACCCCCTGGTCGAAGCTGACCTGGGCGTCCCATCTCCCACCCCCAAATTATAGGCTGCTGCCCACGTCGCCTGCCCCCAGGAGGTGGTGGGATTAGAGGCGGGACCACACTGTACACCGTGGCCAGCCTCAGGACTGCTGGAATCGCCTCTCCCAGCCAGCTGGCTTCCTGCTGGGAGCTGGGTGGTCAATGTAAAGAAAAGGAGGACCCAGAGGTGGTGCTGGGTTGGGGGGAGGGTCCCATCTGGATCTAGAGTTGCCTCGCTCCTCAGAGCCCATGTAGAGGAGGTCCTGAGAGGCAGTTCTGATCGAGAAGTGGTTTACAGCAAAACAGATCCTTGGAGTCCAAAGGACTTTCTAGATCCAGAGAAAGAATGGATAATGGTGCAATTTCAGACTCTGCAATGGCCACTGCCACAGACATTCTGGGTCAGGAATTCCAACCCAGAACTCCTAAAACCATCCCACACGGAAACCTCCTGTGTCCCGTCCTGCCTTGCTGTCACCTCCTTGCCTATCTGAAGAAGACTGCTACCTTCTAGAACTTTCTAGAAGGGAATGCTGCACTGGGGAGTATATCAGACATGAGAACCTCCAAGGGTCATCCAAGTGCGAGGTTCTGTGGTTCCTAGATCACTTGAGCCATAAAATTTCATGCCCAAAGCGTTAGACTTCTCATGCCTTTCGATGCCAGGGCTCTGAGGCTCTAAACTCCTGGAATCCTACTTGGCACTGCCTTTTGGCTTCTATGATTCCATGCTTCTGAGGCTAAGATTTCTGTGATTCTTCAACTCTGTGACCTACTTCAGCGTAGAAAAGGACCTCACACAAGGGGGCATTCAGTCCCAGCCCGGATTATGCGCAAAGGCAACCTGTGTGGCTGCCTGACCTCTCCTCTTTCTGTGATGGGCAGCATTCCTGGCCCCGAGGCTTCCAGAGCCTAGCCTGCCTTCTGACCTTCTCCTAGCCAACTCCCCACTTGGCCCCTACTTAATCCCACCCAGCCCCACCCAGCCCACATCACCAGGTGTGGACAAGGAGGCTGCTGTGGCGGCCAATGCCCTGGTCTCCTCCATCAGCAGCCATTCCCACAGGACAGAGAGAAAGAGAGGCAGTACCTGTTTCCTCAGGCAGTGTGCTCCCCAGTGACTCAGAAACCAGAGAAGGTGGGCTTGTCCCTGGACCCAGCCATAGCTTGCTTCATCCATATCTGGGTGATTCAGAGACTCTGTCAGCCTCAAAATATGCCCTTCCGTGGCCTACCCTTGTTGGAAACCCCATCTGTAGGAGATGCTCCTTTAGACAGAGGTCTCTGGATAGGCTGTGTTAGCTGGAGGGGAGAGAGGGATCCTTCATTCTTCTTTCACAAAGGCTAAATCTCAGTCCACAACACAGGGTACAAGAAATATGGCCTTCCTTTATTTTCTTTGAATAAACTAAATTCCAACTTTGAGTCCGTGCATCACCGTGCTGGCAGGAAATTCAGTGTTGGTCATTACTGGGCTCCTTTACATCCCCCTGTCCTGGTTCTGGTCATGCAAAGGTCCTGGGGTCTTATGCAGAGTTATACATTTTGGGAGATCTCTCTGTCCTTCTGCTCCCATCTATGGCCACTGAGGCGCACACTGTCTGTGCCAGATGTCCCTTTACGTCCAGTGACCTGGTGGCAGGTTCTGGACATACGAAGCTAAGAAACCAATGTGTTGCATCCAGTCTTCCTAGGGACACCGTGGAGCAACCCCTCTGAGGCTTTATCTGATTCCCACCAACCCGAGAACCCACCAATGCCAACTTTCTCCTCCTCCTCACCTCTTCCCTACCCCTCTGGGACCCTTATCTCCTCTCTGAGCTCGCACAAGACTTTACATCAAGCAGCCCCAGCGTTTGGCTCTCCCAAAACTCCAGCCGCCAGAGCATCTTGAGGGCCGACCGGCTGCTTGAACCGGGGATGAAGGAAGAAGCACACAGATCACAGCACCAATTAGTACCTCACAAGCTCATCGTCCCATGCACACTTATTCGCACTTGACCTTAGAAGATTTATTGGAGCAGCTGGCTGGCTCCTTGCTAACAAAGATAAGAGCAGAACCCCAGAGGAATGGGTCACGGCACGGGTATTGTTTGTGGGGTTGGCAAGGAGGTGAGGTCTTGGAAATTAAAGCTGGCTGGAGTGGCTACGTTGAGAGGGAGGGGTTTGGAAAGGGGTGGGGTATTTGGGAGAGGCCTGATTGGCTCAGTGCTTCCCTGGCCCTGCCTGCAGCCCTGGGAAGGGTCTTGAGAGCTGCTAGGGAGAGAGAACAGCCACACTTATGAGGAGGCCTCTGGCAGCTGTGCAAAAAGCACCGGGCTTGGAGTCCCAGAGCCCTTTCTGGCCTTGAACCTGCCAAATTCACTATGAGACCTTGAACAAGTCTGTCCACCAATCCCCCGAAGCCCTCTACCCACCTCCTCCAGGCCTTGGTTCTCAATCTGAAAATACAAGCATTGGGCTTCCCCTCCTATAGAGCCAGGTCCTGATTCCCTGATGCTGATGACCACATATCTCCAACTGGGGGTCTAGCATTATCCTTGTCTTTGTTCTCCATGGAGCCCCTGCCACCATCTCGAACAGAGCTGGCCAAAGGCTGCTGTCTGCGTGGGCTCTGGTCCGGAATCACAGCTCAAGGACGGCTGGGGATGGGGTGGAACACAAGCCAATCAGAAGTGGTTGCATCTCTATATGTACCGTGGAATATTATTCAGTCATAAAAAAGAAGGAAATCCTGCCATTGGCAACAACATGGATAAACCTTGAGGGCATTATGGTAAGTGAAATAAGTTAGACAGAGAAAGACAAATACTGTATGATCTCACGTTTATGTGGGATCTTAAAAACCAAACTCACAGAAAGAAAAGAGAAAGAAAGAAGAAAAAAGAGAAAAAGAAACAGAAGAAAGGAGAAAAAACCAAAGAAAAGAAAAGAGAAAACCCGATGGAGAAGTGATGCAGGTGTCCCTAGTTCTCAGCCCCTCAGTGTCAGGCCCAGCCATGGGCAGGGACAGGAGAGAAAGAGGCAGAGAGACAGAGATGGAGGCAGGAAAAGACAAAGAGAGACAGAATGCAGAGAGGCAGACAGAAAGGAAACTGGAAACATAAAGAGAAGTGGGGAGAGAGAAGACAGAGCCATGTACAAGAAGAGAGAGGACAGAAAAAGAGCAGGACAGACGGCACCGGGAGAAATATATGTCTTAAATGGAGGAGAGAGACTTCCCTGGTGGCCCCGTGACTAAGACTCCAAGCTCCCAATGCAGGGGACACGGGTTCAATCACAGGTCAGGGAACCAAGATCCCACATGATGCACGGCACGGCCGAAAAAAAAAAAAAAGGAGGAAAGAAACATCACAGGAAGAGAGCAAGAGAGGGGTCAGAGATTCTGAGATACAGGCAGAGAAACTGAAGGAGAAATGGGCCAAGGAGAGACAGGAGAACACACACGTGCACACACATGGTCACACACAGCACACACACCGTCACACACACCAAGGACAGGCCAGGAGAGGAGCTGGAGGACACAGGCTCAGCCTCTAGCCAGGAGGGCCCTTCCCACTCAGCCAGACCCCTGGTGACCCCCAGAAGCCCCTCAGAAGCCCCCAGATGCTGCAGCCTGGTGAGCTCAGATGACGTCACTCCAGGCTGCTCCCTCTGCCTGCTGTGCACCCAGCCCAAGTAACGCGCGTCAGTGGCCTCCTTGAGATGCTGGTACAAAAGCCCGCCGGTGCCCGTCGTGCCGTCTGCACTGCAGAACCCACATCCTCACTCCTTCCCTTCCCCATCCCGCTCCCCCTGGTTGCCCTCCCTCCCTTCCAGGTTTTATCACTAAACCACACATCTGGTCTCTCTGTGTCAGGCTCTGTTTCTAGGGAACCTTGCCAAAGACACTCACCTCTCAGCTTCAATTCTTTCTGAAAATAGAGATAATCAGATTCACCCCTCAGAGTTGTTCTGATAATGAAATGAAAGGCGATACACAAATCACTTGATATGCGGCCTGCCTGGCACTGAGTCAGCCCTTAATAAATGCTCGTCATCACCACCATCATCATCACCAGCACAGAGGACTGTGGGTAAGTGGGGAGACTGAGGCCAGGCAGCTCCTTCCTCTCTTCAGTGCTCTGTTTCTAGCACAGTTGGCTCCCGTGAGCTGCATGCCCATCTAGCCAACTCCCTGGAGGTCCCATGGATACTGCAAACTCAGTCTGTCCAAAACTACACTGTCACCTCCTCCTCATACCCCAGCTTGCTTCCCCTCCAGTGCTGTCCTCCCCTCCTCCTGCCCCCAAGAAGGACAGATACTTTGTCATTTACTGATCTTTCTAATGACAAGAACAGAGCCTGGAATAGAGGTGATACTTCATACATGTTTGCCGAATGAATGAGTGAATGAATGAATGAATGAGTGAGTGAGTGATTGAAGGGGAAACATCAACAAGGAAAGACATAATTTGCCTAAGAACACACCAAGCATGGGAAAATAAACCCAGACCTGGGGCTCCTGGTCTCACAGCCCCCTACAGGTTAAGCCAGCAGCAGGAGCTGCTGGGGACCAGCCTGGGGCTCTCTCTGCCCCCATCCCAGGCCCTTTGAGTCTCTGAGAGCAGCACCTTGCTGCCAATGTCCAGTCTCCCAAATCATGGAAAGAGTAAGCAGTGCAAGCAGAGGCCCAGGGTTGCTCACGGGCTCTCCCAGGAAGCTGGCGACGGGCTGTGGGGAGCTTCCAGCCACTCCTGAGTTGTGTGCGCAGGCGCTGTGCACACAGGTGGGCTCCCTGCAGGAGGGAGGTGCTTCCTTCTGTCCTGGGGCAGACGGCTGCTGCACCTCGCCTCACTGGCTTCCAGGGCCGCAGGACCCTGGGCCACGGCCCACTGCCCAGATGGGAAGACAGAGGCACAGTGGGCTCACCCAAGGTCTGAAGTCAGAAATTACAGTCACCGCTGGAGCTATTCAGCCCTTTCTCTACTCCAGGCACTGGGCTGGACGCTCTGGCCATGGGATCAATTCCTAGGTATAGATCTTATTATCCCCACTTGAAACACAGGGGCAATGTGGCCTAGAAAGGCCGAGCAATTCACTCAAGGTCACGCAGACTCAAGGTCGGGCTGGAACACTGTGGAGTCCTGGTTGGTCCCAGAGTCAGCTGTGACACAGCCCCTGATCCCTGCGGATCTGTCCCTTGCCCTGGGGGCCTGGGCACAGGTACCCAGCTGATGCTGGGTACACAGGCGCTCCCTTCCACGGCCCTCCCCCGCCCACCGGCCCTCAAAGCCCCTTTCATGGGCCTGCTCCACACTCCACTGGGGAGGCCAGACAAAACCGCTAGTGTTGGCATTATTTTTCTATTTCCAGATGGATCTGTTTTCTGGCTCCATCCAGGGCCTCCCATCACTGCGTGGGGGCTGGAGACCCAGCGCCAGGTTAATATTAGGAGGCAGCAGGAAGAAAAGGCAACCCGACGCAGCTGCTCACAGAGCGCTGGGCTGCTCCAGCAGGGCAGCCTCGGGGGAATATTCCTGGGGCATTTCAGGGGGCCTGGCAGCCAGGTGAGCCGCAAGGAAAAAAGAATACTTTTTTTTTTTTTTTTTTAATTTTTCAAGGAAGCTCTTCAGTGTTTCCTTTGGGGCTGGGGGCCACCATGGAGTTCCCAGGTGATCTGTGGAGCTGAGCTGCACTCTCCACACGCTGAACTGAAGATGGTATTTTAAAATTTAACCAGGCAGTCATTCATTTAACCAACATTTACTGAGTACCTACTATTGTCAGGCGATACACAAAGGTATCTACTCTGGTGGAGCCCACAGCCTACTAGGGAGATGGCATTAGTCAGATCATTGCACATGTGAAGGGGCCCTTACCACTGGGATGAAGTGCTGTGGGAAAGAAGGCCCAGATACGGAGGATGCCAGACTTTGGCTTTCTTTTCAAACCAGCCAATCTAAATGCCTGATATTTCAAAAGAAGAAAAAGAGGCCCCGAGAGGGATAGAGACTTCTGGGTACCCAGAAAGGGTACCAGCGTCCAGAGCTGTACTCCCCCCAACTTTGGCTGGGCCATGACAGAACGACATGAACAACAATAGAATCCTGGCAGCCTTGCCCTTGACCTTGGGGGAATATGTAAAGAAGATCAGGATATGGGGAACTTTACTGACCACCATCAATGAAAGCCAAGTGTATGAGAAAATTGTCTCCAAAGCTCCTTAAATCTGTCTGTTAATGGAAATGTGACTCAGTTACTGTTACCAAAAAATCCAATCCAGCCCAAGGCGGGGGGGGACATGTTTCATCCTCTTATTGGCCTCCAACATCCAGGAACAAAATCAACAGATTTCTATGTTGTATGTTTGGTTGGGGCATAGGTGGGAATGGGGACAGGGGAGAGACGGGAGGTCCTCTGAGGCCCAGGGGAAGTACCAGGGGAGTTTGACCTGAAGCAGAGTCATCTCAGTGGGGGGACAGCCACTTGAAGGGCTGTCCTGTACAACAGTCCATGTGGTCTGGGTGGCCTTGGAAAAGCTCCAGAGGGAGATTTCACCCCACACGGAAAAGGAACTTGAGTTTCAAACTACGTACGGATAAAAATTGGGGGGGGGGGGTAATCAGCCAGGCCTGGCGGAGGTGAGGGGCAGTGCAAGCAGAAATCAATGACTCTTTGGCAGGGGCTTGAGGGGAAACTTCTGGCCCGGTTGGGAGACTGGATCAGAATCCAGGGCCAAGTGAGGTCTACAGATGTTGTCACACTCAGGATCCTGGCAGGAGGCAGCACACACTGCTAAAGGGGTCAACTGAGACAGCATTCAACGCTCCAGGCAAAAAGACTAGCTGATAACTAGTGATACTACTGCTAGTGACAGTGATAAAAAAAAAAAATTAGAATGGAACTCCTCCTCGGAAATATTCAAAACAAGGCATCCACAGAGGACTGGGCAGGGTTGCGGGAATCGGCGGGGCTGAAGAGCCAGGGGCAGTGAGAAGCTCTTGCCATCCCAGCCTGAAGGGGCAAGGGGAGGGAATGGGTTAGGGGAGCCGGGCAGGAGGTGCAGCCTTAGAAAAGCAGCCATCGCAAAGCTACAGTAGCTCAGGGCAGAGAGGTTGCAGATACCCCAGCCTCTCTCCCCTCCTGCCCTCTGAGAGCGGTGTCCCCACAAACCAAACCCATTCAGAAGTTAGGGGGCAAGGGAGCCAAGGTGAGGCTGTGCAGCCTGTGGAGGTGAGCCTCCTGGGGCACAGGGCAGGGCAGGGAAGGGCAGGGAGTGGAGGGAGGACCAGAGAGGGGGAGGAAATAACAAGATGAGACATGTTTTGATTGGTTGTTCATGTGTCCATCTTTTAAAAAAATGCCTTGGGTGGTAGGGCAATTTCCAGACGGCCACAGGCCTCAGCCCTCCCAACTGCCTTACAGTTCAACCGGCCCAGTTTATATACGTTCCCACCTGGCCGCTGTAGGCAATTGAGTCTGTGAGCCCCAGGAAGAGGAACTCAGAGGTGCCTTCCAAACTCCCTCTGACTTCACGATTCTCGAGGAGGAAGGAGTTAGATGGAGAAGAGAGTCACTTGTTCAACGTGTACTGAGCCCCTCCGCTGTGTTGGGACCCAGCTGGGGTTCTGGGAAACCAGTGTTTCTCAAGACAGACTGGTTTTTAACCTCAGGGATCTTACAGTCTGATGGGGGTGACATGAATTTGTTGAACAATCATCTGGTAGGCATGGTTGGGTGTCGGGGACATAGCAACTAGTATTAATTCCCCTGCTCTTCTGTTCCAGTTAGGGGAGACAGAAAATAGATCAGGAAACCCATGAACGTATAAGCTAATTTTATAAGTACTGTGAAAACAACCAAAGCAGGCTAAGTGGTTTGAACACGATGAGAACGATGAGGATTGTTAAAGTTCCCCGTTGCTGTGTAAAAGACAATCGCAAGCTCGGTGGTTCACACAACAACCGTTTTTATGCTCACAGATTCTGTGGGTCAGGAATTCGGGCTGAGCACAGCGGGGAGGGCTTGTCTCAGCTCCTCGAGGTCTGGGGCCTCGGCTGGGAAGACTCAAATGGCCGTGGGGGGGTGTGAGCAGGTGGGGGCTGGACTCGTCTGGAAGCATCTCCACTCATGCGTGTGGTAGGCACAAGAGTGCTCGTTGCCCCCGACCAAAGATGTGGCATGTCCTAATGCCTGGAGCCAGTGAGTATGCTACCTTATGTGGTAAAAAGGCTCTGAAGATGTGATTAAATTCAGGATTTTGAAGGGGTGAGAGTATCCTTGGTTACTCAGACAGGGCCAACGGAATAGTAAGAGTCTTTATAAGGGAAAGAGGGAGGCAAGAAAGTCAGAGAAAGAAATGTGACAAGGGAAGCAGGGTTAGAGTCAGAGAGGTTAGAAGATGCTACTCTGTCAGCTTTGAAGGTGGAAGAGGGGCCATGAGTCAAGGAATGCAGGCGGCCTCTAGAAGCTGAAAAAAGGCAAGGATTTCCCCCAGAGCCTCCAGAAGGAACGCAGCCCAGCCAGCAGGTTGATTTCAGCCCAGGGAGATCCATTTGAGACCTGACCTCCAGAAGTGTTAAGAGAACAAATTTGCATTATCGTCAGCCACTGAGTTGGAGGTAATTTGAAAACACAGTAGCAATTAGAAGCTAATATAACATGTCTGGTGTCTTGGCTTTAGGTAACTGGAAAGTGGGCTCAGCCAGGACAGTTGGCCGGATCACCCCCGTATGGTCTCCCCATGCGGCTTGGCTTTCCTCACAGCATGGCGGCCTCAGAGCGGTGGTGCTTCCCGTGGTGGTTCAAGGCTCTCTTGTTCCAGCAAGAAGGCAGAAGCCCCATGGCCTGTCACAGCCTAGCCTCTGAAGTCCCATCGTGTCACTTCCACCGTACACTATGGGTCAAAGCAGTCCCAAGCCCACCCAGAATCAAAGAGAAGGGACAGAGACCCCGCCTCTTGCTAGGAAGAGGGTCAGAAAATTTGCAGCCATGTTTTTAAAATCACCACAAGCCTAGTTTAGATAGGGTGGTCAGGGGAGGCCCTTCTGAGGAGGTGACATTTGAAGAGAGCCTGGATGAGGTGAGGGAGCTAAACAGGGAGTTCCAAGGAGAGGAAACAGAAGCACCAAAGCCCAGAGGTGAGAATGGGGCAGGGAAATAACCGGGCAGTTCTGGTCTGTGTGACAAGCGATCAGTAGGGGCTCAAGGGGCTGTGGGAACACAGTTGAGGGCCCTGGAACCAGTCTGAGAAGGTTCTAGAAGGAAGGGATATGTGAGCAGAGGGCTGATGATTGGGGCTGAGACGACCCACGTTGGAGGACTTGGCAACCCCTCTTACATGCTCCCACCCCACCTTGCAGAGGACTGAGGACTGGTCCAGGCTCCTCTCACTCCGGCCCCCCAGGGACCCCCACAGGCACAAGCAGACCTTGGTAAAGGCGTCTGCTTCCTGGGCCTTGAGTCTTCTCCTTCCGTGCCCCCTGTTGCCCATCCCTTTCCTCCCAGACATCCTTCCACAGGATCCACTAGATGAAGTCTTACCTCATTAACCCAGGGCTGGACAAGTGCACTTTCTCATGAAGGTAAACACAGCCGGTGGGACACAGAGGGAGGCTGTGTGTCACAGGCAGGGAGCCTGCCTCCCAACCGATACCTCCCATGCCTGTCCCCCGCCCACCTTTCAGGGCCCAATCAAAGCTTTCTTCCCTTTGCAGCTGCAGCCAGGGAGGTGGGAGGAGGCCCAGGTCCAGCCAGTCAGAATGGAGCAGAAAACATTTCTCTGGTCTCCGGGGTCAGCACAGGAATTCCAGCCCCAGCACAGGACTTGGCATGTAGAAGATGCTCAATAAATATTCCTTGAATAAAGGAAAGAAAGAAAGAGAGAGGGAGAGGGAGAGAAAAGAAAGGGAGGGAGGGAGGGACGGAGGAAGGAAGGAAGGAAGGACGGAAGGGAGGAAAAGAGAAAAAGAGAGGAAGAGTTTTTTCTCTGACACACAAGATGGTTAAAAACACAGGCCATGTTTCTACGGTCTTGGGTTCAACTCTTAGTTCAGCCTTTTACTAATTTACTGCAAGTCATTTTACCTTTCTGGGCCTCAGTTTCCTCATCTATAAGATGGGGATAATCATGCCAACCTTACAGAATTACTGGGATGATTAAACAGGATGGTCTCCAAAAAGTGCTGATAGAGAAGATGATGATGGTGATGAAGAAGATGGTGGGTAACAGGCCTAAGCCCTCAGCACATGCCAGGTACGGCTCTGAGACCCCTCTAAGAATCAGTATGTTTCATCCTCACAGCAACTCAAGGAAACATTTTACAGATGAGGAAACTGAGGCACAGAGAGGTTAGGTAACTTGCCAAAGGTCACAGAGCTGATAAGTCGTATATCACGAATCCAAACCCAGGCAATGTGCCGAGCCTGTACTTGAGCTGCGTTCCACAGAGGCTGGCATGTAGTAGGTGCTCATTAAGGGGCAAGTCCTCTGCCCATTGGGTAACTGTCTTTGCTCTCATTGGGTGGTGAGCACTTAAAGGTGGGACTGCCTCCTGGTCCCCAGCCCCGGGCTGGGCCCATAGCAGTGTTGCTTGGGCATCACTCTTTTCATGCCCTTTAAAGGGATAAGAGTGCTCTGAAGTCTGGCTGTCTGGAGTTGAATGTCACCACCATTTACTGGCCCCAAGCCTCAATCTCCCTAACTCTCAGCAGGGAGAATCTGAGCACCCATGTCGCATGGTCTTGTGACTGAGACCAGGATGGACAATGCTAATCAGAATAGCAGGTGAGAGGTCAGTGGATGCTAGCTATTGTTACAATTATTTTTGTTGTTCTTCCATACTCCTGCCAAGTTTCCCAACAGGACCCTGGCTTTGCAAGGACCAGGCCATCCTCCTGGGCAAAGAACAGTTAACCAGGCTCTTTCTGGCGACAGGTAACTTAATTCCCATCTCAGATGCTGAGGCGGAGACCAACGCAGAGGTGAAGCTGGAATGTGAGATCAGCCCGGGGCCGCGTGCTCCCCAGGGAAACGGCCAGAGCTTTCACCTCAACTCTTTCTTCTCCCGCCTTCCAGAGCAGTGGTCATAGATACGGTGAAACAAGATCAGCCTCAAGTGGGACTGGGGTTGGGAGGGAGTTGGGAGCAGGTGGGTTGAGAGGGTGTAACACAAGCCCTCTCAATGTCCCTCACAGACAACACTGAATCTGCCCTTTGACTCCCCCAGAGGCCCAGAGAGGTTAAGGTCCTGGGCCAGTATCACACAGCTTATCTGGCAGCCAGTTGGACTTTCTGAACCTGGAGGTCCCTAAATTCTAAAACGCTGTGATACCCCCAGCCCGGCCCACGGTCACTTCTTAAGGGACAGAGAGTTGGAGGGTGATGATGGGGGAGTCCTTTACATGTGCCTTAGGGAGCCAGGCCAGAGCCTCCAGTGTGGGGAGGGCGGGGAGCCACCAGGCGGCAGGATCGGGTACCAGGCCCCGCTCCTTTGCTCCCCAGTGAGGGTCAGTTGCTCTGAGCCAGGGAGGAGAAGCAGGACTCCAGGGATGGAAGGCACTGGAAAGCCACTTCTCTAGCGCCGGCCGAGGGCACCCCCGGGCTCAATCTCCTTTTCTCTCTGCCTGGCTCCTGGCTCCAGCCCTCTCTGGCTGCGGTTTCTGTATTTCTCTATCCCTGTCTCTGCTGGCCTTGCTTTGCATCTCTCTGTCTCTCACTCACATAGCTCCCTGTGTCTCTATATCCTGCTTCCTTCCCTTTCTTCTCTTGTCAGTCTCTCCCCATGTATCTCTCCCTGTTTCTGCCTCTCCTGCATGTCTCTCTCCTGTGCAAGGCCTCTCTCTCTCCCTGCCTGTTTCTCTCTCATTTCTCCTCTCCCTCCTCTTCCTCTCCCTCTTCCCCTCCCTCCTTCTCCATTTCCCCTCTGCCCTGTCATCCAACTCATCTGGGACAGAGAACGGATCTGGGTAGGAGAGTGACACAGCAGGGCTGGCAGGTAGGCTGGAGGAGGGGAGGGCAGGGCAAGCACACAAGAGGCTACTGCAGAGGTCCGGGCAGGCAGGGGCCAAGTCTAAGCCCCGTGAAAGCCATGGGTGGAGGAGAGGACGGTTCTGAGAACCGCTGTAAGGGAGGGGGCCTCGATGATGCTGTGGGGCCTGGGAGAAGGGCCAGTAGCCGGGAAAACTTCCAGGAGGGGAGACGAGGAAGGGAGGGCGGGGAGTGGAGTGGAGGGACAAGAAGGGGCAGATGTTGAGACCTGAGGCCAGCTTGGAGAGAGCTTTGAATGCTGACCAAGAGCCTGGGCTTCAGCCCGTGGGGCGGTGGCTTTTTATGTGAATCTGATGAAACTCCAGAACTCTCCCCTGACAAATGTGTATGCCCGATGTCTGGCACCCAGGTCAAGGCTTCTGGGACACTTTGAAGTTCTTCCATGAGCCACAGAGACCCCAGAATATGAAGCTGGTTCCAGCCACTGGGGAGGCATTGAGGGTTTTTGAGCTGAGGAGATGGCAGACATGGAGCTGCACTGTAGGAAGGTGACTCTGCAGCAGTGTGGCCTTAACTGTGCAGCAGAGAGGCCTCTGGCAGCCTGGCCCACTAGGCCTAGGGCCTCCCAGAGTGTCCCCTGCTTCCTGGAGACCCTGCAGGCTGCTTGGACCTAACACAGGGGAGTGGGTCCAAGCCCTGAGCCAGGGTAGCTGCAGCCCAGGACGCTAAGCCTCAGAGGGAGGGGCTGAGGCCCTCTCCACACTGCTGCCAAGGACCCTTGGTCCTAAGTGCCTGGGCCTGGCCCAGGGAGACGGGGCCCTCACAGCTACCCACAGTAGCCCTGCTCTGCCAGGCTCAGCCTAGTCTGGTCCCTTCCTACCCGCCCGCTCACCTGCCTCCTGTCTTGGATGCCCTGGGTTGAGTCTCTACCTCCTCAGACAACATCCATTGAGGCAGGAAGCGGGCCCAGTGTGGGTGTCGTCCTCACCCTGCCAGCTGGGCCAACCTGGAGTTTTCAGCAGCGACCTCAGTTTGCTGTTCCAACACCCGCTGCACAGATAGGGAGCCTGAGTCCGAGAGAGCGCTGAGATTTGCCACTCATTCTCCTGCAGGCTGGCGACCCAGGCAGGCCCCCAGGCTTTCAGCCCCAGGGCTCTCCTGCCTGTGCCGAAAGGACAGTCCTCCAGTCCTCCAGTGCCTGCACATCACCTTAGTGCCCCATCACCTAAAAAGCCCAGGTCCTGTCCCAGTTATGCCCTCCACTGAGGCTGCCTGAGCCACTTGGAGCGGAACTCATTGCTATTGCCATAGCTACCATTTATTAAGCTATTGCCATAGCTACCATTTATGAAGTGCCTACGATGTGCCAGACACTTGACATCATGACCCACCGTGTAGGTGACAAGTTACCACGTTGTGTAGATGAGGAAGCCGAGGCTCAGAGGAGGTGAGTAAGTTGCCTGTGCTTATCCTGCTAGTAACTGACAGAGCCGAGATCAGGACCCAGGTGTGCCCAACTGCAAAGCCCAGGCCTTTCTTCCATGCCATATCCCTTTCTCTTCCTGTCATACAAAAGGGGCATCAATTTGGCTTCCCTAGAAACTTGGGAGACCCAGGAATCTGTCCCTAAAACCAGAGGTCCAGGCACCCTCCTGGCTCCCAGAAGACCAGCCAGGAGTCAACTTTAGCAGCCAGGGAGGCCCTCAGCTGCTCCCTTTCCTTTAGCAGAAGAACCGCAGGGGAGCAGGAGATGCCTGTGAACCTGGTCTCCAGGGTTCTAGCTCTGCCATTGACAGAGCTATGTGTCATGGCCTCATTGACTCCCCTCTCGGGCTGAGCCTCTGTCTCCCCCTCTCAATCTGGAGGAGCTGGGATCACGGCTCCCAGAGGGCCATGCCAGCCCAGTGCCTGCCATTCCTTGGCTAGAAGGAGGTACCTCGGTGCCCTCTGGGCAGAAGCTTTGCCAAGCTAAGGGTTTGGCATGTCATGTTTGCCTGCTCTGTTCAAAGGTGACTGTCTTATTCCAGCAAGGAGCCACCCCAAGGGTGGCCCACTCCAAACCCCAGTGACTCACTTACAGAGTGAGGGGCGGGCGGGCGGGAGCGCTCTCTGTGGCTCTTGGCGTCTGGTGGAGCCCACGGTCCCACGAGCCCACGCCGGGCGGGAACTTGTGTCAACCACTGGCTCCTGTAAATCGCAGGGCTAGGACAAGGTGGGATTGTCGGCGGCCCTCAGAGAGAAAACTCAGCCTGTGTGCTCCGGGGAGCTGACCCGGGGGGACCCTGGGCCCTGCTCGGTGGCATTAAGGAGCCCTCCATCTGGTACCATCGTCAACCACTAGCTGATGCTGACACAGAATTTCGGCTGCGCGAGAGAGTGCGTGTGTGTTCCAAGGCCAGCAAAGGCTCAATTCTTCCGATTTGGAAAAATCCGTTCAAAGGAAGGAAAATTGAGGATGAGGAACTGAAGATAGCTTGATTCGTGTTTCCTCAGTCTGAGACTCAGCTGGTTCACAGCAGATTATCTCCCTGGATGTCTAACAGAGGAAACCCAGGCTCAAAGAAGGCTGGGCCCCAGGAGGGAGGGCCATGGCTGGGCCAGAATGGACATGTGACCTTTTATCTCCCAGCCCAGAGCTCTGACCATCCTGCCGTCCTGCCCCCCTCAGCCAGGGGCCGGCTCTACCCTTGGCCCCGGTGGAGTGTGGACCCTGGACTCCTCTGACCTTAATTTGGACTCAACAGCTTCCCCTCTTTGAAGCACAGCATCAACGGACGCTTCTACTAGGAGGCTTCCCAGGTGGGGCACCCAGAGCCCTGCCTTCAAAGAATTTATCATCTTCCTAAGGAGACAGAAGGGAATTCAGGAGTAAAACCAGAAAAATAATAATGACCAATGCTTACATGGTACTGACTCTGCACCAGACAGTTCTGTTCTAAGGGCTTTTCATGTGTTAACTCATTTGATTCTCACAACAACCTATAAAGTATTGTCAGTCCCATTTTACAGATAAAGAAGCTGAGGCACACTGAGGTTAAGTAACTTCCCCTTGGTCACACAGCTAGAAATCTGTGTAGCCTGTTTCTTGAGTCCACACCACCAAAGAAGATATCACGTGACAAGTTTTAGCTCCTCCTCAGTGCTAGGCACCATCTTCAGTATTGGGGACACAGTGGTGGAAAGAAGAGACAAGGATCCTGTCCTCAAGGAACTTGCCACTCTTCCTTCATTCACTCATCCATCCATCGCCCATCCATCATCCGTTCATCGTCCATCCATCATCCAAATATCACCCATCCACCATCAATCTATCATCCACCCACCCGTCATCCATCCATCTGTATCTATTTTTACTCACTACGGTATCCCTCGTGCTCAGCACAGTGCCTGGCACATAATCCTCAACCAATATTTGTTGAAGGAATGAAGAGATGAAGACAGACTGGGGCCATGCCCAAGAGCTCTGGGCTCCAGTCCTTTACCCTCTCTCAGTCCAGCCCAGTGGGTAGTGAACACTGCCCAACTCACCTCACAGGATTCTTGCGAGGCTCTAATGGTGAGTAGACAAGTGCTTTGCAAACTGTAAAGGGCTGTGAAGACATAGCATCAGGCTGTTGAGCTGCTGTGCGGGCGCCGAGGCCTGCAGAGCTGGGTCTCCCTCAGGTCTGGCTGGTGAGCCCTGTCAGACGCTTCCCCTTGGTCTGCCAAGAGGCCCAGAAAGGAAAGGAAATTGACATTTAACGAGCATCCGCGATGTGCCAGGGCTTCACACACTTTAACCCTCTCTTCTCTTTTCTTGTACAGATCAAAGAAATGGAAGCCCAGAGAGGTCTGTCATTTGTGTAAGGTCACACGGCCAATGAGGAGCAGAGTCCAGGCTTGAACCTGAGGCTGTGAGCCCCAAAACTTGTGCTTGTGACGGTAGCCCACACCACCTCCCTTTAAAGGGATGTTGCTGCCTCCGTGCATTCCAAATATCCTTAAGTTCCCCACTGTTCAAGGTCACAGAGCAAGCTCCTGGCAGAGTCTTTTACAAAATGTTTCCATTCAGTTTTTGCATTGATTATTTCCTTTTTGCTTTATAGGAATTTCCCCCCCTCTTATTTGTAAAGAAAAGCCAATGTAAATGTTCTCCCACACATAGGTTAACCCTTGTCTGACAGAGGTGGATTCTGGGTAGCCATTTCGGAGAGGGGATGGAAGGTCAGCCTCTTGCCAGGGCTTCCTGCAGGGCCTTTTCTCAGACCCTTGCGATAGTTCACACTCAGGTGTGGCTGTGCTGCCTGACATCACCCGTGGCAGAAGCCCCTGACTCCCAATTTACCAGCTTCCTATGACCCTCAGCACAGGGCAGCCTTCTAGGACCCAAGAAGAAACCATGCCCTGAAACCTAGAGGCCAGGGAACAGTCTTCCTGGAGACTCTACTCGTGTACCGCAGGCTGGGACAGAAAAAGAAACACAGCCACTGTCCTGGGCCACCCACCGAGGGCCCGGCACAGCACCGGGCAACGCACCAACATCCTCTCTTTGTGTCTTCTCAGCAGGAGGGGTTGGTCTCAATAACCCCATTTTACAATGGAAAGGGAAGCTGAGGCTCAGAGAGGCAAAGTCATCTGCCCAAGGCCGCACAGCTGGCCAGGGGCAAATTGGGCGTAAGACAGGACCCTTGTTTATAAGTTGCTTTAAGTCAGGGGCTAAAAATAAAACATTGTGCACTTGAAACGACAAGGTACCTCCTCTGGGCCAGGCACCAACCGCAGTCCTGGGGACCTGGTGCAACAGGGAACCGGTGGAAGAAAGCCCCAATTCTGCTAAAGACTTGCCGAGGGACCTTGAGTGGGTCACTCTCCTTCTCTGAGCCCAGCATTTGCCCTGTGTGAGCTGAGTGGATTGAGGGTCTGAGTCTTTTATACTCTTTCTCATATGCTGTTTGGGTACCAATTTGCAAGTAGAATTTAGGGGGCGGGGAACATGGCTGTGCTTTGTGGAGCAGTGCTGCAGTACGGCTGAAAGTTACTAAAAAGCTCTCTTCCTGCCACTCAGAGACCCCATTACCAACACCCCAAGGGGCAAAATTCCCAGAGGAGTTAAGGTAGCTGGGATTAAAACACCCCATTCCTGACCCACATCACCATGTGGGGGGCCAAACAGAAGAACTGCAAGCCCCGGGCCAGATACCAACGGGAAGCAGGGAAGGCACCAGGCCTTCCACGCCAGTGGACGGTGGACGGTGGACGGTGGACGGTGGACGGTGGGTGGGATGCTCTCTGAGCTCCGCACACCAGCGGCTCCTGCCCCGCCCTTCTCCTGGACAGCCCCTCACCCCTCACCCCAAGACACATCGCCCCGCTGCCCCCAGCCCCTCAGCAGAGGCTCCTCCTGTCGTTGGCTCCAATTCCAGCAGGCTGGCCATTTAAGGCTCCACCTCACCCCTTTAAATTCTATTTTTTCAAACCACATTCTTGAACTTGGCAGATAACGTGGCAGCCCGACAAGAGCCCTATTTACTCGGAGAGCCGTGAATGGGCCCTTTATAACAAGCTTCATTAATATTTCTACCTATTGGCCAGCTCTCCATTTCCTCCCCCTATACAAACAGATTCTCCACACAGAAAGACTTTTCAAATGCTCTTGTTGACTTTCCCCAAATAGGGAGGGCAGCCAGGCTGGCCAGGGTGTGTGAGTGTGTGTGAGTATGTGTGCAGGGGAGGGGGCGTCTGTGGGCGTGCGCCCGCCAGCCTGGTGCAGGAAGGAAAGAGGCCCACTATTCATGGGCAGGGGCGGGCAGCCCGGGTGAGTCCAGGTATGCTGCATCTCACAAAGACACACTGAGTCCAGCCTGCGCCGTGAATTCCAGAGCCCTGGCCGGGGGAGCCGGACGCTCCCTCCTCAGTCCCTGCTGCCGGGCTGGGTGACTCTAGGCAAGTCCCTTACTCACTCTGGGCCTCACCGTTCTTATTTGTCAGTTGGGTCTACACCCTGTCACTCAAAGTGTGGTCCATGCACCAGAGCAGCAGCATCGCTTGAGAGATGCAGATTCTCTGGCCAGATGCGCTGGAGCAGAATCTGCATCTTGAGATCCCCGGGGGATATGCGTGCACAATGAGGTTTCAGAAGCATCAGATCTACGGCACGTGCCCCTCCGCCACCACCAGCGCTGTTCTATGGCTCACAGGCCATCACAGACCTTCAACATCATTGAGCCACCAAGGCTATTTTGTTCCCTACTTGGTGACCACAGGCCTGGCCCGTGGTTAGGGCTCAGGAAATAAATGAACGAACAGAAAAGTGCATTGTCAAAGTCCAAAGCCTTGTGCTAGTGACAGAAATTCTTCCTCTTCAGCATTTGAGAACGTGTGAAGAACAGCCTGCTCTGTCATTCGGAAGATCACACGGCATTGAAAGGGATCGCCTAATATTGCAACGGATGGGGTGAGCTCGCTGTCTTTTGGCGATATGCAAACAGAGGCTGGAGGGCCTGTGAGGGCGCGGAGCCCCACATGTAAAGGATGTGCCTCTGGGGCTGAGGAAGAACCGCTGCAGAGAATGTGGTGCGATCTCTGCGCTTGCTTACGGGGGCATGGTGGCAACTTGGAGAGAGGCAGAGCCACATCTTCAACTGATGCTGCCCCCGGTGAGGACGTGGCAAATGGCTTCACTTCCTTTCCATTTGTTCATGTGATGAATGTTTTTCCAAACTGTCTGGCTGTCTGCTGGACCTTGGGGACATGACGGTTAATAAAACAGACTTTGTCCTTGCCCTCATGGGGGAGAGAGACCATCAACAAGTAGATTAAAAATTAAATTCAAATTATGAGGAGGAAGCAGAGGAGGGTGAGAGACAAGTTGTGGGGGGGAGTGGGGGGGTTGGAGGGAACTTATTAGCCAGGGGAGTCGGGGAAGACATCACTGAAAGGTGAGCTTTTAAATTTAAACCTGAAGACAGAGGAGCCAACCATGTGAGGAGCTGAAGGAAGGGTGCTCTCAGCAGAGGGAACAGCACATGCTAAGGTCCTGAGGCAGGAAGTATTTAGTGCTTTGCAAGGGGTCAGGGTGGCAATAGCATTCCACATGCAAGGGGGAGAGGGATCTATGATGGGTGGCAATTTCCCAGACCTGCTGGGAGGAAGGATGGCACAGAGTAGGTGCTCAGAGCATAACGTTTTGGCTTTTAATCGATCTTCAGGCCTCTGTGGCTGCTTCAGGCCCCTATCAGGATGGCTGCCTGCTCTTTCCATCTCTCGGGAGCAGCCCAGGAAGTACCCAGCCTGGGCCACGGCCCAGGACGGGGCCAGCTGAGCTGGAGGGGGTTGAATGAGCTGCCTGTGTGTGTCTTGGCTACCTACATCTTACCTTTTGGGGGAGGGGTGGCCTGCCCAGCTTTGGCTAGCCTAGATGGCTTGGACAGCAATCCCTGACGCCCTGCCTTGGTCTCAGCAGCAAAGGCCAGACCCTCTCAGGAACACAGAAGCCTCTGGCCAGCCCACACCCCACTCCCTGGCCAGCCCTTAAGTACCAGGCTGGAAATAACCAGTTCTCTCCGCCCCTAGGGGCCATGGGCTCACCCACCACAGGGGCTGGAGTGGCTGGACAGAGTGAGGCAGGATGGCTGTCCCGAGAGAGGCCTCTTGGATTCTCCCAGCTGGGAGGCCCCTACTCTCAGGCTGTGGGGGGTGGGGAATTCAAATCCTGGATTTGCCACTGACCCCCCAGGAGTGCTTCAAAAGCTGCCTTAGCAATCTGAGCCTCAGCTTTCTTATCCATGAAACGGAGTTGATCACTCCCTCTGAGGGTCACTGTGAGAAATAACATAATAGATGTGTGAGTTTTGTAAACTGGAAAGTGCAATGCACATCGAAGGGTTCATGGCTCGGAGGAAGAGTTCACGTCATATTCGAGGTCATGAAAAGGCAGTTCTGGCGTACAGTCCCAACTCTAACCTCTGGATAGATCACAGCACTTCTGAGAGTCTCAGTTTCCCCAGCTGTAACATCTGGACCCTTGTCCTGACCTCAGTGTTGTTACGAGAATCCAATTAGTTCAAACGATGTAGGCACTGAGCACCTACTATATACCTTGTTCACAGCATTCTAGATGTCTCGCAGAGGGGAAGGGCCCCTTTCCTTCTTCAACTTCAGGGAATCCTTTCCTGAGGCTTCAAGATAATCCAAGATGTACTCAGGAAACCATCAAAGGACGGGGAGAAGAAGACGTCTAGGTCTCAAACTTGGCCCCCAGAGTCAAGTTGCTGGTCAAGAACCTGTCTCATTTTCTTACTGTCCCTGTGACTTTGGCCAAGTTACTTAGCTTCTGCAAGCCTCAGTTTCCCCACCCATAAAGTAGGGAGATTATGAATACCACAGTGGCTGTTGCTGTGATGAAATTACATCAGTTGAGAGCTGAGCTCAGTTCTCGGCCCATTGTGTTTGATTAATCATGTTTGCTGCTAATAGAAGTTGGTGGTTGTAGTAACAGTCATAAAATAGTAGTAGTATAGATACCAGTAGTAGCAGTAGAGGTGATGATATAAGGAATAATAGTAATAGTCACAGTACTGGTAGTAGCAATAGTATTAAGAAGTACCAGTAGCACTAATAGTAGCAGTAGCAGAAGTACTGGTACTGCAAGGACTGGTGGTGGTAGTAGTAGTAGAAGTGCTGGTTGTACTAATAAACAGTGGTAGCAATAGTGGTAGAAGTAGTAGTGGACGTACTAGTATGATGCTAGTAATAGGAGTGCCAAAAGAGAGAGGCAAGACTGAGAGAATTCAGCCCCTTTTACTTCTGGGGAGATGGGACAGGGTCTAGTTTATGGAAATTGGAAAGGAGAAGGGTCCAGAGAGATGAGGTTGACAGAAATGAAGGGGTGCAGGGCCCCAGAAACTGGTGCTCATCAAATCCTCTTAGGCTTGGTGGGGGAATATGATTCTGTTTCAGGGACAGCGTCTTGGGGTGGGGGGCCGGGCTGTGTCTCCACCTCCCGCTCCCCCAGGGAGGCAGGGACAGTGTTTGCTCCCAGAAATCCCAGAGCCCTGGAGGAAGCAGGGTCTTGGGTGCCTCTGGTCCACTGTCCTCTACACACACTGAGGCTCCGTGTGTGTGTGTGTGTGTGTGTGTGTGTGTGTGTGTGCGTGTGTGCACGCACGCGTGTGTGTCTCCCTTGGGTCGCAGAGTAGGGAATGATGACTTTGTGGCCTCGGGAGACGTGCTTCCTGCTGCTCCAGCGGGCCAGCTTTGAGGGTTTGGCGGCTGGGCTTATGTGGAAGCTGCAGCTTCGCGTTCCAGCTCCTCAGCTGCCAGAGGGGCGAGTCAGCAGTGGGGCCTGGCACCCACCCAGGCAGGAACTCAGCGGCCTCATGCTGATAAGGTGGGCGGGGCTTCCTGGGAAGAGCTTGAATAATTACAAGGAGGGGCACTAGGGCATCATCCCCAGGCTCTGCTCATCTGGAAGAGTGAGTGAAGATGAGTTTCTAGCCAGAACCATTACCAGGGCTTCCATGGAAATTTCTACCTTCTGGCAGTTTGAGTATGATCCCACTAAGCAACAGTTTGCTCTTCAACTTGTCCCACTGCTGGGCCTTTGTTCGTGCTGTTCCCTTTGCCTGAAATGCTCTTCCTCTCCCTTCTGCCTGTCCCAATTTCTACCCATTTTTAAAGCCTGTCTGAATGCTACCTCCTCCAGGAAGTCCTTCCAGATTCCCCAGCCCTTGCTCTCTGGTCAGGATTCACTTTCCTCACTGGTGTTCCCATGGCAGTCGGTTCCAGCTGCTATGGGTAGTTCAGTTTAAGAGACATGCCCTGATTCACCAACCAGTCCCTGCCATCAGAGAACTTAGAGTTCTCCCAGGCAGACAGATGTTGCTGCCCCATCACTACCTCCACTAGATGGGTTCAGGTCCTGGGGCTGGTAGTTGTGGGAGGGTGTGGGTCCTTAGAGGAGGGCTCCCATGCCAATCCAGGAGGACTTCCTGGGAGAGGATGCAGCTTCTCTAGGCTCAACCAAACAACACCCACGACACAGTGGATCGTTAGCACCTAGTTTGTGGCCTGGCACACAGTGGGTGCACACAGTGGGTGCTCTGAATGTGCTTAATTCACATTCAAATTGAATGTGCAGCTTCGCCTCACACACTGGACAGCTTTCTGTCACCTGTGTAGAGGAAATCTAGAAAGGAAGAAAAATCTGGAAAACTGTTAATGGATCCCACGGTCCCTGCAGGCAGGGCCTGTGGACAGTTCTGCTCTTTTCCATGAGTTCAGTGGATTCTAAGCCAAACAAAAGGGAATCTCGGGCAGCAATGAGATGGCTTATCCGGAAGTCTGGTCCCAAGAGAAGTGTAGATGTTCTAGATAAAACAGACACAAGGTCTCAAAAGGCCCATCAGATCTGAGAAATCACTCTACCAGAACATAGCCCAACACACACACTGAGTGGGATGACTTGGTCATCAAGAACAACTGAAAGCCGAAGTTGTCAATCCTGGCTGTGCATTAAAACCATCTGGAGTGCTTTGGAAACACTGATGCCTGGTTCCCACCCCCAAACCAATTAATCAGAATCTCTGTGGGTGCGGCCTGGAGTCCCCAGGTGATTTTGATGCCAGGGGAGGAGCTCCACTGCCTTAAAGTATCACTCAACATTCCCCAGGGAAGAAGGCAGGGGGGGTATGAAAGCCCATAGGGGAGCATGTTGCAAGAGAGACGGTAAAGTTCAGACATATTGTGTAGGTAAAAGGTCAACTTCAGTCAGCCAAGTTCAGCTTTGCAGAACAGCTCACAGGAAGAGGCTGCAGAGAGTAGAGGACAGAGCACAAGTTCTGGCGACTGACAGATCCCCACTATACCACTTAGTGGGTGGAGATCCCTACTACACCACTTGGGCAAGTTACCCAACATCTCAGAGCCTCAGTTTTCTTATCTGTAAAATGGGCACAATTATAGTGCCAATCCAGAGGATTGCTTTGAAAACTACTTGAAGTAGAAAAAATAACCAGTGTTCAATAAATATTAACTCCCAGCCCTCTGACCCATGAAGGTTCCAGACACATGAGGCATCATTGTGCAAGAGATGGTCCTTAACGCCCCTTAACTTTCTTACATATTAACATTATTGCTTTTAGGAGAAGATATCCAGCTCACAGGTAAGTCGTTCCTGGGTGAGCAGTGGGCGGACTGAGGCAGGGGAAAGCTGTTTCTGTTTCTAGGGAGAAGAGCTGAGATCCTGGAAACAACAGGAGGTTCAACAACCCTGGGTCCTTTGATTTCTCAACCACCCTTCAGGCAGTATCATTTCCTCTTGCTGGACTTTCATGCCTTCATCAGACAGACAGACAGACAGTGAGTGTGCCTCTGTGCCAGGCCCTGTGCTGGGCATGGGGATGGGATCCCTACCCTCACCAAGCTCCTTGTCTAGCAGGAAGCCTGGCATGGCTGCCGGTACCTACCACACACAGCAGAGAAGCCATGTGAGGCTTTGGAGGAGAGGAGCCAGGCATTTAAGGGGAAAGAGTGATGGCCTGGGTGTGCCAACAGGTTACTCTCTCCATCTTGTCCTAAAATCATTACTCTTGATCACGAACGCAACTGTTGCTCTAGCCCGTGCTGGCCCCCTTCAGTTTTTCCATCTGCAAAATGGGTTAGGGGGCCAGAGAGACATTCATTCAGTGATCCCTTAAGGTTCCTGTTTTGGAGAATTTTGTGAAATGAGTCCTGTGGCCCACATTGATGTTTTAATGAAAGATTACAGCAAGCTCTGTTTGGAAAATTTCACAACAGGCCTTGGACCCATCTGGCTTTTCCTCCATGGGGGATACAAGTGGAGCAATGACAGATGGGTGTCGTGTGATAAAGGGAGACCATCCTCCTCACTGATCTTCTTTATCATCTTTCTTCCACCTCAATCCAATGCAAGTCTGTCTGGCAGGGTGAGCCCCAGGCTGGGCTCAGTCTCTGTACCTCAGTCTCAGTACCTCAGTGTGAGACTCAGTCTCTGTGCTCAGTCTCTGTGCCTCAGTCTCTGTACCTCACAAATGGGGATGAGCCCTCCTGTGTAATGTGTCAGGGAGAGCAGAGGGCACTGACACTCGGGCTTACCAGGGCCCCCTAGAGCCTGTCCTCCACCCTCTGCGAACTCCAAATTTGTAGCACACGGTTGGGTCCAAGAGGCTAGCTTGGGGAGAGTGTCATTCAGCTTCTGGGCACATCTGAGAGTAGCTTTGTGGCAGGAGCTGATGATCTCAATGATAAACGGGTCTCTAAATGAGTCCTTACAACATGAAGCTGAGAGTCTGTGGTTAGGAGAGGAAGGGAGGGAGGAGAGACAGAGACGGAGGTCAGGGAGGGATGGAGGGATGCATCCAGCAGCCCTCGCGCCAGCCTCCCTTCCTCCTTCCCGGCTCCTTCCCTTCTTCCGACCAACATCTGTTACATTCCTACTGCATGCAGGGCCCTGGCTCGGAGGCCCTAGGGATGAAGCCCACAGAGTCCCTGCTTCCCGACAGAGAGGAAGAGCAACGCAGTGTGGTCAGCACTGTAATGGGGGGAAGCCAGGAGGTTGTGAGGACACGGATGTGGTTCCAACCTGACCTCATGGGGCGGGGGGTGTGAGGGAAGGCATTCTATGGATGGGAAGGCTTGCAGGACAAATCCACCAGGGAGAAGTGAGTGCTCCTGGCAGAGGGAACAGCAGGGGCAAAGGTTTAAAGGGATCAAAGAAAAGCCTAGGAAAGCTTTGGGCTGGAGCACAGGATGCAGGCGTTGGGGGCTGTGGGGAGTGGAGACGGACAGCCAGAGGGGGCAGCTGGAGAAAGAGCCCAAATGGCCTTGAGTCTGAATGGCCTTCAGTCCCAGCCAGGGGACCTCAGACTTCATTCTGAGGCCCCAGGGATGAGGGTAGGGTTTTCTCAGGGCGGGGGATGGCTGGGGCTGAAGGGAGGACAGTGGACTGAAGGAGCTAGAACCAGGAGCAGGGTGTGTGTGGGAGGGTCCCCTGATTGCTCAATGTGGCTTTTATTCATTGCCTCGAGAAGCACTTCTTGAGGGCCTGCTCATCCCCGTGCACAGCACAAGGCCGGCCAGCCCCTCCACAGTGCACAAGCTCAGGAGAAAATGTATAGAAAGAGCGTTGACAAAGCCTCCTTTGTGATGAACCCTGGGGCCGTGTTGGCATGATGCTCTGCTGCCCTCTAGCGAGGCCTGGCGATGCACCCCTGCAGGGTCCAGCCAGCTTCTAAGATGTGCTGAGCTTCTGTACATGCCTTCTCTCTATCCCTCCCTCAACCACAGGAGTCCCACTGCTCCCTAGGAAAAGGGGCGGTCTGGAAGTGGAGGACAAGCTCAAAACAGGGTGATGAGGGGAGGTGGACACAGAGGGACTCAGTCCCAGCTGTGGGAACAGGCAGCATCAGGGTCAATGAGGGGCTTGGGGCCCAGGTACTGCATCTTGAATTTTCTCAAGTGAATAAACACAGACTACATACAATGGTAACAAAGATGATGGTGGTGGAGACGGTGGTTGCAGTGACTAATGATTATGGGCACTGCTGGTTATTGGCAGTGCTGATTACGCGCACTGCTGGCAGGTATTGGTGATGGGGTGATGGTGGCAGTCGTGATGACAAAGACAGAGGTAGAAATAGTGGTAGCGGTGATGGAGGTGGTGGTTAAAATGACTGTAAAGCTACACAGAATGTTCTTGTATATGTCCTTAGGCGGAAGTGTGCACTCATTTCTATTGGGCACAGACCTAGGAGTGGAATTGCTGGGTCATAGGACAGGTATATGTTGAGCTTTAGTAGATGTTGCCAAACAGTTTTCCAAACAATGGTCGTATTTACACTTGTCATGTGTAAGTTCCTGGTGCTCCACAACCCCACAAACACTTAGCGTTGTCTGTTTTGTTCACTAGAGTATCTCAAATGCCTGGAAGCCTGGCATAGAGAGGAGGCTTAATGAAAATCTGCTGCATGAATGCTCCACGTGAGGGTGGCAGATGTTCACATTCACCATGAGAGACCAGAACCAGAACTTTGCTCCTGCTTGTAGACACCCAGTGACGGCCACATTCGGATCCAGGTTGGGAGCCTGGTGTAAACGTCCTGACCAAACAGCTCGTCACACCCCAGGTGCACATGTCCCTTGTCTCTGCACTTGTCTCAAAATCCCTTCAGTGTGGCTCCCCTCACTCCAGTTTGAGGAGGAACAGCAATCTGATGAAACCCATGCACACTAAGATGTGAGTGACTCATAGACCTTAACCCTCGTTCACTTACTGGGTTTACGACATGAAAAAAAGGCAACCTGCCACAGCAGACAGCAAAGAACTTAGAGTTCCTGGTTTTGGATTTAAACTCTCTCAGTTGGGCCACTTACAGCTATTTTCTCCTTAGACAACTTCCCCTGCCTATCTCTATTTTCCTGTTATGTTTTATTCTGTTTTCATTTGAAAAACAGCAATGGTAATTCTTGTCCTATCCACCTCAAGGATTCAAAAAATATAATAGATTAAGGAACTTCAGAGTTGAAAAGACTCTTGGAGATCATCTAGGGATTTTTATTTTTGCTTTTAAATAATTCTTTACAATATATGAATCACTTTCAATTATAGTTTCACTGAAATCACAGAACTATATAAAATAAGGGCAGGATCATTAATCTCTTTTCGTAGGAAGGAAACAGGCTAAAAGGGGAAAGGACTTGCCCAGGGCTCTGCGGTTTGTTAGTGGCAGAGCTGGAGGCGGCTCTTTGCTCTACCTAATTCTCCCTGCAGATCTAGCTAGAAGGCCCTATAAAACCAAAAGGTCAAAAAACAAACAAACAAACAAAAAAAAACCCAAAAGGTCAACTGGGCTCTTGCTTGCATGCCTCCAGTGCATGGGGAACTCACTGCCACCCAAGATAAATCATTTGCTACTTGGGTGGCTCTGATAGTTGGCTGTCATTTGTGGTGGTATAGAGCATGTTTTGTCAAGAGGGGGTGATTATTAGAGCTTTCATTCTAATGTTTCTTTGAAGGAAGAGGAATTTACAGAAATATTCAGAGAACATGCAGAGATAGCCAGAATGGCAATAATTATAACAATCGATACCTACTGATGGTGTCACTTCCCTGTTGGTAACCCTTCATGGGCTTCCTGATTCTCTGAGGAATGCGTCCAGATTCTTTGATGTGCCTTTCAGTGAGCTGAGTCCAGCCTCAAACCAGCTCTCAATGCCGCACACATCTCCCCACCCCATCCTGGCCTTCCTGCAGGATATGCTCCCTCTGCCTGGAACACACTCACCCACCACTCTCACCTCCCTGCTCCTACAGGCCTCTGAATCCCACCCCCTCCTCCAAACCCCTGCACATCAGATTGCACTTACCTGTCTCCGTAGCGCGACTATGAGCTTGGAAGGGGCAGGATCTGCATGTGATTCCTCCACCCGGTGCCCTGCATGAAGAATGGCACTGAATGGGTGATTGCCCCGGCCCAGCATGTTCACAGACGTCTCTGCTGCTCTCATCAGCCAGGCCAGGAGAGAGTTAAACAGCCTCCCTGGCCTTGGATCAGCTCCGGCATTGGAGAGGCAGGAGGCCCAAAGTTTAACCAGATGCTTCAGAGCCTGTTGTCAGCTCAGCTCAAGGAATTCAGTCCAGCCACATCTTCCTGGTGCTGAGACCTGGGCCCCTCCCACCCCTCTAGACCCCTTTCCCCTCCTGGGGCTCTGAGCTAGAGGAAGCTGGAACTGCTGGGGAGGGGTAAGGTGGGGAGGAAGATTACAAAACTGGAGGAGTAGGCAGAGAAAGTAGGAAGAGCCTGGTCCATGCTCTGCCCAGACGTGCTGTGTGGCCCTGGCTGAGTCCTTCCCATCCCGGCCTCAGTTTCCCCATCTGTGCACAGAGGAGGCTGGTCTGGGTGGTCCCTCCTGATGGGACTGGCCAAGGGCAAGTGATCCTCAGACTCGAGTCCCCTAGCTACAGACTCTCTCCACCGCAGAGGTGGCTGTGGGTAAATCTTTAACTAGCTAGCCCTGGGTAGGCCCAGCCTTTCCGGATGGATGGCTGCCTGGGAAGGGGGGGATGAGGGTGGAGGATGGAAGGTGTGTATAGCCAGTCCCAGTGTGGTGAAGGGGAGGGTACTGGGGAGGGAAAAGAACGAGACTCGGGCGGAGCTAACCCGTGTGCAAAGCAGAACATGGAGGAACGCGGGTCCCCCGACGGGTAAGTACAGATTTAGGGAGGTTCAAGGAGCCGCTGGCGCAGGGATGGTTAACTCGCGTTGCTGCCACAGGGACCCCGCGCGGAACCTGGAGCAGGGACCAGAGGGGCCAGAAACGCCCATCCAGGTGGTGCTCAGGTGGGTATAGGTTGGCTAGGAGGGGTCCAAGCGAGGAAGGCACTGACGGAGATTTCAGGATGGACCATCCACCCCCTCCCTGCCTCTTCGGACCACAGGGTGCGTCCCATGAGCGCGGCGGAGCTGCGTCGAGGGGAGCAGAGCGTGCTGCACTGCTCAGGGACCCGGACTCTGCAGGTGAGGACCTCCCACGCACTCCCCCAAAAACACCTACCGGGAAGATGCCAGGTCCCTCCAGGCCAATTTCCCCCAGGCCCCGCACTCCCCCAGGTGAGCCCCGCCCTCCCCAGAGTGCCCCGCCCCCTTCTCCACGGCCCCCTCTCCCAGGTGAGCCCCCCGGGCGGGGGCCCCGACGTGGCGTTCCGCTTCGGCGCAGTGCTGGACGGGGCGCGCACGCAAGAAGACGTGTTCCGGGCCTGCGGCGTGCGGCGCCTGGGCGACCTGGCGCTGCGCGGGTGAGTGAGGCCTGGTGACGCCCCGCCCCCACACGGCCCCGCCCCCTCCCCCCGCCCCTCCCTGGGTACAGCCACACCCCTGCGGCCCGCAGCTTCTCCTGCACCGTCTTCGCCTTCGGCCAGACCGGCTCTGGGAAGACCTACACCCTGACCGGACCTCCTCCCCAGGTGGGCCGATCGCATTCGGAGCCCGCAGGGGTCAGGGGTCGGTGGGCGAGAAGCCCTGGGGAGCCGCAGGCAGCGCAGACTCCCAGAGGGAAGCGACGTGGACGATGAGGCCCAGCCCCATTTATTTGCAGACAAGGAAACTGAGGATCAGGGAGGTGAAGGCACTTGGCCAGTCTAGAGCACCTGGGTTCAAATTGTGTCCCCTTTATTTACTAGCTCTCAGTTTCTTCATCTGTAAAATGGAAGTGATAGTACTGACTGAGAATTAAATGTGATGTTGTATGGGAATTGGGCACAGTGCTCTACAAAGGGTAATTATAACTGCAGCGGCGGTGGTGGTAAGCCAGCCCCAGGCTCAGCTGTTTCTTCCCCCAGGGGGAGGGCGTGCCCGTACCCCCCAGCCTGGCCGGCATCACGCAGAGGACCTTCGCCTGGCTGTTGGACCGCGTGCAGCACCTCGGTGCCCCTGTCACTCTCCATGCCTCCTATCTGGAGATCTACAATGAGCAGGTGGGGGACTGAGAAGGCTAGAAAGACAGCCCACAAGGAAAAGGAGGCATTTCTTTCCAAGGAGGCTGGGTCAAGGGGCAGAATAGATGGGGGACTGTCGACCATGAGGTCTCAGGGTGGATGAAGCAAGAACTCAGAGAGGCCCCTCCCTCACCCTCCACCCTCCTCTCTCAGGTCCGAGACTTGCTGAGCCTAGGGGCTCCCCAGCCCCTCCGTGTTCGCTGGAACAAGACGCGGGGCTTCTACGTGGAGCATCTTCGGGCGGTGGAGTTTGGGAGTCTGGAGGCCCTGATGGAACTTCTGCAAATGGGTGCGTGCTATTTCAGGGGAGCTCTGGGGTACGAGAGATGCCCATTTTTCACTTGTTCAGTGAGTGCCCTCGGGGCCCCAGCCTGGAGCTGTGGGTTCAGAGATGACCCTTGGGGGAGAAAAGAGCCAGCAAACCAACAATTCAAATACAGCCCAAGAATGTCCCCCACCCCTACCCCCCAGGCCTCCTGATTTTGCCTTCCAGACTCTTCCCACCCTCCTCTCCAGCCCTAGGCTTCTGCCTCAGTCAGGCCTCATTTTTCCCCCCTGGAAGGGTCTCCTCCTTTCAGTCCATGCTTCTCCATGTAGCAAACCACATCCCGCTTCCCTTCCAGACCTTTCCAGTGCCATGAGAGTAAAGGCCATACCTCCTAGCCTAGCCTAAAGGCCCTTCAGTTCCACTCTCATTCATCCATTCATCAGATTTTTATTGAGCACCTACTGTGGCCGGCATCAGGGACACTGAGACCCTGGGCTCGGGCCGAGCATTGTGCCGTGCCTCCCAGCTGATCTCTTTGTCTGAGTTTCTCTCCGTCCACACAGCAGTGGGAGAGATGTTGATAAATGTGAATCAGACTGACATTCTTCCACTCAGTTCTCTCCAGCCCCCTTTCACCGATCTGTGCTAGAGCCCGACCAGCACCCATCATTCTACTCTCCTGCCTCTGTGCCTTTGCACTGGTTGGGCCCTCTACCAGGATGCCTTTTCTCCTTTTTCTTTGTTGGTGACCACTTGCTCTTCCTACCACGTCCAGCTCCATATGTTTTTCCCCTCTAGGTCTTAGCCGTAGAAGGAGCTCAGCTCACACCATGAACCAGGCCTCCAGCCGAAGCCATGCCCTGCTCACACTATACATCAGCCACCAAACTGTGAGTGCCCCAGCTTGGGGAAAGAGCTGGCCCAGGGCCACCCAGCAAGGGTCTGCCTCTGGCTGGGCGTTCACAGGAGGTAATGGTGAAAACCCTTGGCCTTGTGGCTTTGATGGGGACAGCCCCTCCCACGTCCCCATCAAGCCCTGCTCCCCCAACCCCAGCAGATGCCGCCTGTGGATCCCGGGGAACCCCCTGCCGGGGGGAAGCTGTGCTTTGTAGACCTGGCTGGCAGTGAGAAGGTGGCAGCCACAGGATCCCGTGGGGAGCTGATGACTGAGGCCAACAGCATCAACCGCAGCCTGCTGGCCCTGGGTGAGATGTGGGGCCAGCTGGACTGACTTCCTGAATCCCTCCTCTGTGCCTTACCCATAGCTGTCCGCAGTGAGGGAAACCAGAGGAGTTGTAGGGCATGGAGGAGAGTTAAAGAGCTGTGATTCAGAAGCCACAGGCCTCCCTCCGGCCTCGGCTGGCTGTTGTCTCATGCTTTTTCCCTCTTAGAACTTTGTTTATAGATCTATAAATACTGGGGATACAGTTACATTCTAACTGAGGAGGTAGAAACACTCAAGTGCAGAGTGTGAGCCCTCAGACATTCAACTTGTCCCTTGTTGCCTTTGGGAAGACTGAGGCCCAGTGAGGGGAAGGGCACTAACATGTCTTCCCTCCTCCCCATCCCCCAGGTCATTGGGCCTTGAGGTCCTTAACAGCTGGGGCCTTGGCCTTCCTCTGTGCACGCATGGGGAGACGCATAGGGAATGCCTCTTCATGTGATTTATTTGTCAGACATTTCCTGAGCCCCTGCCAGGTGCCAGGCCCTTCGGTGGGCCCTGGGGATCAGGGATGGAGCCCCGTCTGGTGGCAGAAGCCAATCTGAACGGGTAATGAGATCACGTGGAAAGAGATATCTTAGAGACCTACAAGCCTGGGTGGAGATCCTGGCTCTGCAGAGTACCCGCTGGGTGGCCTTGGACATGAAGGGTAACCTTGCCTTCCCCACCCAGGTCACTGCATCTCCCTGCTGCTGGACCCACAGCGGAAGCAGAACCACATCCCCTTCCGGGACAGCAAGCTCACCAAGCTGCTGGCGGACTCGCTGGGGGGGCGTGGGGTGACCCTCATGGTACCTAAGGGGGACTGGCGGGGAGGGCTGGGTCCTGAGGGAGGGCTCCCAGAGAGGAACACTCAGGGGCAGTCCTCCCCAGGTGGCCTGCGTGTCCCCCTCAGCCCAGTGCCTTCCCGAGACCCTCAGCACCCTGCGATATGCAAGCCGAGCTCAGCGGATCACCACTCGGCCCCAGGCCCCCAAGGTGAGTGGAGAGAGACCCAGGCAGAGGGCTGGGCAGGGCAGAGGGTGGGGGATCAGGCAATAGCTGGGGACTGAGTTGGTGTCCCGTTGAAGTCTGGGACTGAGTCATGGTTGGGATTAGGGTCGGAATCTTGATGATGGGGTTATGGTTGGGGGCAGCGGGGGCGGGTCACAGTCAGGGTTATGGAGGGTCTAGGGTGGGAGTCTGATTAGGAACATGATTCAGGGTCTGGCCAACATCCGAGCTGCTATCATGATAGGTCTGAGTTAAGTTGGAGTCTGACGTGGGGTCTTATTTGGGGTCAGAATCTGGGCCAAGGTTTGAACAGAGCTGAGTCTGGGGCTGGACAGGGAGTGGGGCGTAGCTTCGAGCGGGCCCTCCAGGCGCTTCAGTGCTGTTAGGACAAGGTGCCGCCTCCAGATGGATGCAGCCTTGGGCCAGGACTCAAGGCTGACGAGTGGGGCATGGGCTGGATTCTAAGCTCCACTCAGTCTGCAACCCCAGAGCCCTTGTGCAGCGTGAAATGTTTACAACCACAAGCAGCAGCTCTGGGTCTGTTTCTCTGCAGTCCCCTGTGGCAAAGCCACCCCAGCATCTGGACACTGAGCTATTGCAGCTCCAGGAGGAGAACCATCGCCTGCGGTCCCAACTGGGCCAAATGGACCCCAAAGGTATGAGCTCCCTGGGGGTGGAGTGAGATGAGGATAGGGTCTGGGGCTCCTGGGGCTCCAGCTACCTCCCTCTTTCCTGCAGCCTCTGGACTCACTGCGGCCCGGGTGTCCTGGGCTCAGCGGAACCTCTACGGGATGCTGCAGGAGTTCATGCTGGAGAACGAGAGGCTCAGGTAGGGCCCTGCCCACCCCCGTGCCCCGCCCCTCACTGCTGGGCTTCCTCCTTTCCCTGGTCCCTGGCTCCCCTTCTGTCCCCACCTGCCTCCTGGGGCTCCTACTGTGCTGCAGTGAAGAGAGGCTGACTGATACCCCCGCCAGCCCTACCTCCTGTCATGGTCCCGGGGCCTGCTCTTCCTAGGAAAGAGAAGAGGCAGCTGCAGAGCAGCCGGGACCTGGCCCAAGATGAGCAGCGCATCCTAGCTCAGCAGGTCCACGAGCTGGAGAGGTGAGCGTGGCCGGAGACAAGCCTTTGGATGGAGGGCAGGTGGGAAAGGGGTGGCTCAGTGAAACGGCTAGGTCTGATCTCTGGATCCAGACCACCTGGGTTCTGATTCCAGCTCTGCCACCAGCTGTGTGGCCTTGGGTGAGTCATTTAGCCTCTCACTGCCTGGGTTTCCTCTTCTGTAAAATGGGAATGATATAGTACTTGCCTTCCAGGGTTTTTGGGGGGGGGGTTTTATAAATGTTTTTTTCGGGGCACGAACCCGTGTCCCCTGCATCGGCAGGTGGACTCTCAACCACTGCGCCACCAGGGACGCCCTATAAATTTATTTATTTATTTATCTTGGGCTGCGTTGGGTCTTTGTTGCTGCGTGCGGTTTTTCCCTGGTTGTGTTGAGCGGGGGCTACTCTTTGTTGCGGTGCGCAGGCTTCTCACTGCAGTGGCTTCTCCTGTTGCGGAGCATGGGCTCTAGGCACACGGGCTTCAGTAGTTGTAGCACGTGGGCTCAGTATTGTGGCTCGCGGTCTCTAGAGCACAGGCTTAGTCGCTGTGACTCACGGGTTTAGTTGCTCCACGGCATGTGGGATCTTCCCGGACCAGGGATCGAACCCGTGTCCCCTGCATTGGCAGGTGGATTCTTAACCCCTGCGCCACCAGGGAGGTCCTCTAGGGTTGTCTTAAAGATCAGATTGAATAAGTTCATGTGTAAAGCATTGAGAACAGTGCCTGCATGTAGTAAGCACTCCATGAGTGTTTGTTAAAAGCAGGACGTTGGTGCCAGCCTGCTGGTAGCATTGAGGACTACAGACAGACAGACCCCACTGTTCTTTCCAGGCGCCTCCTCTCTGCCTGCTACCTTCCCCAGCCGGGCCCTGGCCCAGCCCCACCGTGTCCCTGTGTGATGGTGCCACCTGCCCCCTGCCACGTGAGTCTCTGCCCAGCCCGGAGAGGGGAGGAGCAGGAATGTCACAGAGCCCCTGACTCAGCCTCTTGCAGGCCCTGCCGCCTCTCTGCCCCTGCCCCTGCTGCCACCTCTGCCCCCTGTGCCAAGCGCCACTGGCCCTCTGGGCCTGCCCACGGAGGGAGCTCCACCTGCCCCAGGTAGGAAAGGCCGAGGTGGGGGGAGGGAAGGCTGGCAATCTGGAGACCTGGATCTAGGGAGTCTGCAGTCTGGAAAGCTCCAGAACTCCGGGGCTCTGATGTGCTGGGCTGGGTCATAGTGGGGAGTGGCTGGTTTTGGGTTCTCTCTGCCCAGGGTTCAAAACAGCTACTTACTCTCCTGCCCCTTCTCCCCATCCTACCTTCTTTCGGGAACGTGCTCTGCTGTTTGCGTACTCATTCATTCACTTAACATGTTACTCATTTATGCATTTACTTAATGAATGAGTTAATGGATGCATTTACTTAGTGAATGGGTGTTCACTTCCTCGTTCAATAACCCTCCTTAAGCTCCTTGCTTCGTGGCAGCCCCTGTTCTGGGCACTGAGGATTCACAGACCTGACATGGTTCCTGCCCTCATGGAGTTCCTTGTCTCCAGAGAGGACATCACAAGGGCCACGCACTGCCCACAGAAAAAGTGACCATGAGCCCACCCCTTTATGCCCACCTGACATTCTTAGTGCCCCATAGGGCAGGTACGGCAGGGATGGTGGTGACATGGTCGGCGCCAGGGAAGTAGGGCACAGAAGCAGGGCTGGGGTCACCCAGTGCGGGCTCTGGTCTTGCCTGCAGGTGTTTGGCTCTAAGGCCCCAGCTGACATGCCCCTGTCTGCCCGGCCCCCACCCTGGGTGCCCCCATGTAGCCCTGGCTCTGCCAAGTGCTCAAGAGAGAGGTGGGTCCAGCTCTGGGGCACTGGGGGGTGGGGGTGGGGGAGGAGGCCCGGGAACGCGAAGGCTCGCTTCCCACCACCCAACCCACCCTGGCCCAGGAGTCACAGCGACTGGATTCAGACCCAGGTCCTGGCAGAAATGCTGACCAAGGAGGAAGTGGTACCCTCTGCACCTCCCCTGCCCATGGGGCCCCTGAACACATCGCCAGTGCTTAGAGGTGAAGAAAGGAGCAGGGGAAGGACTGCCAGTGTTTTCTGTGGTCTTGGGCCAGAACCCACCTTCTCCAAACCTTAGTCCTCCCATTTCTGAAATAGGGGGCATATTAAGAGGTGAGAGTTCTAAGATCTCTCTATTTCTGGAACTTAGAATTCTCTTCCTAGGGCCACCTGCACTCCCAGATGTATGCTGGAGCCCATGGGGTACATGGCAGGGGGAGGGGAGTGGGTACCACCTGAGGTTTCCCCAGAGGATGTTGGGACCCTGATGGGCCTGGGTGAGGCAGGGTCCAAGGGAGTGCTGGCCTCAAGTCCCACTGTTGTCCCTCAGGTGGGGCTGCAGTTCCAAACCTGGCCCGGAGACTGGAGGCCCTCAAAGACCAAATTGGCAGCTCCCTTGGACGTGGCCGGAGCCAGCCACCCCCCAGTGAAGGCACTTGAAGCCCCAGGCCGGAGCCAGCCACCCCCAGCGAAGGCACTGGAAGCCCCAGCTGGGTCCTCCCTTCCTGCTGAGGGCAAAGTGCGAACCCAGGAGACCACCATGTGACCTAGAGCTGTGCTCTGCACTCCTGGGCCTCAGTCTCCCCATCTGTTAAATGGGTTATAGCAGCTGCTGCTCCAGTTTGCAGCTGGGCTGGGCGGAAGGCAGTTCCTGAGGCATGGGGGTGGGGGCTGATGGGGCAGTCTGGGCAAGCAAAGGGAGGGTGCCAGCCTAGACCAGGAGAAATGAGACCGGATTCAGGAGAAACCAGGTAGCAGTGGTGAAATAAATGAATAAAGAGAGGCATCCCCTCTAAGTCTGGTTGGTCCTGTCCTCTGACTTGCCCTTGAGGGAATCCCAGAGAGATTGGGGGGTTGGGGGGTTCTGAGGAAGAGAAGGCAAGGACTCCTGGCAGAGGTGTGTGTCCCCTTGCCCTCTGATGAGGAATATTTCAGGTTCCCATTTCCTTTCATGTATTATACAAGTTTTCATTGAGCAACTACTCTATGCCGCTGGGCAGGCACGGGGAAATTGAATGGTGAGCATCTCCATGGAGGAGGCCTGGGGGAAACTGATTTGGCCTTGAGCTGGGGCAGGTGGTGGACCGAGGGGCTCACACTCTCTGTCCCAGCTGCATGTGTCCTGGTGCTGGAGGGATCATGAAGCCTGAATTCTGATGCCGCAGATCGGCTCTGAGACCCTGGCCAAGCCCTGCATCCTCCCTGGACCACTTTCTGGTTTTCAGTCCATTAGACATGGCTTCCTGTCCTGTTGATCTCTAAATGAGGGTCAAGGAGGTTATGAATATCATGATTCCCAGCACAGTGCCCAATAGGATGCAGTGGGTCTGCAATCAGGGGTAACTCCAGATGTGACATGAGAAACTGGGGGTGCACGTGGGAGGACCTCAATGCAGAAAGAGCCACGAGGCTAACCTAACTCTCACATTTTATAGTTAGGGAAACTGAGACCCACATGGCTCATTCCTTTGTTTGTTCATACATTCACTCACTCATTCAGCAGACACCACTGGCCACAACTGTAAATCAAGGTGGCAAAGAAGACAGACAAGGGACAAGCTGGCTTTGCCTGGGGAGCTCACAGTCTGGTGGGGGACAGACAGACAGACACTTACAACCTCACACATGTGCTTTGATGGGGGAATCCCAGGGCAGTGGAGGCACAGAGGGTCACCCAATCAGAAATTGTCAGGGAAGGTTTGCCAAAGAGAGCCACGATTAAGTTTCAGAGGGTGAACAGCATTTGGCCCAGGGCAGGTGGAGGGGCTGCAGAGGCAAAGGCTCAGAGTTCCAAAGGTTGCCTGGACCACGAAGTGCATGGCCTTGTCTGCCACATCGGGGGTTGGGGTTTGTCCCGAGGATGGCAGGGAACCACAGAAGAGTCTTAAGGAGTCACCAGCTTAGGTCTGCATTTAGGTCACACTGGCCACTGTGGCAGTTGGACTAACTGGTAAGGATGAGCTGGAGGTGGAAGACCAATGAAATGATCAGTGCAGAGAGAGGTGAGATGCCCCAACCAGCGGTACCTGAGCCAGCCTCAGGCTGGGTATCCCCTGAGACCTAGGCGCTGGGCACTGGGCTCAGGCAAGACCCCAGGCGGGGACCCCTCACTACGGGCTTGGGGAGCACTGGGGAAGGGGCAGGCGGAGGCCGGAGGACAAGCCAGGGAGCCACTGGGGAGAATCAGGGCGCCTGGGGATGCGCCCGGGGAGGGGTTGCATCCATCGTCTGGAACAGTGCTTGGACCTGCCCACAGGCCTGGCCTGAGAAAATCAACTCCGACTGCCCCCACCCCACTCCCCAGTGCCAGACCAAGCAAGAAAAGACCCAACACTCTTTTACCCACCGCTGTGGAAACTAGCCCAGGGAATGTTCCCTAATTATGCCCTATTTTCCCGGGGGGAAGTAAGTAAGGACCCAAAGATAAAAGCAAGGTGTCTACAGGCTACACTTGAGTGTGCAGTGTGACCTGGGGCAGGCTCCTGGGACTCTCGGAGGCTTCCCCACTCCCAGGGCCCTGACTCCTGAGTCCCTCTCTGCAGAGCTGGGCCCTGAAGCTGGGTGTGTCAGGGTCATCCCTGGCTGGAGCCCCCAGTGGCCATGGATTGAAAGGCAAAACCTGTGACTGTGAATAGAGGTGTTTGTAGAAGGCTGGAGTCCATGGAGGCAGAACCCAGGGTGGTGGGGTGACAGCCAGACACCACAGGCACCGGGCCAGGCAGGGTGGGCGGGTTCAGTCCGTAGACGGAATGACACAAGTTCAAGTCTCAACATCATCACTTACCACGAGTGATCCTGGGCAGGTGACTTAACTGCGCTGGCCCGCGTCACCTCATCTGCAGAATAGATACATGAACAGTAGCCCCTCATGGGACAGTCATGAGGATTAAATCCACTGACATTTGGAAAGATTTTAGCACGAGGCTTCGCCTGTTGCGGGTAATTTAGCCAAAAGCAGCTTTTAGTCGACGTGACAGTTTGACAGAATTGACAATCTGGGTTCCGAAACAATTTGCTCAACAAGTATTTAATTGAGAAACAACTTTGGGCCAGCACTGAACAAAGCATAGGAAGCCTTACCCTCAACACAGACAAGAAACAAGACATTGGGCAAAACACATGGGAAGTCAGATAGTGATAAATGCCATGGAGCAAAACAGAGCAGGAGGTCCATCTGTCAGGGCGGATGCAGTTCTATATAGGGGGGTTAGGAAAGGTCTCACGCAGGGGACATTTGTGCAGAGACCTGAAGGGTAGAAGGAGGGCAAGCCGGACTAATGCCGTAAAGCCACTTTTTTCTACTCTAGGTGCTTTTGATGTTACATCAGCTTGCGTGGCTCGGCAGGTTTGAGCCTGGGCTCCTCCATTCCCCAGAGCCCTTTTCTCACTCTAATGTGGCCCTGCTTGCTGGGAGGTCTCTAGCCTCAGGCAGAGGAGGCCCCTGGCACTGAGCGTGAAAGCTTTCCTTGGCTGCCTTGGGAAGAATGGACAGGGAACACCCAGGGGGACCTTGGCTGTTGCCGATTCATTCTTGTTTGGACGATTCCTCCTCCCACTGGAGCCACCCACGATTTTCCGGTTTCCTGGGTCCAGCTCAGCAAAATCCCTACTTGCTTTCCCAGAGATAGATTCAGGACTCAAGGTGAATAGTCCCCACTACCCCCATCCCATGAACCACGTGTCCATCTCCCAATCGGCATCCTTACTCAAGAACTGCAGCTTATCCAGAATCCCTAACCCTGGAGGAATTCCATCGGACCCCAGTAATGTATCAAGACTCTTCAAATCCTGTGGTTTTAACTGAGAACAGTAGATTCCACAGGAAAGCTTTCTACAGAATGCCAGAATTGGAGGAATTTCTCCGGCCCCACGAAATAGGGTAGTAGTTCTCCAGGACTGTCCAACGTTGAAGAGGAGCTCTGGTACATTAGAGTTGGGGGCAGCTCTTGGAAACCCTGAAGCACTGAAGGAATTTCCCAGAATTCCAAATCTCTAGCAGAGTTCTCTGAAATTGTAAACGTTTGCGTAGAAGTTGGGAGGGATTCTCCGGAGTCTTTGGCTGGGGGTGAGGATGGTCACCAGTGCTTGGAAGGCCATCATTAGTTTCCAGAATGCCGACAAGTCTAGAGATCAACCTAGATGTCTGGAAGCCTGGTTGAGTTCTCCAGATCCTTGGGGACTCCAACTCTTAGCCAGTGCAGAATGGGGAGCATGGCTGAAAGCATTACGGTAGGACAAGAGAAGCTTCAGGAAAAGCACTCCTGTGGGTGCTTGTGTTTAAGAGGCTCTAAGGTCTCCTCTCGATGACCAACCCCAAGATAAACCCCGAGAAGTGGAGAGAACATAAAAGTTTATTCCAACCAAAGATGCAACTGCCCAGAACATCTTACCCACATCCCTCTGTCTGCTTCAGCCTTCTCTCGCATCCTGCTTTCTCCCTCTCTCTGCTTCAGCCTTCTCTCGCATCCTGCTTTCTCTCACTCAAGGTCTTTCCTCCCTTTGTCTAATGACACATTTGCCCCAGTTCATAGTTATTCAGTTTTGTGCACAACAGGTCGATTTCAGCCCCTTTGAGGGATATTTTGTGTCCTCTTACGTTTTCCATTGCCATCTCCTTGTTGAGCTTCCAAAGACTTGTCTTCCTTTATTTTAAGCAAACAAACGTGGCAGAGCGGGGTTGGGCAGGTGGGGGTGGTCTTGCTATGAAACAAGGAGCAGCAGCTACTGGAACTTGTAAACAAGTTGATGCTGTGGTTGGAGACCAGGACTGGCGTCAGGAGATCTGGGTTCTAAGCCTGCTCTGCAACAGACCTACAGGTCCCCTGGCCATCACTGACATCTGTACTTGCTGGCCAACAAAGAAAGATCTTTAATAGTTAGCCATAGGTGTCTTCCTCACGAACCTTCCTTCAGCCCCTGGCTCTGATCACACTATCTCTCACTCATCACACATGAAGGTCAGGCCTGGTCTACTAGGCATGAGGACACTGGCCTGAGCTTGAGCCACTGCTCTGTTCTCCAAGAGCTTCCAGCCAAGTGGGGGAAAAGAACAATCAAAGTGACAGTTGCTCTGCAATGGAATAAATAATAACAATCAACAAATTTATCTGTCGCCAAGCATCCTTCCAGCACTGGCCACGTAGTAATGCATTCATTTCTCATAACAACTCCGTGAAGTGGGTACCACTGTTATCCTCATGTTACGGTGAGGAAACCGAGACAAGAAGAGGCTCAGAATTTTCCCAAGGTCACACAGCTAGTAAGTGGCAAAAGTTGGATTTGTTATAAGGTGGTCTGGCTCTTGAATAGATGATTTCAACCATCATGCCAAGTGCCACACAGTAGGACCACAGAGGAAGGGAAAATAGAGGAGCAGTTTTTATCCAACCAGGAACCACTGAGCAGAATAGAGCAGCCTCCTTGGAGAAGTCAGTCTCCATCAAATCCCAGCACAGCCCAGCAAAGCCAGACCATACAGAGGTCTTTAGTGAGGCAGAGAAATGGACTTCCCAAGCTATTTTCCCCCATGTAAGAAACTTCACCACCTCCGAAGATAAAATAATTTTTCACAGACTACCCAATGAAGGAGGATTCTGTGCAGCCTAGCCAGAAACGAGAGAATTAGAAATGGACCCCTGAAGTCCCGCTTTTATGTGGTGCACAGGGCTCTGGGTGGTCTCCAGGCTATATAGAACCTTGTCGAACCCATCCTCTCAGCCTGTCTGCCCAGCTTACGGCTGTGGGAACCTGGGCAAGGTAGTTAACCTCTCTGAATCTCAGTCCTCCTCTGTAAAGTGGGGATACGATTGGTTTACACGACGAGAAGTTAATGTGCTCATGGGGAATGATACGAGGATTGAAAGAGTGAAACTACGTAGACTGTTTAGGACAGAGCCTGGCATGTGGTCAGTGCTAAATACATACTGGTTGTTATTACTATTTTTATCACTAATGAATGCTTTCAGCACAAACATTCTACCAGTCCTGTTTTCCAGGAGAGGAATTGCATCAATATCTGGACTCTGATTATACAGACTCATGAACTTGACATCCAGCTCTGCTGACTCCTTCCTGCAAGGTGCGCCTTCTAATACGGATTCTTCCAGGGAGAGAGTGGCCATTCAGGACTGGGTCACCCAGTGGAAAATCCAGGGAAGTGTTCCCACTGCCCTTCCAGGGAAGCTGACTGGGAGAGATTCATTTGTCTTCATCGAAGAAAGGCCAGTGGGACCTTCCAAGGAGTCTGGCTTGCCTCGTGATTTCAGAAAAGAGCTGTTTTAGTCCCTCCAAGGATATTGGGTGATGTCAACTCGGTCAGCCAGGAGTCGGGCAGGCCTCCTGAGGTCTTGCTTTAATGCAGGACAGATAAGACCAGTCTGCAAAGAGTAGGAAAACGCCTGTGTCCTCTTCCTGAATGCAGACAGGCCTTTGGAAGTTTATTCCTTTGGGAGCCCTTTCTTCTGGGGTACAAAGGGAGCCAGGCTCTGGGCCACAAGCTCTGTTCCAGGGGCAGCTGGATCTCAAGAGCACTGAGCTCCAAAGTGTCTCACTTTCTGGGCTGCTTCTGCAGGCTAAGCCACCCGCTTCCACAATCAGGAGTCTACATTGACAACATCTAAGGGCACCCTCCACCCTGAGCTATCATTTCTTATTTGCTGAGCTCTCTGCAAGCAGCAAGAATGTGACATGTTGCTCATCATTTAATTCTTCTACACCCCTATGAGCTCTTATTAACTCCATTTAACAGGGGAAGACTCAGGTTGAGAAAGTTGAAGTCAATTAAGATCAAACAGGCAGGAAGGGGTCGCAGCCATGACTGGAACCCAGGACTGTCTGGGTGCAAAGTTCAGTTGCTAAACCGTCACACTGCTGGACAAAGCCTTGGGGATCCTCCCAGCCACGATACACAGACTAATTCAAAATCGGTGATGCAAGGGAACAGGTATCTTTGCCTTTTAAGTTGTGCCAATGAGTATCCCGGTCACTCGTTCATTTGCTCATTCATTGATCGTGATTCAAGGATTTGGCCATGGTGATTTCAATCTCCCAGTCTCCCTCAGCTGTCTTCTAGTTAGGTGGTCCTTTTTGGGGGTCTGACCTACATTTCCACTCACAGTTCTAAGTCAGTCAATTAGTATGTGGTTGTTGAGCACCTAAGTGCCCAGCACAGTGCTGGGAAAAAGGGAAGGGTCAGGTCTCATGGGAGAGACAGAGCATGCCCTTGGCCAGGGAAGGGAGAACCAGGCTCACTCCTGCTGTGAGGGGTCCAGTGAAGGGAGACACCCACCCCTCTGCTCCAGGTGTCTGAAAGAACACAGCCAAGGGCCCACTGTTTATCAGGGGACAAGGGGCTGGGAGGCCAGCAGAGTGACCTGGGTGTCAGGGAGACAGATCTGGGTTTGGATCACTACTCACTGGCTGGGTGACCATTGACACTAGGTCACCTGATCTCTCAGCCTCAGTTTCCCTATCTGCAAAGTAGGACTAGCATTGTAGTAAAATGACTGAACCTTAACGGGAGGATTCAGTAAGCCATGCTTGTAGAGTGCTCAGCGTGGGGCCTGACACACAGTACGAGCTTAATCAAGTGGTTATTCAGGTTATCTCCGCCCTTGCTGTCTATAGCAGCGACTCCCAATTCTGGTTCATCAGGAGAACTGAATTCACTGGGCAGCGAACGATTTTTCAAAGGGCCCCATCTAAGCATCCAGCTCTGGGGATAGGCGAGGCAGAAGCTGAGTGTTTTACACTCACCAGGGGGGTGTAAGCAGGCTTGGGGCAAGGAAGGCTGGGTTCCAGCCCCGGTTCTACCACTTCCGTGGGCCTTTGCTCTAGGCCTCTGCCTCCTGCCTGTACGGAGGAATGGGGACAAACCCCAGTGGTCTTTCTAGAACTTCTCTGCTGCCCTCTAGTGGACACGGGATGCCCACACCTTCTTGCGTGTAATTTCTGCTGTGTAGGGAGCTCTTACCTGGTGCCACGCGCTGGGCTAAGTGCCTGTGACGACATCGATACCTCCGGCATGTACACTGGGGAGCACTTTCACAAATGTCCCTCCTCCAGTGCTTACTTCAGCCCTGTCACGTGAGTTATTTTACCTTCATTTGGAGGCCCAGATGAGGAAGATGAGGCCAGGGAGGGATAGGACTGCCCCACAGTCACCCAGCAAGTCACGAGGACCGGAACTCAAGTCTCTGGGTGGCCTGGCTCTTTGGGACCGGGGTGGGGAGTGAGGAACAAAGCCTAGACAGAGCTGGGCAGTGAGAAACACCCCTTCCCCATCACTGTCATGGCGTCCTGGTTGCTACCGCCTCCAGCTTCCCCATGAAGGGATGGGGCTGTGGCTCTGAGTCTGAGGGAACTGGGCAGGGTCAGGCACTGGGGCGAGGCCCGCAGCTGGATGCCTCCTTGTGAGGAGGCGAGGTCTCCCTGCCACCCTCTTCCACCATGAGCAGAGGAAGGCCCCAACCTTGACCACGTCCACCCATGTCTTTGATGTCCCTGCTTGTCCAGTTACTGGGTCCCAGTGTCGCGGCCCCTTCCTTCTTCCTGGCGAGTCTCTGGAGAGTTGCTTTCCTGGGCCTCCCACTTGCACAGCTTCCTCTCTCACCTCAGCCGATTTTAAAATCTGAAAGCACTTCTGTTTTTTTTTTTTTGCGGTACGTGGGCCTCTCACTGTTGTGGCCTCTCCCGTTGCGGAGCACAGGCTCTGGACGCACAGGCTCAGCGGCCATGGCTTATGGACCCAGCTGCTCCGTGGCATGTGGGATCTTCCTGGACTGGGGCACGAACCCGTGTCCCCTGCATCAGCAGGCGGACTCTCAACCACTGTGCCACCAGGGAAGCCCTGAAAGCACTTCTGAAAACTCTCTAGGGCTCCCCACATACTCCAGATAACAAGCAAGCCCCTTGACCTGGCGTCAGAGTCCTCCCTGCTGGACCTCAGCCACCTCCCCGGCCTGGCTCTCCCCACGTGCCTCTGTCTCCCAAGCTGCAGACCTATGGTTTTGCTTGTTCGCTTGTTTTTGCATTCCAAATACACTTCTCTCTGCATCTTCCTCCACTAAGCCTTCGCAGCTGCTGTTCCCTCTGTCTGGAATACCCTCTCCTCCTCCAACCCCACCCTCGCTCCAAGCATGCGCTTTTGTCTGGCTAATTTCTACTACTCAGGTCAAAGTCTCTCCCCTGGCCTCTGCTGCTTCCCCCATCACTGCAGGGACCATCCTGTCTTATTACCTTCTTCTCACTCCCCTGCCCCCCATCCTGGCAGGGAGAACTGGGGAGCCTGTCATGCTTTCCGTCCTACCCTCAGCACCGAGCATGGAGTGCATGTTTGGTGAATGAATGAGTGGATGAATAAATGATGCGGGAAAGCCTGGGCACTGCAGTCAGGCCTATTTGGCCCCCAACTCGGCCCCAAGCTGGGTGACCTTGAACAAGTCCCATTCCTTCTCTGAGCCCCAGAGTGTTCACCTGAAACAGGCCTCTATTCCTTCCTGCACACTGGGCACCTCTGAGGCTCAGCGGCCTCTTGCACAGGCAGGACCTCGCCCTCCCCTTGAAATGGTTCTGGGACCTGGCCAATTCCAGTGGACACTTGGACCCCTGGGTCCCCTAGGAGGACAGGGGCCCCAGAGCCCCGATCCTTCCACCCCGATGGCCAGAAGGGGAAGAGGGGTCAGTACCCCGGATCACTGCCGGCCTTCCATCCTTGGGCCCAGGGTTAATTTTTAAAAAGCAGCTCAAAGTCCAGGTGGGCTTTGGCAGAGTTTGCTCTCTCTGTTTGCTCTGGTTAATAATCTGAGGAGAGCAAACATCGCTGGAGGCGGGAGAAGAGATCAACATCCTGGGCCCATCCTCTGGGCCTCTTCCCCCCCCCCCCCCCCCCCCCCCCAACTGCATCCCCCCACCCTCAGGAGAGGCTGTGTGGCTGGATGAGCAATCCTATCCAAAGGAGGCCGGGATTCTTCCACACCCCCGTGGACCTCAGGCTTCCCCTGGGGCCAATGGGATTGACAACCCTAATAACGTAGACCCTCTATGAAGATCGGTCGAGCCATCACGGTACACTGTAGGCAACCTTAGTAGGGTGGCACTGCTCCTATTCATGATTCATTGTTATTTTTTCATTCTTATATCAGGTCTGGTCTCTCCAAAGACAGACCTCCTGAGACCATCACGCAGGTGAGGCAGTGGACTGTTTACAGAGCACTTTCACACACATCGCTCACTTGACCTCTTGGCAGACGCGTCAGGGATTGTTTTCTTCCATTTACAGGTGAGGAAAGTGGGCTTCAGAGAGCGAAGGCCATACCCAAAGTCATGCAGAGCGAGTCAAGCCTTCTGGCTGCCAGTTGTCTGCACCCCTCTTAATTCAGACTCTGCCTTCTTACTACCACCACGAACCAAAGCATAAAAGCCTGTGAAACTTGGTGAACAAGAGGGAAGATAAGTGTTTCAGAAATCTAAGCCAAGATACTTGCTATGATTAAATTTGTCATATGGCTTTGAGCTTCCTGGCAGCCAAAGTGAAAAGGGAATGTCATCACTAGCCAAGCTGCCAGTGACAGAGCAGAGGAAACACATTCACTTATTATGACTAGAGACACACTTGTTCCTGATACTGGAAAGATGAATGTATTGATGACTCTTACAGAGGGACATGACTCACCAGTTGTTGGGGCAACTCTGTGGGGGAACTGCCGGATCCTCACATGAGCAGGGGTCTTTCTTGTGGACCTGCCTGTCTGAAAGGGTCATTCCCAGCTGTAGCAAGGAGGCTACTGTGTGTGTGGAATGTTCTGTGCCAAGGGCAGGGAGGAAATGAAGACAGAAGTTCTGACCACTGGAGAAGGGCTCTTCCTAGAGAGGGCCTGCAGTATCACTGGCAAGAGTTTGATCTATGGAGACAAACAGACCTGGATTTTTAAAAAATTCCCATTTAAATATTTTAATGCAATGGATACTGTCTAGTTTCCTAAGGCTGCCATTAATAAACACCACAAACTGGGTGGTATAAAACAACAGAAATGTATTTTCCTCACAGTTCTGGAGGTTACAAGTCCAATACCAAGTTGTCAGGAGGGCCGCATTCTTCCAGGAGGTTCCAGGGGAAAATCCTTCCTAGCTTCTGCCAGCAGCCCTTGGCTTACTGCTGCCTCATTCCAAGCTCTGCCTTGGTCTTCGCGTGGCCGTCTTCCTTGTGTGTCTGTGTGTCTCTGTATCAAAATCTCACCGCCCCCCCCCCACTTTCTCTTCTGAAGACATCAGTCCTTGGGTTTAGGTCCACCCTCCTCCAGTATGACCTCACCTGAACGAATTATGCAAATAAGGCCACGGTCTGAGGTCCCGGGTGCACATGAATTTGGGGGAGACACTATCCAACCTGTTACATACACATTCCGCTCTTACCATTGCCGGCTACTGTCCTAGTGCTTTACAAGCGTAACTCCATCAATCCTCGTGACAATGTTCTGAACCAGGAACTATTATCCCCATTTGCAGATGAGGGCACGGAGGCACTGAGAGGGAAATTCACTCACCCAAGGCCACACAGCCAGTGAGTGGCACAGAAAGCAGTCTGGCTCCCGAGTCCACGCTCTCAGCCACCACCAGATGCTGCCTCTCCCAGCAATGCTGCTTCCCAGCTGGGAGACCCTAGGCAAGTCACTTTACCTCTTGGAGACTCAAACGCCCTACCTATAAAGGGGGATAATAGCACCTACTTGATGAGGTTGTTGTGGGGATGATCAATTCCGTGGCCGGTGGAAAGTGCTGGTAGACAGCTGGCACACAGCAGGTGCTCACGGAATGGAAGCTGTGAACACCATCATCATCACTTCTACTATTATTTGCTAGGGCTGTGGGAAGCCACGGCTCAGAGAAGGAACTCTGGGGACAGGACACCCGAGCTCTCGTCTTGGCTCTGCCACAGACCTCCCTATTGTCTCTGCTAAGTCACTTCCTCTCCCCGGGCCCCAGTTTTCTCATCTGAGAAATGGGCCAGTCAGGCTTGTCCTCCTGGCTCACAGGTGGAACGACCCAGCGGGAAGGGCCAGGGGCTGCCCGTCTCTTCGCCCCACCTGGGACAGGTGAGGAGTTTCGGGGGACGCCTTCATGGGGCCTGAACCTAGCGCCCGGCTGCACCAGGACCGTGTTGCATTTGGCCGGCAGCTCCTCTGAAGCAGCCACCCTGGCCCCTCGGGGCCCTGACCCCGGCCTGGGCACTACAAGGGATCGATTGGCCCTGGCCTTGGGGCCCTGATTGGTCCCGGCTGAACAGAGCAAACAGCAAGGTCATCTACAGCCACAGGCCCGTTCCCCAGCCCCAGTCCATAGCTGCCTCGTGCAGGCAGGTGGTGGCTCTTCTGTCCCCAGACGGAGCCCGTGAGTGACACCCCAGGCGGAGGAGCCCGGAGCCATGCAGAGTCTTGGAACCCTGCTCTTGCAGCTGACCGCCTGCCTGGCGGTGAGTGCCAGCCCTGTGACGACGTTGCCCGACGACATCCAAGTGCAGGAGAACTTCGACCTGTCTAGGGTAAGGCTGGCCTCTCTGGCAGCGATGGCAGGGTGTCCGAGTGGCTGGGCCTTGCTGCGGGGGAGGGGCAAGTCCTAGGCCCCGGGCTCTCAGTCTCGCATCTGGAACTCCACGCGTGGGTCCCTCAAGGCCCTCGCTGCTGCCCAGACTCTCAGGGATCTGCTGAAGCTACAATTCTGCATGCACCGTTTTGTGGGCCTCCAGGCTGACATTCTGAGTCAAAGGTCCTCACGTCTGAACCTGCCCTCTCGGGTTCCCAGGGGAACCCATGCTCTGATTAGAACCCACCCAGAAAAGGCTCGGTGCCCACTGCTGCCCTGCAGCCCCCAGCAGCACCGAGGTTTTTGTGACCCTCCACCCCGCAGCCCTTCAACCTTCAAGTCCTCACCTCCCTCATAGCATCTCTGTTAGCCCGTCCTGGGTCCTCCGCCCTACGTGTGGGATTATGGGGAGATGAGAAGCACGACAGAGGTCAGGCTGGTGGGATTAAGAGGCCCAGGCAGGGCGCTGTGTGTGGGGAGTCTGCCCTCCGGCCCCAGCTCTGCCCGAAGCGCTGGGTGACCTTGAACGGGGCCTGCCCCTCTACCACCATCCTGGGTTCCGTCTGACCCTTGTAGCCGTGCTGGCCTGAGGACTTTGCTTATGTTCAGGGATGGGGAAGGTTGTGGAGGAGAGGCGTGAGGAGAGGGCCTCTGGTGGTCAGGGATGGCGAAAGGTCTGCGGGGACCTGAGGGTCCTTTCAGGAGAAAGAGGCGGCAGGCTTGCCCTGGGTCAGACGCAGCTTAGGGAAAGGAGATACTTTCTGACATGGAGGTATGGGCTGTGTGCAAGGTGGTGAGCAACCTGTCCCCAGAGGAGTAGAAGACAGGACTCCTGCTTTTGGGGAGCCTTGGAGATTTGGACCCCGTCCAGGTGAGCCACCCAGATCCCACATCTCAGCAGAGTCAGGCCCTCTGCCAGCGAGGTGGGGCCCACCTGCACATCTCCGTCCTAAGCTGGCCGCGATGCCTGGAGTTCCTCCATCAGGGCTCCACCCTCCCTGGAAGCCCTGTAGCCTCCAATTACCTGTAAGACAAGGATGATCACTTAGGAGAAGTCACTGAGAGGAGGGAGGGGGACAGATATCCTCCAAATCTTCCTCGAGGTCCAGATCCTCAGAGCTTGTGGCTGCCTCCTAGATCTACGGGAAATGGTTCCACGTGGCCGTGGGTTCCACCTGCCCGTGGCTGAAGAGGTTCAAGGACAAGATGACCATGAGCTCGCTGGTGCTGGGAGAGGGAGCAACGGACAGGGAGCTCAGCGTGACTAATACTCACTGGCGGTGAGTGGGGACCCACCTCCACCCCACCCCCTGCCCTGGCTTCAGTCACCACCCCATCCTAGAAAGTGACAGGTCTCCACTTCCAGCCAGGACTCGGCCCTGAGCTCCAGACCTCTCTGCTGCCCTCCACCAGGGCAGCCCTTTCTAGTTGTCCCACCTCCACCTCAAGGGCAACGCCCCCAACACTGTGCCTTCTTTCCAACCTGCTCTTTCTCCTTGGGTGCCCTTAGTTCAGTAAGGGCACTTCTCCCCCGCCCCCATCTTGGAAAGCTGGGTGGGAGGCGGCTGTCCTAGACTCCTCTTTCCACTGCCACGGCCATTCGATCCATCATCAAGCCCTGTCCCTGCCCTTCCTAAATCCCTCCAGTCTGTTCACTTGTCTCCTCTTCACTGCCACCACCCTGGACCAAGCCACCACCCTTTCTTTCCTGGTTGTCTACAGTAGCCTCTCTACACTTCTCCCCACCTCTAATCGCCAACTTTCCATCCAATCCTTTCGTCACCCAGCAACCAGAAAGACCTTTCAAAAACTCAAATCTGCTTAAACCTTTCCAGAGCTCCCTATTGCCCTTGGGAATAAAATTCAACTCTTCAATGTGGCCTTTCAGCACCCCCTGCCCCCGACCCCCAAGCACTCACTGTTCCCTGCCCCACTGTCTGCCATGTACTCTGTGACCCACCCAAGTGGACCTTCTTTCAGTCCCTGGAACCCTCCATCCTCTGGACCTTTGCATTGGATGTTTCTTCTATCCGAAAACCTCTCCCCACCTCCCTGCGCTAATTCCTATGGATCCTTCAGGACTCAGGTTCTTTGTCACTTCCTCCAGGAAGTCCTCCCTGACTCCCCCCAACCCAGGTTGAGGTTACATGCCTTCTTCTGTGTTCTCGGAGCACCTCGGGCTCCACCCCGCCCCTTGTGGCAATTCTCACACTGACTGTATCTGCCCCTGGCCTGCCCACCCACCTCACTCAATTATAGGCTCCATGAGGGGACAGGGTCTGTCCTGCCCTCCTCTGTATCCCCAGCATGTAGCACAGTGCCTGGCACATAGATGCTGCTCATTAAATATTAACAAGATAAATAATAATCATAGTAACAATAATACCTAATAAGTGCATAGTGTTTACTCTAAGCTTTTTGCATATAATATCTCAGTTGATCCTCACAACCACCATGTGAGGTAGAAGCTATCATTATCCCCATTTCTCAGATGAGGAAAATGAGAGAGACAAAAAGTAATACATGAATTAATGTGTTAATTCATCATTCTGACTTCATGGTGCCTAAGTCTGATGTGCAGATTTGCTTAAGGAAGTTGATTTTTAGTGCTGGGTTTACCAAGAGGTTAGCATGGATTAGTTCCTTTTTATCTCTGTCCCTCTGTTCCCTCATGTGAAATTTGTGTCTCCCAGGGCTGGTGTGAGAATTAAACCAGATATTTGGAAATGTTACTTTCCAAATTAAATTTTAAAAAAGGCATTTAGAAGGACCCTGCAGGAGAGTGGGGTGTCAGGACCATGGTCTCTGCCGGAAGTTACCTTCCTTTTGGTTTGTTCATTTCCAGGAAAGGTGTCTGTGAGGCGATCTCTGGGGCTTATGAGAAAACAGGCACTGATGGAAAGTTCTTCTATCACAAACCCAGTAAGTTGAGTCAAAGGAGACATCTACAGTTCCCTCCTTTGCTAAAAGATACCTGCTGTCTTAAGCTCTCTTTCCTTCTGCCTCAGCCCTCTCTGCCCCTACAACTTTTCCTCCCACTTTTCTGCAGTCATCTAGCCTCCCTCCAAATTTCCCCCTCCTTCTCCTTCTCTCTCTCCTTCTTTCTTTTTCTCTCTCTATCCCTCCCCCCGCCCCTGCCCTGCCATGCACGTGCTCATCCAGAATTTGAGTGATGGTGCTGAATGCTAAGGATAACATCAAGATTTCATCAGTCCTCGTGTTAGGCATCTGCAGTCAGCTGATAAAAATTTGCTAGGCATCTACCATATACAGTGCGTGTGGTGCCAAGTGATAGAGGGACTTGGACATGAATTTAATCATTAATCCAGCAGATGTATACTGAATTTGCTCTATGCATCAAATAATCATGTCAGGGGTTGAATGTTTGGGGTTGGATAAATAAATGAGTGAGAGAATTAAAAAATGGTAAGTGAATATAAGTATGATGGTAGATTAGTGGGGTAGTCAATCAATCATTTAATAGATAAATTGATGGATTAATGGATGGAGGAAAGAAGGAAGGAAAGAGGGAGGGAAGGGAGGAAGGAAAGAAGGAAAGAAGGAAAGAAAGAAAGAAAGAGAATGAAAGAAAGAAAGAAAAAGAAAGAAAGAAAAAGAAAGAAAGAAAGAAAAAGAAGGAAAAAGAAAATGGATGAATTTATGGATTGATATATGATGAGGATGGATGGATGGAATGATGGTGGTTGAATTAATGATGAATATATGGAGGAGATGGATGGATGGAGAGGGAGAGAGTGAAGACGGATAATAAATATATGGAAGGGATGGGTGAACAGAAGGATGGATGAATAGATGATGTGTGGGTGAATAGGTGAAGGATCTCAGGCTAGAAACCTTCTGACCACTGATCTTTTTGTCTTCCTGAATCTTCCATGCAGAATGGAACATCACCATGGAGTCCTATGTGGTCCACACCAACTATGATGAGTATGCCATTTTTCTGACCAAGAAATTCAGCCGCCGCCATGGACCCACCATTACTGCCAAGCTCTATGGTAAAGGCCTGGAATATGATACACTCGTTGGAGCTGGGCGTGGGAGGAGACCCGGGATTTAGGGAAATGGAGTGGGGAAGAGCAGGGAGTTTTGCTTTTTCCTTCTGACAAAACTCCAGTTAAGGGAAAGGTGAAAACATTTACTCTCCCTAGAGGAGGTAGAGCTCCGTCTCCCATTTGAGGTAGAATCCTCTTCTTTTGATCTTGAAAATTCCAGAGAATTCCAGAGCCTTCAGGTTCTTAAAAGAACCAGTGGAAAGAGAGCTGTGTGGGGAGTTGGGAGACCCAGATGGGGAGCCTGGGAGGGACACCTCATCCTCTTCTGGGGCTGAGGTTTCCATAAGGGTATCGAAGAGATGGAATTGGGCCAACAGTTTTCAAACTTCCCCGAAATGAAACTCCCTGGGCAAAATAACCTCAGGCCCTGACGGCCCAGGTACCTGTGGTTCTAGGAGTCTCCCCTGCTTCCTACTTGCAGGACGGGAGCCACAGCTTCGGGAAACCCTGCTGGAGCAGTTCAGGGAAGTTGCCCTGGGTGTGGGCATCCCTGAGGACTCCATCTTCAGGATGCCCGACAGAGGTAAGTGACACCTCCACACCACCTCCCATTTCTGATACCCGTCTTATCCTTCACGACCCCCAGAGCACATCTTCCCAGTCCCTGGGTCTTTCCCATAACCCTCTGAGATAAGCTGAGCTATGATCCCCCTCCCCTCTTTATAGAACAGGCAGCTCAGGCCTCTGGATTTGCTCCAAGTCGCACAGAGCGTACCTGGCGAAGCTGAGAGTAGACCCAATTCAGCGTTCCCTCTGCTGCCACCTGTCTAAGTTTGGTTATAGCCAGAATCCATGGCTACCTCTTGGGAGGCAATAGAGTGTTGGGGTTAGGAGCCTGGGCTCTGGAGTTAGAGCACCAAGGTTCAGATTGAGCTGGGTGGCTTCTGGCTGGTCACCCTTCCAGAGCCTCATTTCCTCATCTGTAAAATGGGGATAATAATGCCTCCTTTAGAAGTTGCTGTGAGGAGTCAATGAAATAAAGCAATTAAATACAATAGCGCCGCACTTGGTGTCTAGCAAGTGCTCAATAGATATCAACCGTGAAATGCTGGTTGTGGGTGGAGACGATGCAGGTTGTGACAGTGGTGCAGCCACCAGTCTATCACTTTTCCAACAAGTGACCTGCAGCAAGCCATGGGGGTGGAGCCGTCCACGAAGTGGGCTAATGCACAAGACAGGTCCCAGCGCACGTCCCGCCTGACACGTAGTCGTTAGCTCTATGGAACAAACAAAGCCTGCCTGGGTCTGGGATGTCTGGGTCTCATTCCCTCTCTCTCCTGTCCTCTGCCCTAGGTGAGTGTGTCCCTGGGGAGCAGGAACCAGCGCCCACTCCACTCTCGGTGAGTACCTCTGCCGCCCACCCCATCCCCACCCTGCCCACTTAGGCCCTGCTGAGCTGGTAGGTGGGGTCGTTGAGAGAAGGCAGTGATGGGCATGTTCTGCCATTGGGCTAACTGCTGCCCCATCTGGATGTCACTTTCCTCATCTGTGAAACGGGGTAATTACCTTTACCTTCCAGGTGTTAGAATCCAGTGACATGTTAGAAAAGGTCTTAGCATAATGCCTAAAAGCAGTGACATACTCAATAATGAGATAATGATACTCGATATGCAATAAATGAAAATAAAGTCAATTGATCCCCCCAAAATGCAAATCCGAGAGCAAAGCAGCTTCTCAAACCAGTGACTCTCCTGTGCTGACTTTTGATTTGCAGGGCTTCCTTCTTCTGTTTTATTTTCCTGCCTTTTGCCATATTAAGTCTTCATTCTTTCTTTCTCTGATTATTTGGAAATTATATATCCTAATTTAGTCTACTGCTGTGTGTGTATATATCTATATATGTGTATGTGTATATAAGTACATATATACACGTAATATTTATTTTAGAAACATATTCTTGAAAATTTGAAAAAATACAAGAAAGCAAAAAAAAAAAAAGACAATAATGTCCTTATTCCTACATAGAATTAACACTGCTAACATATTATTTGTTTGCTTACATATTTTTTAGAAAAAAATTACCATTGTTATTATAAAACTAACATACGATCAATATAAAGAATCAAAACAGTGCAGTATAAAGGTATAAAAAATAAGTTTTAAAAAATTCCACCACCCAACACCTACCAGCAGTCACATTACTCCGGTAATTTGACCTGCATACACCTGGAGAGGGGCAGATAGAAGGAAGGTTGGATAGATAGAGGAACAGATTTAAATATGCTATTATTAAATGGAATTACATTACAGATGCTATTTCTAAATTTTAAAAGGCATTCCTTGTAGTTTTACTCGAATTTAAAAGGGCCCTGGGGAATTCCCTGGTGGTCTAGCGGTTAGGACTCCACACTTCCACTGCAGGGGACCCGGGTTCGATCCCTGGTCAGGGAACTAAGATCCCGCAAGCCGTGCGGAATGACAGGGGGAAAAAAAGCCCTGAAGTTTGAAGGTTTTAAAAAAAACTTCAAATAAATATTTATTATCCACAAGAGATTTACTCCTTAAAGAATGCTCTAGATAAAGTCAAGGTTATGAACTAATATTTAAGAGGCTGGCATCGCTATGGATACTTTTAGAGAATATCTGCTGTTTGCAAGATTTGGAAGACAGACATCTTCACTCACAAACTTGGTTCCATCTTCTCTTCCCTTTTGCGTTTACGTTGTCCAGACTGATACCATCCCCATTCTGCTCTGTCACTACGATTCCCAGACATCTAGTAATAGTTCTATATTTTAATGGAGTCTACATTCACCCTTAGTGAATATAACACAGCTTCTCCATTCCTGAGTTATTCTTTCTATTAATCTCTTAGTGCCATTTTTTTTTTACCAAGTGCTGTTTTCAAGGAAGGTTCATGGGTGTTTTAATCCCAGAATTCTTCCCTGTTTGAGAATGTCTGCCCATTTCCTTCCTCCTTGAAGGGTATTTCGCTTGAGTGTCAAATTCTAAGGTCATGTTTTCTCTCCCTCAGAAGAAGCTTTGTGTGCACTGCTCCATTGTTCTTCCACACTGATGACCACGGCAGGGAAGCCCAAGGCCAGCCTGATATTTCTTCTCCTTGGAAGCAATTTGTTTCTTCTGCTCAGATGCCTGGACAGACTTTCTCCTTGATAAGAAGTCAGCATCTTAACAAGGACATGTCTTGGGGTTGAGAGTCTATATCAAAACTTCCTGGAATACACCGTGCTCTTTCCATCCACAGATGACATTTCTACTGTATTTCAGGAAACTCTCTCTCATGATATGGAATTCATATTCTATTAGCTTTGTTGAGTTTTGCCATCTGGCGAACACTTGTTCTCTCATCCTGGAGCATCTTTATCCTCCATCATGCACTAGCTTTTCTCAAATTGCTTTTATTTGCATCCACTGGGACTGTCTCGTCTATGACAATCTTCTATTTAGCAGCATCTATTCTTTCTGCTCCTCACTATTCCTAATTTATTCACGAGCCCTGAACCGATGTTGTTTTGCTTCTCAATTTGTTTATTTAGGCCTGGGTTCTCTCTTCGTCTCATTCTGTCAGCGTTTACCATTTCATCTTTGAATCTTGTCTTAATACGTGCATGTTCTTATTATGTAATTCCATAACTTGAGGCCAAAGAGGGATTTCCTTCTGCTTCTTGAGTTATGTTTTCTTCTAGGTTGGGTTCCCTACATCAACAATTGGGCAGAGGCAGAAGGAGAGCTGCAGGGCGGTCACAACAATGGCTCAACCAACCCTATAGGGAGCTCTGGAACCAGGACCACCCTTGGGAGTTGTCCCATGATGGGGCCAAGGGACGGAGCCTTAATACCCTATGTTGATCAGTCTGGGAAGGGAGCATGACCTTGAATGAGAGGGCTCCCTTAGCTGAGGTGGTCTCCAACAGGGTCTGACAGTGGGTAGCTGGGAATATAAATCCATTGCTGATGGGAGGACTTGGCAGTTCATGGCCATGTCCACCACTGGACTCTTGGGCTCTTTCTCTAGTTCAGGCTACTTCTTCATTCATTTCTGAAGTGGGTCTGCATAGTTTCTGTATCACTTCTTTTTCTCTGACTCCTGCTTAGTCCGTTTTAGATAGACTTTCTGTTTATTCTGATATGGTGGCGTGGAGGTTTCCTTATTCCTTGGCTCTCTTCCTGCAAATATAAGCTTAGTCCCCTCCCACCCAAACTTAGAGTAAGGGCTGGGTTTTTTGTGTTCCATCCACTTTTCTGAAGTCCAGAGCTGGTTGGAATACACTTGCTTTGCATTCTCTTTGGAAGGACTGATAAATACCCTATGAGGATTCATTCCACCTAGTCGGGGCTGGCAGCAAGGTACATCTGCCCCCAGTGACACCCCCTGGAGCATTGACTGTGTAGCCCCAGAACCTTCCCTTACAAAGAGTCAGGCTCTAGTCTATTTTCCTCTTTTTTTCCCCAGAAGTCATTTTCACTACTCCTCTATCAGAAGAGGAAGAAGATAGGGTTCCCCACAGTTTTCTTCTCTCAGGACTTGGGAGTATTAGGGAGAGCTATCAGAAATTTGATGACTTGCCAGGACTGGGAGTTGGAGGGCAGGTCAGGAGCTGAACCTTGCTGACCTTCCTGTTCAGCTCCAGATTAGTGGATCGAGAGCTTTAGTTTTTCCTTTAAATTGTGCCCCTTTCCTCATTTCAGTGGTGTTGAGCAATACTTGGGGGCTGGGATTTCTGAATTCATTCTTTGCTGATGGCTCGGTATTGGAGAGGGTTGAGGGAAATTTCTATCTGCCATCTTAATCCAGATCTCAGCTGAATCTGTGCTTCTTCATCCATGTCAAGAATGAAACAATAGGGCTTCCCTGGTGGCGCAGTGGTTGAGAGTCCACCTGCCGATGCAGGGGACACGGGTTCGTGCCATGGTCCGGGAAGATCCCCCGTGCCGCGGAGTGGCTGGGCCCGTGAGCCACGGCCGCTGAGCCTGCGCGTCCGGAGCCTGTGCTCTGCAACGGGAGAGGCCACAGCAGTGAGAGGCCCGCGTACCGCAAAAAAAAAAAAAAAAAAAAAAAAAAAAGAATGAAACAATAACTGATGACTTCCCTTGCAAAAGAGAGAAAGGCGGCTTACTTTTTATTTCTTCCTTCCAGGCTTCCCACATCCTCATTTTTGTGGATATAATCTGAGATTGATGTTTATATTTTCCACCTTTTGTTTGGAGAATTACTTTTAACATTTACATTAAGTTGAATGACGATTTTAACAACAATTTAACCTCAACTCTCTATTTTACTGGCTTTCTAGTTTACCATCATTTCTTTTCTACCACATCATGCATCTTCTTGTATTTAGGTTCCCTTCTCAAGTGTTGGGAATATTTCTGTAAGTAATTTTTTTCTGGAAAGGTACATGGTGGAGAACTACAGGATCTTTGCATGTCTGAGAATATCTTTCTGTGTTTATATCACATGATCAACAGCCTGGTTGAGTGGAGAATCCCTGGGTTACAACCTTTACCCTCTTACAACCTTTAGATATTGCTCTGCCGCTTCTGTTATTAAATGCTCTCGTTTACTCTGAGGGCCACTGCTAGGCTCTTTATCCTTTGTCTCTAGGAAATGTCGAGATAGGACTCTTCATTAATTTTCTCTTTCCCTTTGAGCCCTTATAATTGAACAACTCAAGTCTCTCTTCAACTTGGAAAACTTTTCTTCTATTATTTCTATATTGTTTGCCTCTCCTTCTAGAATTCCTATTCTGTGAGTTTATTTCTCATAATCTTTAAACTGCAGTTTATTATCCCTACTGTGTGGTTAAATTTAACAAAATCCTTTTCACCTCCAGTAACTTTCTACTTCTCCCATATTATTCATCTGCGTAACTGTGGGCTCCTGTTAACGTTGATGCGATGCCATCTCGAATTTCATTGATGGTTTTAGTTTTCTTCTGTTTCTTACCTACGCCCTGTGTTTAGTGGAGATATTTCTCCAGCTCAGTGTGATTCTTCTGAGCAGTTGCATTATTTAATTCGTTCCATGATTTTTCTCTTTTCCTTCATCCTCACCAAGCAAGACCTATGTGCAACCGGCTTGAGATGGGTTCTGGTAGACAGTGGGAGTCCCTGATCACAGCTTCAGTTGCACCTTGAAAGGAGAAGGGAAAAGTTGAAGGTTACTACAGTTTTACCTTTTCAGATTCCAGGTCTCACCTGTGGGCAGGAAGACTGCCTGATGGCCGGCAGTGTCCCTGCTCATCCTTCTGTAATTGTCCCGGGACTGTGCCTCAGTGGACTCTACTCCCAGAGATCCTTTTGACAGCTTTGGCAGCCTGCCCTGCTCTGCAGTCCCCACCCCCACCCCCATATCTAGGAGTATTAGGATCAATCTTGGGGTCCCTTCTTACTCTCCACATGACTTTTCCGCTGTAAGCAGTTAACGATGGTCTGGTCAGCCCTTCCTGCAAGTCACTCCCACTCCCACTCCCTTGTGTAGAAATGCCTTTTAGTTTCTAGTATGGGAATGCTGCTCTTCCCTGGTTCCCAACTGTGGATTAGGTTTCTTTTCCATTATTATATTCCTCTGGGCATTTCAGCTGGAAGCTGGATATGTAGGTATTGTTCTGATTTGTCATTTCAGACCAGAAATCTATCTTGTGATGCCTATTCTGGAATTCAGGTTGAAGCTTTTGGGAAAACAGGCCGTTAACCAATCTAGTAGTGTTTCTGTCTACACCCTGATCCCCAAAGCAAGTGGTTTGTTTATATATTCCAGGGGTATATAGGGGAGCAGCAGTGGCTAGATCCCTGCAACAGCTTCTTCTCTTTCTTCCCCCAGAGAGCCCGGCGGGCTGTTCTGCCCCAGGAAGAGGAAGGATCAGGGGCTGGACAACTAGTAACTGATTTCGGCAAGAAAGAAGGTGATGATCACCCCCCTTTTTTTAATCCCCTTCTGCCACACTCCAGAGAGGAAGGGTCCACAGTTGGCTCACCCCAGCTGCCCTCATCACCGTGAAGTCTTTCTTATTTTTCTGCTAGAATCAAGGACTGAGCCTAGAAAGGGCTGGGCCAGCGGTTATGGGGGAAGAGAGAGGAGTGTAAGGCATGGTCCCTGAGCTTAGCAAGTCTCAGCTCCACGATGAGAAGCGAGTTCTTGGCTTGTCTGTACCACTAGGTGGCCTCCTAGACGTGGCTTTCTCATCTGTACAATGGGATAACAGCCTGCTGAGCTGACCTTCAGGGCTCCTGTGGGAGCTCATGGGCAAGAACGTGAGAATGCTTTTTGTGATTGATAAAATGATCACTCTCCAAATCTCTCAGCAAACACTGAACCCCGACCCTGCTCCACCGCAGACTCTGCGCTGGGCATTGGGGTCACGGGGATGAACCACCATCTTTTTGGACCTTCTGGTCTAGTAGGGGAGGCAGTCAAGGAAGAAAGTGAGGGACCCAAAAGGGAGGGTCAGCTAAAAGGCTGGGGGAGTTCAGAAAATGGAGGACGAGGTGATCAAGGAGGACTTCCTGGATGAAGGGGAATTCATGCTGTGTCCAGGTATGGTTTTAGGAAGGAAGGCATTCTGGCATTCTAGGGGCAGGAATGATGAGAGCAAAGGCACGGGGGTGGGACATAAGGCAGAGGTCAGGCTGGCTGGCATGGGTGCTGGTGAATGTACCATCAACTACTATCCTTACCGAGTCTTTGGGCAGACAAGACCAACACAGGGGATGTTGGGTCTCTGGGTCGTTGGTAACTCCCCATGTTATGGAATGGAATGAGCATGGGTTTTTGGAATCCAGCAAATATGGCTTTGAATTTCAGCTCTATGTAACTCTGGGCAAGTCACTTTACCTCTCAGGGAGTCAATTTCCTTACCTTTAAAATGAATTGAGAATTGTTCCTCTTAATGCAGAGATGAAAACTAAGTGAGATGATACCTGTTAAAGTATCCAGCCCGGCGACAGGTACACAGTCAGCATTCAGTGAGCACTGCTGTTCTGCCCCTCCCCAGATTCCTGCCAGCTGGGCTACTCACAAGGTCCTTGCCTGGGGATGATTCAGAGGTATTTCTATAATGGCTCATCCATGGCCTGCGAGACCTTCCACTACGGTGGCTGCATGGGGAACGGCAACAACTTTGTCTCAGAGAAGGAGTGTCTGCAGACCTGCCGGACCGTGGGTGAGTGTGGCCCCACCTCTCCACCTCCCCCTGCGCCCCCCAACCCTGTCCTTCAGACAGACCACCTGCCCATTGAACAGGTAGCTAAGAGAGGATGCGCCAGTGGTGGAATTCCAGGGCAAGTTTCCTGAAGTCATAGGAATCGCACACTTGGGTATGGGTGACCCTCGGCATGTATGTCTTCTTGCGGTCCCATTTCTCAATCTATAAAAAGGGGTCCAGGTGTTGTGGATGAGCAGGGTCCCTGGCTCAGGCCCTTTGATGGGGGTCTTAGGTCAGCGATCCTAAGGACTTCCAATGCTCTGCACCTCCCTCCCCCTCCACAGAGGCCTGCAATCTCCCCATAGTCCCTGGCCCCTGCCGAGGCTCCACCCAGCTCTGGGCATTTGATGCTGTCAAGGGGAAGTGCGTCCTCTTCATCTACGGGGGCTGCAAGGGCAACAGCAACCAGTTCTACTCAGAGAAGGAGTGCAAGGAGTACTGTGGCATCCCTGGTGAAGGTAGGAGGCCCCGACAATGCCAGGCTGGGCCTGGGGGATATCGGGGTCCAGGTGGGGTAGCCCTGGTAGGAGGTGAGGGTCTGGAAAGCTGAGTTCTGTACTCTGTACCAGGTGACCAGCCCATCCACTCTCTGGGCCTCAGTTTCCCACCTCTAAAATGGGGCCAAGCCTGAGGCCTTGCCCCAGCTAGGATGGGGCATCTGGGCCCAGGCAGAGGGAAGGCAGGACAGGCTGAGTGGGGCAGAACTGGGCTCCAATCCCGGCATTGCCACATTTGGGCTGGCCACACTGAGTGTCAGTTTGAGCCTCAGTTTCCTCTTTTGTAAAATGGGACAAAGTACCTACTTCACAGAGCCTCGCACGGTCCATATCCACCTAGCGGCAGCCGTTACTAATAATGGTGGTGATGCTATAATGATAACAGGGATAGCATTCCAGGGAACAGCAGCCGTTAAAGATTTCTGTGCCTTATCTCCCCACTGGGAAAATGGTACCTAAGGTAAAGCAGGAGGCAAAAAACCAGATCATTCCGTGGAACGCACTCTGGAGATAATCAAGTCACTCCGCAAGCAGAAGTTTCTGGCCTCAGGCCCCGGCTTAAGCTCAGCCCAAGCTGCCGTCCCTCCTCTATGAGGCATCCCCATCCCCTGACCGTCCCCACCCACAGACCCCTGGACGACCCCACACCTACTCCCCGAGCCTCTCTGTGTCCACAGGGGAGGAGGAGTTGCTGCGCTTCTCCAGCTGAGCGGCCCACAGGCCAGAGGTCCACAGGCCACAGGGAGCGCGAGGGCCAGTGTCTGCCCCAGGGTCCCGCGGCAGGTTCCAATAAAAAGCAAATTGTAGACTCCTGAAATCCCATGTCCTGACGATTCATCACGAAGTATAATGAGATGGGGGAGGGGAGGGGGAGACAAGCTGGGGAGCGGGCATGAGTAACCCAGCTTTCCCCACATGTGAAAAATGTATGTGTCGGCAATGTATAGAGCCATCTTCAGGACATGAAATTGGCTATGCAAATTACGAAACATAAATCACAGTTCTGTATAAAACGGGATTGTTTTGTCTTAATAAAGCTAGAAGAGAAAAGAGGGGAAAACTCTGGGTACTTTTTTCTGGGAGGGGTTTGACAGAGCTCATCAGAGACCCAGGGTCAGAAGAAATCACGTGCCCTAGTGTGTGCCCAACTGGGTCTGGGCAAATGCCCCACGAGCGCCTGAAAGGATTCCCCTGTCCTTGGCCGCACAGAACCCCACGCCAGCGTTTACTTTGCTCACAGCTGCATCCCCAGCAGTAGCTGCCAGGGGCTGGAAGGCCTCGGGCTGTTTCTCCACAAGGGTCCTGGAGATCCCATCTCCTGGGATCCTTGCTCTGGCCCTTTGCCCCGGAAGAATGGTCACCGCCCTTTGCGCTGTGCCCAGAACAGCCAGCTGGCCCTGGACCGGAGCTGAAAGCCCCGGGTCTGGCCTGGCTTCTGCTCCCTGGAGGAGGAGAGCAGGTAGGCTGCCCAGGGTGGCTCAGGCACCAACTTGGCCCAAGCGCACAACTCCGGGAGCCTCCAGCTCACACACGCCGGATTTACAAATATCGGACTTGTAAACACCTCTTTCGGGCCCCATCCACCCAGAGGCCTGACAGCTGCCGCTGCAAGAGTCCAAACCCCAGCCTCCTGGGCTCTGAGGTGGAATGCTGTGTTGAGGGGACGAAACCCAGAGGCAAGGATTCGGGTGGAGAGAGCTTTGCAGCCCCCTTGGTCAGACCACATAGAGATTCCCCGCCTTACGCACCCCGGAAGTCCCAACCTTGGGGCTTCCAGGTTTCAATAGAGAGGACAGTCCTGAGGGACAGCGTTTGTGGGCCTGGCTGGGAGTCACTGGGCAGAAGTGGGTGGGGGCGGGGACACAGGGAGAAGTGACAGGCTCTCCAGCCTGGAACTAACAAATGTCATCACGTCCTGCGTCCATACCTTGCCCCCTCCATGCATGATTCACACAGTGGGGCTGCCACCTATGGCAGTTGGAAGGTGCCATGCTGAAGAAAGAGATTTTGAAGGGACCTGAAGGACAAATACCTAAACCGGACAGTGCCAGCCACAGGTGGGCTGGCCAGCCTCAGCTCAGCTGGTGGATGGGAGTTTGGCTCCTAGAGTATTTTACAGTTCTGAGTTCACCATTAAAAAATGCACCTCCCGGATTTCCCTGGTGGCGCAGTGGTTGAGAATCCGCCTGCCAATGCAGGGGACGCGGGTTCGATCCCTGGTCCAGGAAGATCCCACATGCCGCGGAGCAGCTAAGCCCATGCGCCACAACTACTAAAGCCCGCGTGCCCTAGGGCCCGCGTGCCGCAACTACTGAAGCCCGGGTGCCTACAGCCCGTGCTCTGCAACAAGAGAAGCCACCACAATGAGAAGCCCGCGCACTGCAACAAAGAGTAGCCTCTGCTCGCCGCAACTAGAGAAAGCCCGGGCACAGCAACAAAGACCCAAGGCAGCCAAAAAAAAAAAAATGGACCTCCCATATAAAACTCTAGGTTTCTCAGTTCTCTTGAAAAATAAGTTCTGGCAGCCTTGGGCCTGCATCCTGCACCCGAGACACCCCTCTAGCTGGGGCCTCCCCTGTGGGTCACCAGCCCTGCCTGCCACCCTCCCTGGTCCTGAAGGCTTTTATCTCCGTGACAGTTACTAAAACTTTCCCTACAAAATCCCTTGGATCTTGTCTTACCCCTCGGGGGTGGGATGGGGTTGAAGCACATCTGTGACCTCCAGTCAGGAGTCCACTCATCCCAGAAGGGATCAGAATCCTTCTCAGCGAAGCGGCTACCCTGATGACTCATCTGATTCTTAAACAGTCTCACCTCAAATTCTCTCTTAAAGATACTGGTCATGCTCATCTCTGTCACAAAATACATGTGGCTGCTTAATAAACAAACATGCTTTTTTTTTAAATTTTTATTTTAAAATCCAGAGGCTGGCCCTTCAGTCGTATGGAGGCTCTGGCCACGCCCTGATCTCATTGGATCCCGACGTTCCCAGCTAGCGGGGGAGTCTTCCCGCTCCAGCAGGACTCTAGACTTTTGTTTTAGAGCCAATAGAAACTCCTTGATTAAACTTCAACCGCGGGCTCAGGAATGTCCACACGGTACACTGAACAGCAGGAAACTCCCACTGAAGGGGGGTTCTGAGGGCAGGGCTGATGCCCCCGGGAGGCTGGCCCAGACTCGGCCAATTCGCGCCGTCATCCTTGCGATTGGATGGAATTTGTTCGGCTGATCGAGCAGCACGTCCTCTTTGAGGAGAGCACCCGTTTCTGGTTGAGGACAGGATAAAGCCGGACGTGGTGTTACCTTTGAACGGCTGTTCTGGCAGGAGCAGGCCTGCTTTAGGAGAAGCTGTCACCCTCCCTGCCCACTCTGGCCACAGCTGTCTTCTGTCTTCTCTCCACGACTTGCCTTCAGTTCGACTCTCCAAGCCAAGCGTTGATGTGCGTGTCTGGAGTGTGAGGCTCGGGTCGAGGCCAGCAGAGGGGCAAGTCCACCCGGCTGGGCCCCCGCAGCCCACCGTGGAGGGCACTGGCTAGAGTCACGGACGCCACTGGCAAAGCCACAGACGCTCTCCCCCGGACAGACAATACACACCACTTCAAACTTCACACACATGACCACTGGGCAAGACGAACTTGGACGTGTGCTTTACTTAGGAGACGGGTGTGCTGACTCCAGGCAGGTGGGGCAGGAAGGCCACACCGTCTTGAAGGGAGTGGGAGAGCTGTCTGGGGTGCTGGCTCGGAGGATGGCAGCAGGTCGGTGGCCAGCAAATGGGGAGGAAGCATCAGAGAAGGGGACACTGCGGGAAAGCCACGCAGAGCTTCAGAAGGACAGAGGAAGAAGGGCACCCGAGCTACCTGGTCTGGCTGCCCGGCGGGCCCACCAGTCGCTTGGTTCACACCCACTGCGGGCATCTGAGCTTTGCCTGAACCTCTCCTGGGATGGAGAGAGCCTTTCCTCCCAAGGCAGGCTTTCCACTCTGACCTGTGTTGGGGACAGTGTGTCCAGACACTGGGCTGAAATGTGTCTCCACAGCTCCCACTAATTCTTAACTTTCTGAGTCACAGATGCCATCAGGAATTTGGCACAATCTACGGGCACTCTTCCCCAGAAAACGGACGGTTTACACAACACACATCACATAAATGATGGTGGCCAAGGCGAACTTGGATGTGTCCCTTGGGCACTGGGCCTGTAGGACTCGGACCAAATCCATCCTTCCTCCGCTGGGACAGTGTTTCACAACAAGGCCCACGGAGACCACGTCTTCTTGTGGCCGTGTCCCTCCCTTATTTATCAGACACCACCAACCTGGGTCTGGTGCCTGAGGTCAGCAGGGAGCTCCGAAGAGCTGACTAACCCCAACCTCACGTAGTATCCCCTCGGGATGGACTCCAGCTCTGTCACCCCCAGGTGACATCTCTGCCTCTGTCCATCTCTACTCCCCAGTGCCCTGCTCCTACCTGGATAACACGGCCCAATGCCAACCCAAGAAATCACACCACGCACTGCCATCTTCCTAAAGGTTGTTTTATTGTAAAACCATAAATACAACACTGACATGAAATCATTTAAGCAACTGATCCTCTCTAACCATTAAAAGGATGTCTTTTTACCTTGGCATCAACCAACCAGGAAATAATGTTGCAAGAATTCGGGGGGTAGGGGGGTGCTGATTTCTGGGTGGGGGCTTTTGGCGATTTAAAGAACCAAGTGGAACCTTCCTCTTCTCCCTGGGAATGTCCCACTTTTGGACAAGAACAGACAGGTAAAAACAGCAACATTTAAACAGCTCAGTTTTAAATTTTATTACTTTGTAAAAATCTTTTTTTTTTTTTTTCCTGTTCCTTTCCTCCATTTGACATCAGTAAAAGTTTTAAACACCAGAAAACTGATTTGGCCGTAAATGGAGAAACGGTACCAAAACGAAATGAAACCAAAAATCCAAAGGACAAACAGAAAAGCCTAAATAAACCCTCAAGTTTGGTCTCGGGGGTTCACATATCACAAGAACTGTCAACTCAACCCCCATGCAATGTGACTCCTTGGAGAACTGTTGGGTCCACACCAACGACACAGGAGACCGCAAACAACGTCTTTTGTTAATTAACACAGCAAGGGTGACACTAGGTAACTTTTTTTTTAAATACAGTACATGGTACACAGGGTCCCAAGATAACCCTGCATAAACCCCTTGTGGAAACTTGAGCCAAAGCACTGGCTGTTTATAAAAATATTGTGTTGCTACAAAAGTATAAATTAATGCTACCGGTATTAAGAAATATTAAACACATAAAACTTATAAGGATTAAGAAAAATATTCATTAATACCTGTAGAAAACTCTGGCCTAAAAAAGATATTTTTTTTGTGTTTGTTTTTTTGTAAATTTTTTTTTTTTGTATTTTTTTAAGATGACTTGAGTTTCTTGCACTCGAAGACAGAGACACAGTCAGCTGTGCCTGTGGTATTGCCTAGAACGTCTTAACTACTGAGAAAGGATGAGGGTGCACACGCATGGGTACCGAGTGGGGCCTGGGAAGGAGGGGCACCAAGGCTTTCTCAAGATTTACCTGATGTGAAAGAATCACCGACGCAAAGTTACGGGGAAAAGAAAAAGGAAGGATCATCAGAAAACAACTGAAAATAATTTATGCTTTTTAAAAAATATCTCTGCTTCAGGTGGTTGTACAAAATGATTTCCTGATGCTCGGCATCTGAACGGCCCTGGACGCACTGCCCGGCGGGTCTGGGAGCCCCCAGCCCCGCAGGTCCCTCTGTCTCCAGCCCCCGTGCCAGTCCACGAGCTCGCTCACCGCTTTGGGACCCGGCCACCCTGGCTGGGTGGGAGGGAAGGGTCCCAGGCAGGGACCGGCTGGCACCTGGGTTGTGGGAGGAGCCCCCCTTTCCAGCTGGCCTCAGACCCCACGGTCTCTTGCCAAGCTGGACTTCAGGAAGCGCCACAGGGATCCCAGGCCCCTGAGGTTGCGGACCAGGCTGGGCTGTGCCCCTTTAAAAGGAACTTTGGTTCGAAGAGTCAAGGTACCCAGTGGGACGCATGGGTGGGGAGGGCCCCTATGCTGACACCCAGCTGCAAACTCAGCAAATCCTTCTCTGTACAGCAGTTGAACCTTTAAAGCAACGCCCGTGGTGGTGGAGGGGCATGAATATTAACAGACAGCAACCCGATGCCCTTCACCCTCATCAAAGCAGGAGCAGGTGCCTCTCCGCACAGAAACTACAGGGCCCCTCCAGGGAACGGCGGGGCTCCGTGGACCACGATCCTTAAACGCAAAGGACAGAGGAAGAAATACAACAACAACAAAATCCTCCAGAAAACCCTGAAAAGGGGAAACCCGGTGGGAAACAGAAAAGGGAAAACACTGTATCATTGGTTCACCATAACTGGCCTAGCAAACGTTAGCCACAGTGAAGAGGGGGCAGGCCCCTTCCCAGTTCTCCCACTGGCCCGGCCGGATACAGGGGGGCCGAGACAGGAGCCCTCCACCCACTGTCTCCAGGGGACAGCCTGAGCCTTACTTGGCCTCTGGGTTTCATCTAAACCAGCAGCCTTTCTAGAAGCCCTCCCTCAGGTACGTCCCAGGGACAGAGGCGCTGTCGCTGTGCCCAAGGCAAGGGGCAGAGCTATGAACTTGCCCGGCTCAGGGGGCAGGAGGAGACCGCCGGCCGTGCTTTGGGTGCCTCCTCTTCCTGTCTCTGCAAACACATCCATCGTCATGGCAACATCCAGGTACTGTCCCCTTCTGGGCCATGGCTCACAGGACCTCCCTTCTCCATCCGCATCCCAGGTTCATTCCAAACCTTTCTTGTGAACCTGTGGCCCCCAAGAATGCATGCTGCATCCCTGACAGCTCTTCAGGTGCCCACTTTCCAAGGAGTCTAGTCCAAGTCCAGGCGCAAGCCTAGAGGACCCCTAAAGGCAGGGGGTCTGCTTCACAGTGGAAAACACGCCTTGCAGAGTTTTTCTCTGGTGTTTCTCGAAAGTGCAGGAGAGAAAGGAGCAAACTGAAGGAGAAGACGCTTGCCAGCCTACAGAGCTGGTGTCAAAAAAAGTCCTTCCCAGACATCTGGAGACGCAGAACTTCTCAACTGTGTCATCGGACTGTCCTCTCCTCACCAGGAAACCTCAACATCCTTTTCCCAGACAAGAGCCAAACCCCGAACGCCAAGCATGAGGCTGTCAGGCAGGTTGGTGGCGAAGCGCCCTCGCCCGTGGACACAGTAGGTGGCTTCCTATGCCGTGAACCCCGAGATGAAGTGTGGCCAGAAAGGAGCTTTGCCCAGTGGCCCCTCTGTTTCGTTTCCTGGTTTCTAACTACCATCTGGAGGGAGGCCCGGCTGGTGGACCTGGGCACGGGGAAAAAGAACCATGTCGGCACAAGAGCATCCACTCACAGCGACTGGGACGGCACCGCTGCTCTTGGTGGAGCTGAGACCCCCCAGTTACTTCAAATCTGAGGGACCACCCACGAGGCTATGGTCCTTGGCTTGGGCTTCGGTGGTGAAGCCAACTGACCTCAGATGAGGGGGAACACCCTGCAGAGTGGAGGTGTGTTTTCTCCACCTCCCCTCTGGGGTCTGTGTATGTCAACGCAAAGGCCATTTCTATCCTGGGAATCACATGGTTCAGGCAAGTTGTGTCCAAGTCAGCAGGCAACCGCCTTGAGCTGTAAAGTCCCATAGTGGTCACAGAACTGGGAGGCAGAAGACAAAAACTTTCCGAAGGTCGATGCCAGGCTAGGGGCCAGGAGATGAACTGGAAGCGCCGACCTCAATCCTTTGGCTAAGCTAGAATTTGGATAGGGTGGATATTGCTGGAGATGTGGGGCCAGTGGCTGGGCCTGTGAGATCTTTGGGTTTTATCAAGCTGTTCACTGCAGCGGGCTCTGCACGAGTAAGCACACGGAGGGGGCACCTTGGTACAGCCTTTCCTGTTGGCAACGAGTTTCTGAAGAACCAGAGGCTGCAAGAGAGAAATGACTACCTGCCACCTTGTTCCCATATCTGGATGAGGCAGCCCCAGGAGACAGCTTTCCGAGACCTAGTGGCACTCACAACACATCTGCAGAGCACGCCAAGCCCTAAGGATTGAACTGAGGTGGAAAGGAGGACAGGACAGGAGGTGACACATATGACTAGATAACTGCAATTTAGTTAAGACTTAAATTTTTCTGAAGAGAAGAACGCTGATACCAGGGCGTGGTCCTGATGGCTCTGCAAGAAAGTGAAATGCCTATTTACTAACCGAGTGGCCCCGTAATGAGGCAACACCAGCACAGCTCCGCTCTAAGAGGGAGGATGGGCTCCAAGGCTTGGCTCCCACTGACCACACAGAACGGGTAGCTCCCATCCTCCGCGTGTGGTTCAGAGTGCCAGGTCGAGGACCCTTCCCCAGCAGCAAAGCAAAGTTGGAGGCCTTTTGCTGCAGGCATCTGTAACCCATCAGCAACCCTGCAGCCACCTTCTGGAACGCCCCCAAAAGTCTCATCGAAAAGTCTGCGGATGCTCCCATATACTCTAGGAAGCGACACGAGGTGACTGTCCAGTGCAGACGGAGGCTCTTCTGACGGTGTGACCCCAACTGGAAGTGCCGTGGAGTTAATACCCAGAACTTCTCCAGGAGAGGAAATGGCGTGGTGGTTCCTGAGACCATGGCTTGCTGGAGTGAATGGGGAAACGGCCCACTTTGATGCCTTTCAGTGTGTCCAAGACTCGGGAGGGTTAGTTCTCACGAGGCAAAGTGAGCAGGCTTGACACTTGGGACAGTGTTCCGGTCCATGATCCTAAGCCTTGAGTTTTCAAATCAACTTTACTTCCCCAACTTTACTGCCACGGACCGGGGGGAGAGGGCCGTCGTACAGTGCTTTTTGTAGTCGAGGTATCTCACAGTTGAACAATGTTTTGTTACTAGGAAGGGATGGAGTGGACTTGGTCAACCCCCAAGATGGTAGAATGTGCCCCCCACGATGGCAGGCATCCTCAGCCTTGGTGTAACCGTCTCTATCCCACAGCCGTGGGCACGGGGGGATATGGGACCACCAGCACTTCGTTCACTGAGAGGTGGGGTGGGAGGCTGAGCACTGATCCTGACGGAACCACCTCTTCAGAGGGGAAAGGGGCACCCTGTTGGCATTTAGGCCGTGTGTGGAACCTAAACTGCTCACAGAGAAACAAAGCCTGAAAACCTCTTTCACAGCATCAAGTTGAATGTGGCCTAATGCCATTTCACCCTCAAAACATCCATCATTTGGCCCACAAGGCACCGTGCTCAACTACTGTCCTAGAAGGAGGGCTGAGGCTCGCGTGGGGACCCCCCAGGGCTGTGGGCAGCGGACCCGCCGGAATCCCTGGGGAGAGGAGGCCGTGGGTCTGAGGTGCGATGGACGTGAACATGGATCAACTCAGGAGTCCCTGCTGAGCTGGAAGGGTCAGTGACGTGGCGAGTAGTGTAGTGCACTCTGGGTATAGAAATCAGACATTCGCAGGACCAGACACAGCGAGCCAGGAGGGCGGTCTTCTGCTTACATTCAGGAGAACTCCTAAGCCACATGCTTCCCTATGGCTTCCACCGAACCCCACGTCTGTGAAACCTGTGACTCCAACCTCACTCCTGGTCTCCAAACAGCACAACCAAGTTCATGGTCTTGGCTGTTCGAATACAGGAAAACTGGACTGTACGGGGAAGTCTAATGAAAACCTTAGGATACTGAATATACCACTGAGATGAGCTAGTTTACAGTGTGACTTGAGGAACAAAAAGGGCAATCAAAAAACAAACAAAAAAACCCCCTCCAAAATATAAGTTACAGACATTCAGTGCCTCCTAGCAGAGCCTAAATCAAATTTGAAAAAAAAAAAAGTAAAAACTGCTAAAATGTTAGGAAAAAAAATATTAAGGAGTGGAGACAGTATCTATACTTCTTTGAAAAATGTCTTTTTTTTCTATCTTATATTAAAAAGCAAAAGGTCAGCTTTATATTCTTAAAGTCTCCTTTCCTGATTTGGGGAGATAGATAGGTGTGTTTCTAAGGCGGCTGCCCCATGACACCCAAGGGTATCACAAAGGCAGCAGCTCAATGCCCTGAAGGTGAACGAGAACAAAGTCCAGTGCAGAAGCTGTCCATCTGATGCAGTTTGGAGAATCCATGGCAGGGCAGCCGGGGAGGGGTGGGGTGCAATAGGGTCAGGAAGGCTTGGGGACGGGGACGGAGGGCAAGGGGGACCACAGAGTGAAGGACAGAGAGCGTCAAGTCACTTCAGATCTCAGCTGCCTGAACGTTTTACATCAGTTTTCTACCAACCTGCGCACCTGAACATGGAGTCTTTTAAAGCCCCCTTACTGAGAAAAGGAGGTGAAACATCTTCCCTCTTTCCCAAACACTCAGCTTTCCTGACACGCCCAGTTTAATGCACACGCGCCCGCGAGCAGGCGTGCGTACATGCACCAGGGGAGTGTATGTGTGCATGCGTGTGCGACAGTTCTGCGGCCACACGGATGAGCAGAGCCGCCCACGCCCAAAGTGCGCACGCGTGACTGCGTACACACATGCACACACACACTGAAAAAAGCACTTAAGTTTCCAGGGGGCATTTATAATGAGGTCCACAGTGTTTAGAACTTAAATTCCTTTTTCTTTGTTTGCGACAGTGTTGTGTGGTTTTTTTTTTTTTTCCTAACGTCCTCTTCTTTTTTCTTTGTTCTTTCTTTTCATCCGGAAGTCTTAAAGCATGTTGGATTTCAGAAACATGAGTTTGTTCATATCTTCTGGACTGAGCAGTCGCCTCCTTTTGATGAGAAGTGCTTGTTCACACATATTTACACACCCGCTCCTGGCCCCCACGGCCGGCACCGCGAGGAGCCAGAAGGCGAGCTTGGCGAGTTTTGTGTGCTTTTGGGTCACGCACGACCAGTACTGGAAGAGATCCGGGGTGGCCTGGAAGAGGGGTTCCTGCAGGTAATCGTACACTTCCTTCTTCCCGAGCCGGTCGTCCTCCTGGGCGGCGGGGTTCTCGCCGGGGGCGGAGCGGGGCTTCTTGGCGGCGGGCTCGAAGTCGGCCTCCTCGGTCCAGGACTCCTTGACCTCGTTGATGAGCTCACACACCTTGCCGATGATCTCCTCGTGCTGGTAGGGCGGGACGGGCCGCAGCTTCTGCTGTGGGTCCAGGATCATGGCCACCTTGTGCGCCGGGTGCACCTTGAAGTTCTCCTTGAGCGCCTCCAGGAAGAGGTGGCAGAGCTTGCTGACGGTGCCCGCGTCGTTGGCCTTGGCCGTGAACAGCTTCTCCAGCCTGACGTAGGTGGGCAGCACCAGCTGCAGGGTGGGCTGGCTCTCGTTGCTCAGCTCGATGACCGCCTGCTTCACCGGCGTCAGGATGGCGGCCAGGTTGCTGAGCAGGTGCTTGTTGAGGCTCTGGATGAGGTTCATCTTCTTGGCCCGGCTGTAGAACTCGCAGATCTGCTCGTAGCGCTCGTGCACCAGCAGCAGCGAGTCCGTGACCGAGTTCCAGCAGGGCGGCGGCGAGGTCTCCTCCAGCGAGCCGAAGGTCTCCTTGGCGAGCCCGGTAGAGCCCGCCAGGTCCTCGCACACGTTGAGCAGCTCGATGACCTCGTGCATGCTGCGGGCCTGCAGCGTCCGCTTGCTCAGCACACTCTGCACCACCGAGTTCAAGGCACAGGCTGAGCAGCGAAGGCACATGCCGGCCTTGGAGAAGGCGGATGCGCTCACCCGGCAGTCTGTCACGTACACTGTCCTGATCTCCGACATCACGAACTCTGACAGCACGTTCTGCACCCAGTGGTGCACCAGGTCGCCGCTGTCGCGAATGTCCGCGCCCTTCACGCCCAGCACGTAGCTCTTGATGTGGTTGCCCTCTGCCTGGTAGGCCGTGAGGATGTAGCAGGAGTCAGGGCCGACGCTCTGCGAGTGACAGGTGACGCCGATGCCCAGGCAGGCGTTGCTGCCCAAGGCGCACGTCACCTTCACCTTCACCTGGTTGTACATGCGCGGCAGGTGCTTCAGCGCCAGCGTGTTGAAGTTGCCCAGGATCTCGGTGACTGAGAAGGCCCCGTAGCGGGCGCCGCTGTCCACCAGCGTCTGGGCCAGCTTCAGGAACTCCTTCCCGCTCACCACGCTCAGCGCGCCCAAGTCGGCACACATGACCCGCAGCAGCCGCTCTGCGATGTTCTGCCGCTCCTTCTCGGGGATCATGCTGTTAGGTGTTAAACCACTGGTCGTGGCTGGCAGGGGACACAAAGAGAGGTGTGATTAACCCTGCCAGTCAAGGCTCCTTGGTCTGGCAGTGGCCTAATACTCAAGCATCTAGTATTAGGAATTATGAACAGATTTCATCTTCCACACAAACTGATGGTCTTGGCAGTCTTTAATATGTGACAGTCTCACAGGAATAAAGTTCTGTGATTGATTAGTAATGCCTGCCGTGAGCATGGGAATAGACTGTAGTGATGTGTGTGCAAATACTTGTTGCATGTCATTCACCTTGACCTCTGAAGCCAACCAGTCTAACCTCTTCCTCAATATAGGAATGGCCTCTAACACAGGAGTCGCTAGTGAATAAGGTACATGAGGCCACAGTGTCAGGAAAAAGCAGACAAGAGAAATCGTGGAGAGTGGATTTGGATTCTAATTCTGATTGCCACTAATTTGTGTTCTCTGACCACAAACAGATCACCTCTCCCCAGGCTGCCTCCGTCCATCCCACGAGGTCAGAATTCCCACCAATGAGGTCTCAGGCATGAAAGTGCTTTGGAAACCATGATGCGTGGTCTTGCACCACCATGGGAGACACACAGGGGTGGGGATGTGGGAGCAGAGGGGAACAAGCTGGGGTTGGGGGGGAGGCCTCTGGAGGTGGGTGTAGTAGACTTCCACCAGTCCCCGGGTCCGCCCAGGAAAGACCTACTGTTGTTGGCACTGTTCCTCTGGGCCTGGGGCTTCCACTTCTCCTCCACGACAGCAGGGGGCGATCGGGACTGGTTGGAGGCGATGTTGTTCTCGTTGTCTGCTGCGGGCACAAAGGGGACAGTGTGTTTCCCTGTAGTGCAAGAGGCCTGCCGGCTCACCAGGCGAGAAGAACTAGAGCATGCGGGTGGAGGCAAGACTGGCCTCTGGGACTCAGGCCTGGGTTCAAATCCGGGCTCCTAAGACAACTATCTGAGGCCCGCAAAGCCTCATTTTCATCACTCGGAAGAATGAAGATAATCACAAATTGCCAGAGGGACTAACAAGAGATAATACAGGAAAAGAGCTGGGTACAGTGCTCAGCATGGAGTAAGCACTCAGGGAATGGGAACCGCTGTGTCCCGAGTCTGGCTGGGAGGCACCCCCAACACCCCCGAGCACAAAGTTCTAGCTCTGAGACCCGGGAGGGGGTGCCCATTACACTCCAAGAGGCCAAAAGCATCTCACGCTCTTGCTTCTTTAAAGTGTGCCTTTTCGTCTTTTTAGTATATTTTAAACTTAAATGAACACAACAAAACCAAAGCCCTATATGACATAAAGTATACAATTCTCAACCCCCTCGTTACATGTAGGAAGTGAAAACCAAAGTCTAGATACAGGAAAGGATTTGCCCAGGAAAACACAGAAAACCAGCAGCAGAGCTGGGACGGACATCCCAGGTCCCCCAGTTCCTAGCTGCCTCCTCCCTGCACTTCCCTAATTTTTGTTAACGTGTGCAGCCATTTTCAGTTTTAAGTAATGGGCAGGTACCATCCTCTATGCACGGTTACTCCTTGACATTTCTGTAAGATCATATCTGAGTGGAAATGGTCTGAGTTACATGCCTGCCATCACAAATGGCCACAGAGTCTTTTATCACACAATATTCCACAAATTGCTTAACTACACTCCAAGTCCTAAGTTTCTGGGCTGTGCCATTTACAATATTACTATTCTGCTACGAACCTACTTGCCTAATATTCTAATATTGTTTCTCTGTGCTCTTTGGCTGTTGTTGTGGGTGTATTTCCTTGAGACATCATCTTACAGAGAGAATTCACAACCTGAGGATATGAATGGGTCAGTGGCCTCTGTTCAGGGTTGCCAGACATCCTTCTTCCATTCTTCTCAGTTAAAGGCATCAGGCCTTAGAGGTCAAGGCCACACTATTCATACCTAGAGAAGAGGCTTCCCCAACTTCTACATATTCAGTCAGCTCTGCAAGACGAGTCAAGAGACTCTGGGATGTGCACTCAAGGAATAGTTTGCAGCCACTAGAAAGGTGGTCATGTAGACTGGAGCAACATGGGAAAATGCATAAGATAATGAAAAGCAAGCTCTAATCATAATGTCATATGTATTATTTATAGATACATATTTTAGACTCACAAGTCAAATAACGAACACATCTATGCATCAAAAAAAGATGGGGAGGGGACTTTCACTTCTGCCCTCCAGATGCAAACAACTGCTAATCATGATGATATATGACTGCTTTCATACAGGCAACCCAGGGTCTGATCCCAGAAAAAGAAACAAATGCGGTGAGCTCTTTGACTGTGCAACTTACTGCCTGGAAGCAGTTTTCAAGCTGCTGCGTAGGACCAGGGAACTGAACAGAGCCCAGCGGTCCCCTTGAAGAGACAGAGATTAAAATTCAGGCAGGCCCAAGACAGCTAGAATTTACAGGGAAAAGTACCAAAGAGGAGGGAGTTACAAAAAGAGAGAGCTCTGGAGATTTCAATGGGGTTCCCTGGAGCCTTTGCTGTAGCTAATCTGCCTATGCATAGGGTCGAATTCCACAGGACTAGGGCAAGAATCACTAAAATGCAGTAGGCTGATAACTCCCAGGCTCCCACGTGGGGGAAATCATCTGCATCCCCTCCACCAGAATGGAAAGACCTCAATGCATGAGAAATACTATGGGGCTAAATTAGCCATAGACTAAGCCACTAGATCTGCCCTAATACATTGAAAGAGCACGCCTCCAAAGTATTCAGGTGATCCCAGGTAACAAACTGTAAGCCAAGCTTAATACTCCTAAAAAATACAACATCTAGCAGCTAACACCATAAAATTCACAATGTCATTCATCTAATAAGTACCAGACATTCAAAATAGTAGGAAAATATGACCTATAACATAAGGAGACAAACCAATCAATAGAAACAGACCTAGAAAGGACAGAGATGATGGCATTAGCCAATAAGGAGCTTACAACAGCTGCTGAAAAAAAAATCAGTGAAGCTGGAGACAGAGCAAAAAGACTACCCAATGAAAACCAGAGAGAGTAAAAGATTGAAAATAAATAAATGGAGCATGGACAATGTTAAGTAGTCTAACATAAATATAATTGGAGTCCCAGAATAAGGGGGTGAGGCAGAAAAAATATTTGAAGAAATGGCCAGAATCTTTCCAAATTGGAGGAAAACCATAAACCCAGGTTCTAAAAGCTCAACTGACCCCCAGCAGAAATACATAAAGAAAACACCACCAAGGCACAGTATCATAATCAAATTGTTGAAAACCAATGACAAGAGAAACTCTTAAAAGCAGCCAGAGAGGGGGAAAAGTTAAGTACAGGGGAACAAAAATAAGAATAACAACAGACCCAGCAGGTAACAGAACAAACTATTAAAAGAGAATGTCAACCTAAAATTCTAAATGTCCATCGATAGATGAATGGATAAAGAAGATATTTATATTATATTTATAATCTAAATTTATATAATATAAATTATATTTATACAATGGGATATTACTCAGCCATAATAAAGAATGAAATAGTGCCATTTGCAGCAACATGGATGGACCCAGAGATTATCATACTAAGTGAAGTGAGCCAGACAAATACCATATAATATCGTTTATATGTGGAATGTAAAATAATGATACAAATGAACTTATATATCTATACAAAACAGAAGCAGACCCACAGACACAGAAAACAAACTTATGGTTACCAAAGAGGAAAGGCGGGGAGGGATCAATTAGGAGTGTGGGATTAACATATACACACTACTATATATAAAACAAACAACAAGGACCCACTGTATAGCACAGGGAACTATACTCAATATTTTGTAATAACCTATAAGGGAAAAGAATCTGAAGAAAAGATATGTATGTATGTATAACTGAATCACTTTGCTGTGCACCTGAAACTAATGCAACATTATAAATCAACTATACTTCAATTTAAAAAAAACACACAAAAAATTAAAAATAAAATAAGGGAATTCTAAATCCAGTGATACTATCTTTCACAGATGGAGGTAAAATAAGGACCAAAAAAAAAAAAATCATACCTGCAACTATAAGAAATGTTAAAGGAAGTTCTTTAGGTATTAAAAAAAAATGACATCACCCCCCCCAAAGAGAAAATAACATCAAATAAGAATCTGGATCTAGAGAAAGAAATAAAGAGTTCTGGAAATTGTACATGAATGGATATAAAAAGTGTTTTCCCTCATTTTTAATCTCTTTAACAAGATAACTGACTGCTCACTGGAAAAAAATAACAATGAATTGTGGTAATTATACGTAGAAATAAACCATATGTTAACAATAGAAGAAAGACTAGGGAGGGGAAATAGAAGATTGTGTTGAAAGTTTTTCACACAATATGAAAAGGATAATAGCCTTTAAATGTAGACTTGATAAGTTAGAAATGCATAGTTCAAAACCCAAATAGACTATAAAAAAAACAACAGTTATAGCAAATAAATCCATTGTAGAGATAAAAATGGAACCATAAAAAATCCTCAGTCCAAAATAAGGCAAAAAATTAGAGAAAAAGGAATAAGCAACAAGTGAAACAATTAGTAAACAAATACGAAAATGGCAGATTTAAACCCAGTAGTACTGAAATCACATTAAATTTAAATGGTCTCCACATTTCAAATAAAAGTAGACTTTGTCATACTTAATAAAAAAGCAAGACCCCATGATATGCTATCTATAAGAAACCTATTTAAATATGAAGACATGGATAAGTTAAAAGTAAAAGGTTAAATAAAGGTAAAACATACAAACAGTAATGAAGAGAAAGGTGGAGATGCTTGTGACAGTATTACAGAAAGAACAGACCTCAGAACAAGAAATATGATCAGGGGTGTAACAAGAGACCCTACATAACGATAAAGTGGTCGAATCACCAAGAATATATACTAATCCCAAGCGTGTGTGCAGGTGATAAAAGAGCATTAAAACACATGAAGCAAAAGCTGAGAAAACTGAAAAAAGAAAGAGATAAACCTAACAACTGGCAATTTCAACTGTCTTCTCTCAGTAATTGCTACTCTCATGAGAAAAGAGAAAAAAAGACTGAATATAAATGAACAGAGTGGACAACACCAAGCAGTCCCATATACATATAACTAGCTTACCAGAAAAAGGAGGTGGAACAGAAAAATACTGAAATCATATAAAGTATAGCCTCTGACCATAACTGCATTAAATTAGAAATCAACAACAAAAAGACATTTGGAGAAATTTCAACTATTTGAATATTAAACATCACAGTTGTAAATAACCCATAGGTCAGAGAAACATAAGGGAGATCAGAAAATGTTCTGAACTAAACATTAAAACATAACATTTCAAAATTTGTGGGATACATCTAAATAAATGTTATTTATTTATAACAATGTTATTTATAACATTAAATAATTATATTAGAAAAGAATAAACATTTAAAATCAGTGTTATAAAGCTTCTACACTAAGAGATCTGAAGAGTAAGTTTAAAGAGTAAGTTGAGTCTAACATAAGCAGAAGAAAGGAAATAATACAGATAAAAGCAGAAATTAATGAAACAGAAGATGGATAAACACAATAGAGAAAAATCAATGAAACTAAAAGCTAATTTTTTGTAGAGATCAGTAAAATTGATAAACCTCTAACAAGAAACATTAAAAAAAGAAAAAGAGGACACAAATTATTAGTAGCAGGAGTAAAAGAAGGGGACATCACTACAGATGCTACACATATCAAAGGGATTAAAATGATTATGAATAACTTTAGGCCAATAAATTCAACCATTTAAGTGAGGCAAAAAAAAACAAACAAAAAAAACCCCTAAAAAACATAAAGTACCAAAGTTCACTCCAGAAGAAACAGGTAACCTCAAATCTCTTAAGTTCTATAACTATTAAGAAATTCAGTTCATAGTTTACATAATTTCCCACAAAGAAAATTCCCATATGGGTTCACTGGAAAGTTTGACCACATATTTAAGGAAGGAATAATACAAATTCTAAACAAATTCTCCCAGAATTAGAATAGGAAAGAACATTTCCCAAATCATTTTATAAGGCTGTCATTATCCTGATCCAAAACTAGAGAAAAAAATTACAAGAAAAGAAACTACAGACCAACATCCTTCATAAACATATACACAAAAATCCTTAACAAACTATTAGCAAGCCAAATATAGTAATATATAAAAATAACAACACATCATGGGAGTTCCCTGGCAGTTTCAGTGGTTAGGACTCAGCACTTTCACAGCTGTGGCCCGGGTTCAACCCCTGGTCAGGGAACTAAGATCTCGCAAGTCATGTGGCCAAAAATAAAAAATATAAAAATAAAAAATAACATATCATGAATAAATGAAGCTTATCCCAGAAATAGAATAGTTACAGAAAACCAATCAGTGTAATTCCCTATACTAAGAGGAAAACAAAAATACGAAAAATCATCTCCATAGATATAAATGCACTTTAAAATGTGATAAAATTCAATACCCACCTATGATACAAAATCTCAGCAAACTAGGAAGAGAAGGAAACTTTCTCAACCTCATAAAGGACATCAAAAACAAAAAACAAAAAAAAACAAGTTTACTGATCTGATAGAAATAAAAAGGATTATAAGGAAATACTATGAACAGTAGTATTCCAACAAATTAGATGACCTGGATGAAATAGACCAATTCCTAGAGAGACATAAACTACTAAAACTGATTCAAGCAGTAGAAAATCTGGATAGATCTATTAAAAAGACTGAATTAGCAGTCAAAACACCGACCATAAAAAAGAAAAGGAAAGCCCAGGCTCAGATGGCTTCATCAGTGAATTCTATAAAAAGTTAAAAGAACACTTCACAAATTCTTCTGTGAATTTGAGAGGAGGGAACACTTCTCAATTCATTCTATGAGGCAGGTATTATTCTGATACCAAAACATGACTGAGAAGTCACAAGAAAAAACAAACTATAGTCCACTATGCCTTATGAACATAGATACAAACATCCTTAATAAGACAGAGCAGACCAAATCCAGCAACATATACAACAGGTTATACACCATGATCAGGTGGTATTTATTCCAGGAATACAAGATTAGTTCAACACACAAAAATCAATACCATATTAAAAGAATAAAGGACAAAAACCACACGATAATTTCAATAGATGCAGAAAAATTATTTGACAAAAATCCAACACGCTCTCATGATAAAAACACTCAACAAACTAGGAATTGAAGGGAACTTTTTCAATTTGACAAAGGGCATCTATGAAAAACCCACTGCCAACATCATAGTTAATGGTTAAACATGAAAAACTTTCCTCTTAAGATCAGGAACAAGATAAGAATGTCTACTCTCTTTTATTCAACATGTATTAGAGGTTCTAGCCAGGTCAATGAAAGAAAAAAAAAAGAAAGAATAAAAAAGAAAAGAAAAATAAAGGGCATCCACATGAATGGAAGAAGTAAAATGATCTCTACTTACAGATTACAGATGACATGACTGTGTGAATAGAAAATCCTATGGAATACACACACACACACACAACTATTAAAACTTATAAATAAGTTCAGCAAGGTTTCAGGATATGAGATCAATATACTAAAAAAAATCAATTATATTTCTCTACGTTAGCAATGAACACTCCAAAAATTAAATTAAGGAAATAATTCCATTTATAATAGCTTCTAAAAGAATAAAATACTTAGGAATAAATTTACAAAAGAAGTATAAGACTTGTACACTTAAAACTAAAAACATTATTGAAAGAACTCAAAGAAGACTTAAATAAATGAAGAGGCATCCCATGTTCAAAGACTGGAAGACAATACTGTTAAAACGGCAATATTCCCCAAATTGATCTAGATTCAACACAATCCCTATCAAAAGTCCTGCTGTCATTTTTGCAGATATTGACAAGTTGAGCCTAAAGTTTATGTGACACAGAATAGCCAAAACACTCTTGAAGAAGAACAAAGTTGGGGGGCTTAGACTTCCCGATTTCAAAGCTGTTATAAAGTCACAGTAATCCAGACAGTGTGCTTCTGGCACAAAAACAGACGTACAGATCAATGAAATAGAATTCAGAATCCAGAAATAAACACTCACATTTACAGTCAATTGATTTTTGACAAGGGTGCCAGGATAATTCAGTGGGGGAACAAAGAGTCTTTTTAAAAATGGTGCTGAGATAACTGGATATCCACATGCAAAAGAATGAAGCTGGGCCCCTACCTCATACCACATACAGAAATTAACACAGAATGGAATACAGGCCTAAATGTAACAGTGAAAACTACAAAACTCTTATAAGCAAACAGAGGAGTTAAGTCTCTGTGACCCTGGGTTAGGCAATGATTTCTTACATATGACATCAAAAGCATAAACAATGAAAGAAAAAGTAGGCAGTCGTCATCAAAAATCTTTGTGCTTCAAAGGACAGCATCAAGAAAGTGAAAAGACAACCTACAGAATGGGAGAAGATATTTGTAAATCGTGTATCTATAGAGCCCTCGTATATAAAGATAAAAAGATCTCTTACAACTCAATAATAAAAAAACAAAAAAACCCAATTAAATAATGGGCAAAGGATGTGAATAGACATTTCTCCAAAGAAGATATTTAAATGGCCAATAAGCACATGGAAAAGTGTTCAACATCATTTGTCATCAGGAATACACAGATTAAAATCACAATGACATATCCCTTAATGCACTAGAATGGCTATAATCAAAAAGTCAGATAATAACGAGCGTTATCAAGGATGTGGAGAAACTGGACCCCTCACACACTGTTGGTGGAAATGTAAAAATGGTTGTAGCCACTTGAGGAAACAGTATGGCAGTTCCCTAAAAGGTTAAATATAGAGTGACCAAATGACCCAGCATTTCTACTCCTAGGTATCTACCTAGTAGTTAAAAACATTGTAAAGCAATTATACTCCAATAAAGATGCTAAAAAAAAAAAATGTTCACACAGGGACTTGCACTTGGGCATTCACAGCAGCTTTATTCGTAACAGCCCCAAACTGGAGACAGCCTACATGTCCATCTGTAGGGGAATAGATAAACAAATTGTGGTATATCCAAACAATGAAATATTACTCAGAAATAAGAAGAAATACTGATATCACAGAACAACATGGACGAGCCTCAAAAGTATGCTAAAGTGAAAGAAGTGAGACACAAACGACTAAATATCATCTAATTCCATTTATACAAAATTCCAGTAAAGGCAAAACTATAACAAAAGAAAGCAGACAGTGGTTGCCAGGGTGGGGGCCTGGGAAAGGGACTTGCTGCAAAGGGAACTTTTTGGGTTGATGGTAACACTATACATTGTGCTTGTGATAGTGGTTAAATGACTATATGTTTATCAAAACCCATCAAACTGTACTCTTAAAATTGGTGAATTTTATTTATGTAAATTATATCTCAATAAATCCGATTTTAAAATAGACTGAAAAGAAACCATTAAAAGAGTAACAGTTGGGCTTCCCTGGTGATGCAGTGGTTAAGAATCTGCCTGTCAATGCAGGGGACACGGGTTCGAGCCCTGGTCCGGGGGGATCCCACATACTGCAGAGTGGCTAAGCCTGCGCACCACAACTGCTGAGCCTGCGCTCTGGAGCCTGTGAGCCACAACTGCTGACCCTCGCGCCTAGAGCCCGTGCTCCTCAACAAGAGAGGCCACTGCAGTGAGGGGCCCGCGCACCGTGGCGAGGAGTGGCCCCCGCTCGCCTCAACTAGAGAAATGCCCACGCGCAGCAACGAAGACCCAGCGCAGCCAAAAATAAAATAAAAAAAAAAACCATTCACTTTATAGCAGTACACCATATATACGCAATAAATATTTGTAAAAAAAAAAAAGTAACAGTGGCTAACTTTGAGTAGTGAGATTATGGCTGAGTCTTCATTTTGTAATTTCTCTGCATTTTCCCAATTTCCTTTAATGAATAGACCTCACGTGTAAAAAAGAGAAACACAAATTTTAAAACGGAAACCAGCAGCCATTCTCACTGACTTTCTCTGCTAGAGTACAGAGATTTGGAAGCCCGGGATTTGAACCAGGCTTTGGCTGAGTATTATAACCTTGAGTTAGGCACTTCAATTCTCTAGGGCTCAGTTTCCCCTCCTCCTTCCAAAATCCCGGGGCTGGGCAAGCTGCAGGGCGATTCCCTCATTCTCTGCCTTTCTGCAAGGCTTTGAAATTGGGATTACTCAACCTCTAATTAGATAATGATGTCTAGCATGGTTTATTAAAAAAATTTTTTTCTCCTTATCTCACAGATAATGCTGCTAAATGGGTGAGGTACTCAGTAAATGATCTACAGCTTGAGCTGGAAACAAGGTTTACTCAGTGTGGCTAACGCTGCGTACCACAGATACACGTGCTCACACACGTACAGATACACAGACATCGGCAAAGGGTGGGATGCAAAGCTGGAATAAAGGCTGTCTCCCAAGGAGGGACCAGTTGCAGAAAGAAGAAAGCAGTTGTTTCTAGCAGGGGATGGAAAAAGAGAAAACTGCATTATTCAGTCTTATTTTAGAATGTGCTATAACCCTTAATACTTTACATACATCATCTCCAGAACCCTCACCCAGCCTGTGGAGAATGGTGACGAGCCTACTTTACAGATGAGAAGATCGATGCCCAGAGAGGGGAAGTAGCTCAAAGGGATCAGAAATTAAACGTGGCCATTCCCAAATCCTACCACTCTGAGTTGCCAACTTGTTTGCCCCCTGGGAAAGTCCCCAGGCCTCACTTAGCTGCAGTCCCCCGACTACTTGAAAAGAGGCTAGAAGAGATGACCTCTGAGGGGCTTCCCCCACCCCTAATCCTCCACCCCATCTACGCTGCTGAAGAGGGTGTGTTCAGAGCACCGGCTCTGGAGCTCATGGGAGGGTCAGAATCCTGGTCTGATACTGTGGCTGCAGTGCCGTGGGCAAGTTACTTAGCCACTTTATTTTATTTTGAAATTTACACATTTTATTAAAAGAACAAAAAATAAACAACACAGAAACAGCACACTAAAATGAACTGCATAATGCACACTTCTAAACACAAACAAGCCAAACAGCACTATAACTTGGGAAAAAATCAAAGCATCTGCCCTACTGATAGCAGTTGAGGAAATGAGCTATTGCATTCTGGAGGCAAAACATTATGGAAACAGTGTATATTTCTTAAATATTATGATCATTGTTTAAATCATTAATTGTTGCACAGGACTAATCATTTTCTTATTGATAAGTAATTTTTAAGTGACATTTTTCTGCCCAAAATATGTGCTTCCATTTTCTATACTTAGCCCTTTTCACCTCAGTTTCCTTATCTATAAAGGCAAGCTAATGTGGACACAACTCAGAGGGATGTTCTGAGGATCAAATGAGCTAATACGTAAGAACTCAAACGATGTGAGGTACTTTTTACGAGCCATGCAACTTTGGGCCAGCGATTATGTTCTCTGAGCCTCAGTTTCTTCATCTGTATAATGGGGATGATAATGCCAGCCAGCTTGTTGAGGAGCCCGGCCTGACACACGGTAATCGCTCACTAAGTGTTAGCTATCTTTAGTATTATTGCCGCCAAAACCTGCTCCTAAGCTGTCACCAGGGGCCAGGCGGGTTCTCCTACAGCGCAGACGGGAAGTTTATTAGCGGGAATTACCCTGTGCCATTCAGCAGCCTCTTAATGAGATTGCTGTTATTCGAGGCTGATCCCCCTTATCAGCGGCGCTGTGAACTGCGCAGATCATGACGCTTAATTTCTCTCTATGGAGTCAATCCTTTAATCCCGACTCAGCCTGGCTGGGATTCAGCCTGGCTTTGCACTGGATTGCCGGCAAGGCATTCTCTGCCAGCACTGAACCAGAACAAAGCAGCCCACAGCTCTTCTCGGAAAACAAGTTGGGATGCTTGGGGGAGGTGGGGCGCCCGCAGGCGCACCCTTGATTTGCATGTTAATGGCCTCTGCCCAACTGCCTGAGGGACAGAGAGGCACTGGCACCCAGACTCTTCCCTAATTAGGGCTCAGCTTTCAGAGCCGGCAGAGGGGCAGAGGGTTTCAGAGGAGAAGGGAGCAGAGACGGGGCCGTGGGGGTCTCGGGCCCAAGCGCTGTGCTCAGGCAGTGGTCCCCAGCATCCTTCTAACTTTGGCTACTGGTTCCCCACGGGGTCAAGTCTAAGTGCTCTGAGTGCGTTCAAGGCCTTCCCTGGTGCAGGATGGCTGACAGCAAAGGCAAGCAGGAGCTGTGAGACACGTGAAGACAGAACCCTGGTGTAAGGAGGGCAGCTGGAGATTGCAGGTCTGTGTGCCCTTGTTTTAGAATGGAGACTCAGAGTGGGGGGGCACGACAAAGCTTCCTGCCTGAGGTCACATCGGTTAGAGAGGACTGGAACTCACGTGTCATGGCAGCCAATCCAGCTCTGCACTGATTTTATTTTATTATTATTAAATTTTGGGGCCGTGCCGCGCAGCATGTGGGATCTTAGTTCCCCGACCAGGGATTGAACCCGCACCCCTTGCATCGGGAAGCACATATTCTTAGCCACTGGACCACCAGGGAAGTCCCTGCACTGATTTTAATGAGTACATTAGAAATAAATTATCTCCCTCCCACCCAAAATCATGCGAGTTGGTGCCTAGTGTACAGCAGATACCCAATAGATATACGCTGCATAAATGAAGAGGGGTCACACTAACAGAACAGCACCTGCCTGGAGAGCGTCTCGCCCTGTAATACTCTGTGCTAGTCAGGCCAGACCTGGAAGGTGATATGAAAGATTCAGAAACCTAAGAGAGAGACAAGCAATAACTAACAACAACAACCACCGTGACAGCAGAAGTGACAGCAGCTAAGCAAACACTCAGTCTCTTTCCTGGTCAGCTCCTCTCTGGCCTTTACTGAGCCACCGTCTGTGTCAGGCGCTTTTCTCACATCACCTCCAATGCCTCCAGAGGATCACCCTACGGGAAGGGTGGCAGGGTCAGCGAGCTGTCTCCCCCATGTTCCCGTTTCCCTTGTCGGGCTGTCCCTGGGCAGGGCTCTGGAATTTGAGCCTATATGTGTCCCTTGTGGCCTGAAGTGGTAAAGAAGGAAGTGTGCCTCTCTCCCCGCCCATCAGTCAGAGAGAGAGGACGCTGTGATCCAGGGGAGGATGGAAACACAGGAAGGAAGGAGTCTGGGTCCCTGAATCTCCACGTGGAAGGCCGCGTGCATTAGGCTGTGATGTGGCTGAGAAGGAAGTGGTTATGTCAAACCACTGAGAATTTGGGATTTACCTGTTACAGCAAACAGTGTCTGCCTGCCTAAAACAGAGATCAGATCAGAAATCAGATCAGCTCGGTGCTTTGTGACCACCTAGAGGGGTGGGAGAGGGAGGGTGGGAGGGAGGGAGACGCAAGAGGGAGGAGATACGGGGATGTATGTATACGTACAGCTGATTCACTTTGTTATACAGCAGCAACTAACACACCATTGTAAAGCAATTATACTCCAATAAAGACGTTAAAAAAAAGAAAAAAAGAAATCAGTGCTACTATGACCAAAACCTAAAATTGGAGGCTGGTGGTCTAGTGAGGGAGCTGACATTGTAAGCCGGACAGATGGCAAAACAGCTGATAAAAAGGGTGTCCAGACAGCAGACTCCTAGCTGTGGCGCTACAGCAGCAGTTCTCAAAGTGTGGTCCCGGACAAGCCGGGTGTGTGTGGCCTGAGGACCTGTCAGAAATGCGAGTCCTGGGCCCCGCCCTAGACCCACGCGTCTGAAGTTCAGAGTGCGGCCTAGAAATCTGTGCTGTCACCAGCCCTCCCGGTGACTGATGCACGCTCACGTTTGAGGACTGCTGCTTCGGGGGTATGACCGCGAAAGCAATGGGCTCGCCGCAGGCTGCCCCGGACTGAGCCCTCTCCACTGCCCTCCCCTTCCTCCGCTCACCTGGGTCTCAAACCACACTCAACCCTACGCACGCCCACGACTCTGTCCTGCTCAGCTCCTGTTTGGCCTCTAGGCTCCGGGCAGAGGTCACAATTTCTGGAAGCCTTCTCCAGCTCCGACCCCCTCTCTGGCTACGCTGCCAGCAAGCCAGCTGCCCCCGCAGGGCACAGACCACCCTGGCTTACAACGGAGTAACCACGGCTCCCACGTCCTGGGACTGTTTTTTGGGAGAGCGGCCGCAGGCTGGCCCTGGCCGTCCCTGCCTTTCGCAGGATCTGAGGGTGGGAGGGATAAGGGGGGCTTCAGTACCCCGCCCCCGTCCACCGTGGGGCCCTTACCCGCGTGGGACTGCATGTGCTCCAGCAGGTTGTTGTAGAACTGGAACTGGATTCCACAGGCGCCGCACGTGTAGGGCTCTGCAGGGAGAAACGGAGCAGCCGTTTCAGGGGCAGCACGAACCCGGATGCCTTTCTGCTGGGCCGCAGGCAGCTTTGGAACTGGGCACCCAGACACACATGGGGGCTGTGCCCTCAGGGCTCTGGGCCTGTCTGCCCCCCTGTCACTAGCTAGTGAGGGAGAGGCTGCAGGGGAAGGAGCAATGGAGAGAGGAAGACTGGCAGATCAAGACCGCCGAGTGTAGTCAAGCGGCATTTATCGAGTGTTCACTGTGTGCCACACTGTTCCGGGCGCCGGGGATAACACTAAGGGACCAAGAGCTCTCTCGGGGCGGAGACCACATCTTATTTGTTCCACAGCCCACCTCTCAGCTGGTGGAAGCACACAGACAGCACTGTTTGCTGAGTGAACAAATGAATGAACGTATGAATGAACCAAAAACAACATAATGGACGTGGAGGGCAGTAAAGAGAAGGAGAGAAGGGGTGAGAGAAAGGGTGAGAAGTGGAGAAACACAGAAGAGCTAGAGAAGCAGGGATAAGACAGGAAAGGGAAGAGGAGCGGGCCGGAGGGCGGCAAGAATGAGAGCACATAGGAACGCGAGCACGCGTGCCCAGCAGAGGGACGTGGAAGGAAAAAGAGAGAGAGAAGAGAGCAAAAACGAGTAGGGAAAAGACAGCAGGAGGATGGCGGAGATGCGCTCGGAAGAGGCGTCCTGAGGGTGCCCCCGTGAGCAGGGAAGGGTGGCTTTGTTCCTGCAGGGCTGGGGGTGGCAGAGTCAGGACGCCCATGGTCACAGCTCCACCCGACACCTGTCCAAACTCCTCCACCCGCCTGGGCTGGGTCTCCCTGTGCCTCCACCTCCTCCAACTGGGTCTACCTGGGAGGGCGGCCCAGGTCTGATGCTCTGGGGAGGTCCCGAACGTGTGGCTGGCTGAGTTCATTCCCTACCCTGCCTCGCCCTCTCCAGCCCCCCGACGGGACCATCACTTACTCTGTAGGAGAGGGAAAGGATTGGAAATCAGGGGACTTGCAGTTTCTGCAAAAGAGAAACAGTTTAGCTAAGTCTCTTCTGGTTCTGGTGCTCGGAGATGACAGTCATTACTTCTGTCCTTAAGAAGTAGTGAGCCAGATGGGCTCTCGGAGGAGGAGGGGGCAGCTGGGGTGGGGCTGGGGCACGGGCAGGGCGAGATCAGCCGGGGCCATCCCTCCAGGACACCCCCAACTTTCAAAAAGTCAGCCCACAGAGCGCCAAGGAGAAAATATCCACGTGTGGCCGCCTGGTTCAGGACAGGGAGCTGGGAGCTGCTTCTAGGTCCTGGCACCGGGGTGGTACTGTCTGGCACCAAACGCCAGAGAGGCCAAGGGAGGGCTGCGCTTTGAGGGCTTTTCTGTCTGCTGGCAGCTCCCCGCGCTTCCTGGCATGGTCAGCTGAGCCTCACAGGCTGGAGGCGGCAGAACGGGGCCAGACGGACTACACCGGGAATCCTGGCTCCACCACTCACAAGCTGGGGACCGGGGGCAACAATCAACGTCACCTGAGCCTCAGTTTCCTCATCCAAAAAGTGGGGATAACAATAACACTGACCCTCACTGGGCTGTGGTAAGGATGAAAACAGGTTAAGACACATACAGCTCTGAACACGTGCCAGGCACACAGTAAGCGCTCAATAAATGGTGGCTGCCGGCGGGAGCAGCGCTTCACACCGTCATTCCCAACTCTGAACATCGGCTCTGGTGGAAGGAGAGGCAGGGGGTGCAGCCTGGCTGGCTGGGAACAAAGGCTCCCGGGAGACCGCGGTTTCAGTCCTGGCTCTGCTGCTTATTCCTGTGTGGCCTTGAGCCAGTCACTCCAGTTCTTTAAGGCTCATCTTTTGGAGGGGCTGAGTGGGTTATAGCTTCCAAAAGGATGAAGCAGTTTGGAAAAGTCGACACGCTCTCTACGGTTTAAAGGATCGTGGCAACATTCTCGGGGCTCCCACGGCACACCTCACTCCCTTCCTTGGAGCACCTGTTCATCAAACCACTCGGTTTACTTACAAACACCACCACCTCCCAAACAGCCTACCATGTGAGTGTGTGAACTCTGCAGGGCACCCTCTGAATCTTCCCCACCACAGGGACGTGTGTGCCATGCCCATTCCACAGCAGAGGTGAGATCGAGAGGCGAGCTCAAGTCACCGGCTTGTGGATGGTGGAGCTGGGGTCGAGCCTCGGCTGGAGCTCAGATCACTGAGAAGCTTGCACGTGCAAGTCTGCGCTCCTGGATGTTTCATAAAGCCCCTGACTGGTGGTCACGCCACGTGCATCATCTGTCTGCACCCAGGTAGGGCCCAGCACGGTGCTGAGCACAGGCCAACACCTAATCTGGTGAAGTAAACTTTAATTGAGCAAGAAAGTGAGTGATGGCTTACCTCAGTATAAAGGAAGTATCAAAACCTTTTTTACACCCTGCCCTGGCTGGCACTGTGCAGACCAGATTGCTGTGCCTTTCTCGGGCAGAGGCTGCTTGTGCTCAGGCATGGCTCCGCCAGGCTGGCCCCAGGTCTGGCTGGGGACAGTGGCTTTCGGCTGCTCTAAGGTGCTCTAGGGTTCCACTAGAGTCCTGCAGGAGGCAACCACCAGGGGGCGCCAAAACACCACTGGGAACCTCAGGCAAGCCTACTTGGGCTGGTAGGGGCTGGAAGGGAACCTTTGGATGTTCCCAGGTCCAAAAGGGGACCAGAACTTGGGGCCTCCGGCTCTTAGGCCACAGCTCTCTCTACTGTACCCGCTTTGCTTCTTCTGGAAAAAAAAAATGGCTGTGATGTTCATCCTATAAACATAGCAATGGCTCAAAGGGGGCCATCCAAGTCAGTATATCACACAGGTCATGGGGCAGGGGAGTTCCTCTCTCCATGGGGAAGAGACAAAGAGGATCCACAGTCCCGGAGATGCTCCTGAGGCCCGGAGGGATGTCCCTCCCGCTTCTGCCTGCCGGGCTCTGGCCGCCCTCTAATGCTCTGCTCTCAACCTCCTCCCGACACCCTGCCCCATCACGCACCACAGAGGTCCCGGAGCGGACTGAGGCGGCAGCACAGGGTGACTGTCACGGGGCACACTCACCGCTGGAGTTTTGGGAACTGCTATTCGTCTCTTCAAAGTGGTTTTGTGCTTTGCCTTCTACCCTCCGACTGAAAGCGCTTTCTGCTGGGTGGGGAGAGGAGAGAGCAAGGAAACACCACGGTGATGGGTCAGCAACAGGTCCAAAGGGCGGGGCATGCCAGAGGGGGCTTGGGAGGCCAGGGACGCGGGAACTGCCCCGGCCCCTGGGCTGCTTGAGTGCCTGAGGCTTTATGCTGGGGAACCAGCAGAGGGATGGGCTCCAGAACCCCAAACCCCAAACCTGCAGTTCCTCAGGCTCACCTGAATTGCCTGATACCTCGTCAGGGTCCCAGGAGGTCCCCGACAGTGCCCAGGGTGGGTGGAGGTCCAGGCACGGGGGGGATGTGTGTGGGATGTGGGCGCACTCCTGAGCTCCAACTGATCGAGTAGATGGTACACAGGCCAGGGTCTCCCATCTCTGACCCCTGGGGGGCCACACGTGACACTAAGTCATCTGGATCTGCCACTCGCGACTTGCTCTGCCCGATTCTGCTGACACAGGCCCCACCAAGGAGCGGGGAGGGTGACAGACTGCTTCCTGGGGGTGGCTCCGGCAGAGAGGAGGGCCAGAGGGTGGAAGGGGTCCCTGGGTGGCAGAGATGTCATGATAGGCTGAGCCGGGTAGCCCCACACCCTGGGAGGCCAAAGACCAGGTGAGGTCTGGTCGGGGTTCACCGGGGGCAAGGGACTGGCTCCCTGAGTGATTCTGGGGTGTCTCCACTGACGTGCCTTCCTGAGTGGCTCGCCTTCTCCCGGAACTCTCTGTAAACGCCGGAGTCAGAGAAAGGGTCCAACCAGGTGGGAGACACCCACGTTCTGTCTCGAACGTCTGAGCCAGAAGGTGACGGCTTTTCCAAGCTGCTCAGTGGGGATGCTGGATGTGCCAGGATATAAAGGCTTCTGGGAACAAGTCAATCTGGGATGAGCAGCTGACCCAGCAGCCTTTCTTAAGGAGAAACAGCTTGCATGAGGATATCAAAGGCTCTGAGAAGTTCGACCGGAGAGAGACCCATCTAGCTTCACTGAACCCGACCTTCCCAAATAGAATCGGCCACTGAAGCCCAATTAAAAATATGAGATTCCTTAACATCCTTCGAAAATGGTGATTCTGGGAAATGCCATTGTCACCCAGGCCACCCTACGCCAGGAGGGCAAGCGCTCATACTATGGGAGCCGAGGTTCCAGACGGTCACTGGGGTGATGGGAAGGGAAGCCCCAGGTGGCTCCTATAGGCCCTGCTCAATTCCCCCGCCCCCGACTCTGACAGTGCCTCCTGAGGCAGCCTCCGCTTTGCAGAGGCTGTTGACAACATCACACACAAGACCCTCTCTTCTAACTGTGTCTGTAAAATGCCTGGCCTGAGAGCTACACACCTGCCCACTTCAAGATACCATCTGTAAATCGGCAAAGAAAGCCCCTCAATCCTCTACCTAGGAAAAACGGGGGGACTCTTATTTACGAAGCACCTGCTATGGGCCAGGCACTGGTCCAGATGCTTTACATCCACATAATCCTCCAATCGCCCTATGAGGTCCACGCTGTCATGCCCATCTTATAGGTGAAAACCCAGAGAGAGTGAGGTTGTCAAGTTCCTGGGCCTGACTAAGCTCCTAACCCTTTAAGATGGCAGAATAAGGAGATTTCATTCTTGGGACAGATGCTTCCTTTTTAAAAAGGGCTGGGGCAGGGAAGTGGTTCCTTCTGCCATCTTAAACCTCATGCATGCAGGGGACGGTTACCCATCTATGGAGGATTTTCGTGCAGCCTGACCAACACGTTGGTACAATTCAGCACAACTAAGGTTACAAACTCTTCTAATTAGCCTCCTATGGCTCAGCTGGTAAAGCAGATTGTGATCAGCTATCCCTGCTATAGGCACCTCTGGCTGAAAACCAGCGCGCGGCTCCACAGGGGACATCCCCGCACAGGCGCGCGCGCGCGCGCACACACACACACACACGCACGGGAGCGGCTGCCTGTTCTAGCATGACGGGGGCAGTGATGACTTCCAGCTCCAACATGCAGGCTCCGGCTCACAACCTGGTGTCCCCTGACCTGCGCAGCTAGTAGTCCAGGTGTGACACCCATCACAAGTCTTCCAGGTCACAAAAAGGCGGCCAGAGGCAAGCCCCACCGCTTGTGATGCTTTACTCGATGACTCTGGGCTCTGAGAGCTGCCATAGACCACACAGGCCCTACAGGCAGTTCTCTGCAGAAACTGCAGATGCAAAAACTCCCAGCCACAAGGTCGAGAGTAAAGTAAAGATCTGAAAGCCGTGATCCCATTATTTAGTTGAGCCAGTATCTACCACCAGTAAGTCCGTGACGACCAGCCTGTTTAACTGATTTATAACTACTGTTGCCAAAAAACAATGGCTACTAGCTCTTCTCTACACAGTAGCTGAACACCGTTACCTTCAAAGTTGATTAACTACTTACTCTCCTTTCGGGAGATCTAAGCACTTAAGCATAGCTTCAAATATCTTTAAGAACCACATCCTTGCTCCTGGTTAGCTTTCTGAACCAGAGGAAAGGCGAGCACCACTCACCACGTGGCTGTAATCGGTCCAGCCCCCTGGTTCATTTGAGTGAGTTCTCAGTTTGATCACTTGTATATTTTGAATGGATAACTTTGGGCCTCTTGAGGGTATCTGAAAGGCCCGTAGTCCCAGAATGACCAAGTCATCACTCTACCCTACATCCCACATATCTAGGGAGAAGGCCCAAGGCTCTTTCCATCCAGGTGTGAATCAGGATTCCTGATTAGCTGGTACTCAGCACACAGTGTGTCTTATCATTCCCCGATAACTGGTAAGAAATGGCTGGTGTGCACGTTTCACTGCCTGTTCACCCTTCCAGAGGCTGAGCCCTTTCTGCGTAGACTCAGACAACACTGGAGTGGGCATCCGTTGGCTTCCCGCTGGGCTATGGCTCATGGAGGGGTTTCCTAAACAGTGAGGTAGCGGGAGGCCAAGAGAACAGAGCTCCCAGCCAAACACTCTTCTTCATGGAGAGCAGCTCTTCGTAGAAATGAGTTTTTAGACTGGATTTTCTGAAAAATGGGGGATGCGAACTCATGCCAAGAGGGTCCAGGCAGGTGACGTAAATGGATGAACTGGGCTGGATGTGAGACAGACAACAGTGTGATCACAATGAGACATGGCACCTGCCACGTGGCCACTGTACTGGGGAGGCAGGAGGGAGTGGTGGGGACTGTGGAAAACCAGAGAGCACACGCTCTACTGAAGGAGGCAGCTGTGGCTCGGCCCCAAGGCAACTGCTACCCTGAGGAAAGTGGGCCCAGGACTGCCAGATCTGACTTTTCAATGTAAGCCAGAAATCAAAAGTTTCATATATAAATCTCCTAATGCTCAAATGTTGGCAATTAATTTGAAAGAATTTAAAACCCCTTAGGCCATGACTTGGGGAGAAAAATATTCTCCTACTTAAAAAAATTAGTTTGCAAACCATCTTGTACAACCCTCTGATTTAGGGTAAGAAAACCTAGACTCAGAGAGGCTAGGTGGCTTGCCGTGGTCACAGAGCCAGCCTGAGGCAGAGCTGGGACCCAGATTCGTCCCAGAGAGCTAGGGACCACCACCCTCGCTCTTGCAAGGGAACAATGACCCCGGGCACAGCTGTGGCAGGTGGGGAGAAGGGCGGGGAGTGGAGGAAGTGTGAGGGTAACATAGGCCATTGGTACCTGCAGTTGCCTTGCTTGCCGGAGATCCCGAATTTGGAGTGCGGAACGTCGGGGTTTGGGTGGCTGGAGGGGTGCGGTGTAAGAGGGTAGCGCATCGGACCACGGAGGCCGGAGCCTTTTTCCCCGACTGGTTCGTCTGGGTCTTCGCTGCCACGAAGCGTGGAGACGGGGAGACCTCTGGATGCGAACACTCAGACCCTGTGTCTGGATCGTCCGGTGGCTCCCACCCGGGGGCAGTACCTGAGAGGGTCACGCTCTCAGTTGCCGAGGGAGCTTGGAGCCGACCAAGTACCCCTACGCTCGAGGACCAAAACTTCTTGGTCCACAGAGAGCAAGGGCTCTGGCTCCCACCTGGAGCCTGAGAAAGTCTGGGAGTCTAGAACCTTCCCCAGCTTCTCCTCGAGGGAAGCCTGATCGCCAGCTCATACTCAGCATTACTTGGAGGCCACTGACCAGCCCACTGGCTGGGTCACCCATAACCCTTGACCAACCCAGGCTCTGCGTGTCTAAGAACTCGGCCTGTGACCCATGCTTGGGGCACTTGAATTAGCCAACCCAGGCTCAAATGCATTTTCTAAAATGCTGACTCCTGAGCCTCTTTTCCCTCCAAGGCAGGCTGGCTCAGCAGTAATGATAGACGACAGAGAGGCAGAGACGTGCAGGGTTGATTGATGGGAGAGGGGAAGAGCAGAGGGCCCAATGTCGCCCCACGGTCTTACGGGAAGGGGCTCGTGGAACTCCTGGGCACTGCCTGGGATTGACAATCTCAGGGGACAGTGCTCGACCCAACACCTGATGCTTTAATGGAAATCAGTGCAGCAGCTCCCCGGTGGGGTTAGGGGCAGCTTGTGTCACCATTTCCCACACCTCCTGCCTCCCCTGCCCGCCTTCTCTGCAGAAACTGGAGTTACTGAGAACAGGGGTGGGGGGCCCTGACCCTCAGCGGGTCTCCAGCTCGGCTGGTATCAGGCGGCAGCCTCCTGCACGCTGCCCGGAGACGTAGTTACCGGGGTGGCAAGTCCCTGAATGTGGCCACAGTGCCACCTTCCAACCGAAAGGGGAGGCAGTGGTTTCACTCAACTGCAACTCTTCCCGGAGGGCAAGAGTGGACCAGACGGCAAGAGAAGGGACCCCTCCGGGGCTGACCGGGGGCTCACGGAAGTCACCGGCACTGGGAACATCTCAAGGGCACCACCTTGCCGCAGAGTCTGGCCGGAGCCTGGGAAGGACGCTGCCCTGCTGCCTGCCTCAGGGGCAGAGGAGAGACCTTCTTACACCCCTGCTCCCAGGGCAGTGTCCATCCTGGGCACCAGACGCTGTGCCCGCGGCTCTCATAGCCAAAATAGACGGGCGCTCCCTGACCCTCCACCTCTGCCCACTCCTGGCCGGAGGAAGCCCAGGCCCAGAGACGCAGGAGTCAGGGCCTTGTTCAAGGTCACACAGGACCCGAGGCCCTGAGGTGAGCTCAGAGGACTCAGGCTGGCCCCCCTTGTCCCTCTGGGGAGGTCACTGCCTTTCCACCTCAGTAGCAGCCAGATGCCAGGAGCTGGGGATGGGGCGTCCTTTGGTCGTGGCCCCGTAAGCAAGCCCTCACCTGCCCCCCCCCGCAAGCCCCAGGAGGAATCCCCCAGGCTCAGTCTGTGGAGAACACAGGTGTCCCCCGCCACTCCTCTTCCCCGCCGCCCCACTCTCCAGATTCTCACTTTCTCAATCAGGAACTGGAGACGGGTGGGTGGGGAAGGATACTTACATATGATCCCCCTTTCTCCCTCCCTTCCTTTCAGAGTGAAAGACCTTGAAGGTCCCGGGTTCAACCGGAAGGGTGGCTCATCTCACAATTCTCAATTGTTTTTTTCTTAGCCACGGGATAAACCTACACATCAAACTCTGAGGGAGGCGTCCAGCGTCCCACCTCTGATTTCTCCCCTGTCTCCCTGAAGCGCAGTTTGGGGACCACAGCTTGCGGTTCACTGTTTAACGGAAGCAGCCCTGAGTGTGCGGTGAGCCTGACCCACCTCTGAATCTCAAGTCTGCCACCTCCGGCTTCCGTGGTCTTGGACCCTTTACTTCCCCTCTTGGCCTCACTTTTCCCACCTCACCTCCACTGATGAGAGCAGGACACCCATCTCTGCACTACCAGCCTCACAGGGATTTTGTCAGAATCCACACAGGTCACGGAAGCACCTTGAACGGTAAACTACTCTTCAGACGTAAACAGTTATTAATGGTATTTTTTAGGAATAAGGAAACCAAGGCCCAGAATGGTTAATAAGTTTACAGCCACACAGAAAGTTAGTGCCAGGATGGGACGGGGGCTCAAGCCTGCCAGCTTCTCATGGAGGTCTTTGCACAGGCCATGTGGTCCCCTTAGGCACTAACACACCCCCGGGCACCTGGGCACAAGGGACAGAGAATTTCTGAGCAATAAACAGAGCGTGTTGCTTCCCCTCTCAGGCCTCGTCTCCACCTGCAGAATGGTTTCTAGGAGACCCTCTGGACCAGATCTTTTCATGGTCTGCGAGCCTGCTGTCAAAATCCTGGCGTTCCGTGTGGGAGAGCCCCTCCTTCCCCGTGGCAGGGAGCTCAGGACACCCAAAAGCACATGATACAGTAAACCCTTGCCTGGGGCCTGCCCACTTCTTGCCCTCTCAGTCAACCCCTCTCTCTTCCAAGTTTCATGGCCTTTGCTCATGGTATCCCCTCTGCCTGGAATGTTCTTCCCTCCAGTTTCTGCCTGGATTACTACTGCTGGTCCTACATACCTCCACCTAAACATCACTTCCTCCGGAAGCCCTCCCTGATACCCCACCTGGTCATTTATCTTCCAGTCGCCTCCCTTGTTCCCTTCCAAGATCTGACTGCCACCAATGATGACCCATGGTGTGATCTTTGATCAATGTCTCTTTCCCCATTACCCTGTATGTTCCGTGGGGGTAGGGACTCTGCCACTTTGGTCCAACCACGCACTCAGTGCCTGGCACATTCCCTGACACACAGTAAGTGCTCAACAGATACTGTGGAACCAGGAATCAAAGCACGAATGGCTCAGAACCACTTAAACAGAGCACATTAAAGATGGGATGCCCAAGAGAGGGCGAAAGAAGCTTCTCACATGTTATCCTCCCACTGGTACCAAGGGTATAAGGCAGCTAGGGACAAAGAGGCTCAGAGAGGTACGGGCACCATGCCAGGGTCACAGAGGAGATCAGTGCCGAGCCAAGATAAACTTCCCAGGCTCCTAACTCATTTCACTCAACCTTTTGCTCCATCTGTTGACTTTCTCACATGGAATGTTACCAGGCTGATATTCCTACCTGGGCTCTCACTGAGAAAGGAAGAAAGCAATTCAGACTGGCAGACTGGCCTAGTAAGAAAGGTATGAGATATTTACACATAAAAGATATTAAAAATAAGACAGCACGTGGTCTCTTCTTTCTGTAAAGCTGAAAATTTAACTGGAACAGAAATTCAGAGACTATAAGGATTCAAGAAAGGTAACCATGCAGCGGAGAGGCAGGGAAGACCAGAGGATTTCCCTGAAACCTTTAACGCAGTAGAGGGGAGTGGAAACGCATTGGAGGCAAAAGGGAATAGGGTGCTCAAAGGCTAGAGGAGGGAATGCAAGGGAGAGGTGATGCAAGAGGAATCTAATTTGGGAACCACTGCTCACAGATTTTCGTCTTAGAAAGGGAACTGGAGACCTTACACTTCTGGCCATGATGGTATGTATACCTGGTACAGGACTAGCCCTCCTCCAGATTCAACTGTAAAGCTGGACGAAATGCATGGAACAAGAACTTTCAGACTCTGAATGTAGATGGTGCAAGACTGATTCATGAAAGAAGACCTGCTGTGAGCCCCAGGATCACCCCAGCTCTCTGCTAGGATAGACCCTCTGGACCACAGCACAGAGGTAGAGCTTGAAGGATACACTGCAATCTCACTGCTCTGAGAGACAGTGATCAGAGTTCAGGGCTTCTGAGGCAGCTGGAATTGACAGGGAAGAATAACGAAGAGGAGGCAATTGTGCAAAAAAACAGCTCCAGAAATGGGCAGAGGGGCCCCTTGAAGTCTCTGGCTGAACACCAAACTGTATTTGTACAGAGGGAGCCTCTGCAAAGACTGGCAACCAACAGCTGCTTGGGGTGGGGGTGGGGGGTGCGGGGAGCTGACTGAAGATTCAGAGGTGGCAAAAGGCAAGGAGAGGTCTGAGTTCCACCTGCCAGAGGAGAGATCTTGCTGAATACTTCCAGCATTCAGTTGAGACCCAGAAAAGCCAGGCCTCAGAGGGATTACTCTAACCCTAGAATAAGGACTGCTCTGGAACTGCCCTAACACAGCTTTAAAACAAGGCTTTGAAGTATCGAGTTGACCTGTAAGTAGATGAACTGCCTGCCAGGTGCCAGAACAAAATTCAACACTTTTTAGAAGAAGACAACAAAATCCACACACTCAGCAACACAGCATATGCATCCACAATGTTCAGCACAGAATACAAACTTATTTGTTAGGGGAAGTGGGAAAATGTGAGGAATAATGAAGAGAAAAAAAATCAACAGGAACATAAAGAAATGACAGGGATGATGGCGTTAGCAGCCAAGGACCTTAACACGGCTATTATAAATATGCTCAAACACTTAAAGGATAATATGAATATAATGAAAGAAACAATGTAAAAAGGAACCAAGTGGAAATTACAGAGACGAAAAATACGATAGCTGAAATGTAAAATTCACTTGATGGACATTTCTAATGAAACAAGTAAGACCGTAGAAGAAAAGATCAGTAAACTTGTACACAGGACACTAGAAATTATCCAAATTGAAACACAGAGGGAAAACAAGGCTGGAAAACCGAACAGAGCTTCAACTGATGATCTGTAAACATCATAAAACAATCTAATATACATGCAATTAAAGTCTCAACAGGAGAAGGAAGAGATTGGGGAAGAAAAATATTTGCAGAAACACTGGCTGAAAATTTTCCAAATCTGAGGAAAAATATAAACCCACTGATCTAAGAAGCTCAGTGAACCCCAAACAGGATAAACACGAGGAAAACTATACATCGTAATCAAATTGCTGAAAATTAGTAATATAGAGAAATATTTAAAAGCATTCAGAGAAAAGAGACCCATTAAATACAGAACGACAATCAGAATGATCTCTGAATTCTCATCAGAAACAACATAAGCCAGAAGATAAAGGAATGACATTTTTAAAATGCTGAAAGAAAAATATCTCAACCTAGAATTTCATATCCAAAGAAAATATCCTTCAAAAGAAAAGGTGAAATAAAAACACTTTCAATTAAGAGAATCTTTCATCAACAGACCTACAGTATAAGAAATGTTGGGCTCCCCTGGTGACGCAGTGGTTGAGAGTCCGCCTGCCGAGGCAGGGGACGCGGGTTCGTGCCCCGGTCCGGGAGGATCCCACATGCCGCGGAGCGGCTGGGCCCGTGAGCCATGGCCGCTGAGCCTGTGCGTCCAGAGCCTGTGCTCCGCAACAGGAGAGGCCACAACAGTGAGAGGCCCGCGTACCGCAAAAAAAAAAAAAAAAAAAAAAATCCATGTAATTTACCACATTATCAGAATAAAAGATAAGAATCATAGGATCATCTCAACAGATGCAGAAAAAACACCTAACACCAATTTCTGATAAAAACTTTCAGTAAATTAGAAATAGAAGGTAACTTCCTCAACTGACAAAGGGGCATCTATGAAAACCTATTTTAGCTAACATAATACTTAATGATGGAAATGATCATACTTAACGATGAAAAACTGAACCCTGTGATTGGAAACTAGGCAGAGATATCCACACATTTCATTTATTCAGCATTGAACTGGAGGGTCCTAATCAGCATAATGGGGAAGAAAGAGAATAATAAAAGGAATACAGATTAGAAAAAAAGAAGTAAGGCTGTCTTTATTAGCAGATGACATCAGTATGTACAAGAAAAATTCAGATAAATTCAGAAAAAAGCTAAGAGAACTAATAAGTGAATTTAACAAAGTTGCAGGATACAAATTCAATATATACAAAAATCATAGCAACAAAAACTGGAAAATAAAAAAATCACAGTAGCATCAAAAAACCCCATAAAATACTTAGATATAATTTAATGAAATATGTAAAAGACCTCTGCTCTGAAAATACAAACTATTGCTGAGAGAAATTTAAATAGACCTAAACCAATGGAGAGATACACTATGTTCATGAAGTGGAAGATCGACTATTATTATGATGTCTATTCTCCCCAGATTGGTCGATAGATTCAGTGTAATCCTAAACAAAATCCCAGCTGGATTTTTTTGTAGCAATTGGCAATAAGACTAACATTTATATTGCAAGGCAAAGTTCCTTGTTTTAAGAAAAATATTCTTAAAAATACACAAGGTTGAAAAACTGAGAGTACCTGATTTAAGACTTACAGTAAATAAGACCATGTTGGCACCAACACAGGCAAATAGATCAGTGGAACAGAAATAAACTCACACGTACTTACGCATTCAACTGATTTTCAACAAAGGTCTCAATGCAATGTCATGGAAAAAGGACAATCTTTTCAACAAATGGTGTTGGAACAACCAGTCATATGGAATAAAGTTAATCTCAAATCAAACCTCTCATCATTCACAAAAATTAACTTAAAATGGATCAGAGACTTAAATGTAAAAGCTGAAAGTATAAAGATTCTAAAAGATAATAAAGAAGAGTATCTTCACCACCTTGAGGTAGGCAAGGATATCCTGAGTAGAACTGAGAAAACACTAACCATAAAAAACCTGATAAATTAGACTTCATTAAAATGAAAAACTGCTCATCAAAAGATACTATATGAAAATCAACAGTCACACCAAAGACTGAGAGAAAATGTCCACAAAATATATATTTGATAAAGACCCTGGATCTAGAGTGTATAAAGAACTCCTCCAATTTAACAATAAAAAGACAAACAACCCAACCAAAAAAAATGGGCAGAAGACTTAAACAGTTTCCAAAGTAAAATATACGAATGGCTAATAAGCAAATGAAAAGGTGCTCAACATCATGAGTCATCAGGAAAATACAAATTAACACCACAATGAAATACCACTACACACTCACCAGAGTGGCTTCCTACCACCAAATTGTTGGCAAGAATTTGGAGCAAGTGCAACTCCCATCTGTGGCTGGTGGGAGTGAAGGGCGCTAGTGAAAGGCGCATTTCCCAGTCATCTTGGGAAATGGTTTGTCAGTTCTTAAAAAGGTAAACATACTCTCTCCTATGACCTATCAATTCTACTCCCTGGAATTTATCCAAGAGAAATGAACACAGAAAGCCTAGTACAAGCATTTTCAATAGCAGCTTTATTCATAATAGCCTAAAACTGGAAACAATTCAAATGAACAAGCCAATGGCTCAACAAACTGTGGTACTTGCACACAACAGAACATTGCTCAGCAGTAAAAAAAAAAAGGAATGAACTGATATATACAACATGTATGAATCTTAAAAACATTTTGCTAAGTGAAAGCAGTCAGACCCCAAAGAGTACATATTATATGACTCCATTTCGTTACACCTCCTTCCAGTCAGCCTACGTCTCTCTGGATGCTCTCAGGAGACCCAGGGTCTCTCAAGGCCTGGCCCTGAGTACCACTTGATGAAGCCATCAAGTCCAGCCCCCAATTCCACACAGAACCCATGGACATACAAATATCTAGATCCAAAGGCCACTGGAGGGGCTATTTCTTGGTCAGCTTTGGAGAATCAATCCTCTGTTGCATCTAACCTAAATCTCTCACTCTGTAATTTTAAACACAGATGATCACAGAGTCCCTAGACTTCAGTAATAAAGAAGAGATGCACTCAACAAACAGATGCAGAAAGACAAAGAGAGTTCACGATAGAGAGAACAAGAAAATGAGGAACAGAGAAAGAGTAGACAGCCTTTCAGGAGAGAAGTACCTGGATGTTAGGGAAGTAATCAGGGTACAAACGAAGCACCCCTTCCTGCTGTACCATCTGACATGTGATGCAGGAGAACTTCATGGTTAAGAGTATGGGCCTGGAGGGTGCCTGTCAGGGTTCAAGCCAAGCTCCTCCTCTTATTAACTCCATGACCTTATTCAACTTGTTCCAGCAAGAGCCATTTGGGGAAAGAGCAGAAACAGCACTGAGGGTTTTCTCCAAAGGCTGAAACCCAAGTTGCAGGATGGCTTTGTAACTAACACCTAACTGTAAGTGCATTCTGCGTAGCAACCCCTCTGGGCACCAGGCAGCGGGGCAGTTGCTGCTTCCCCGGAGAGCACAGGTAAGCAGGTACCCACACACAATTGCCCCGTCCCTGCCCATGGAGAGCGGGATCCCCAGAGGGGTCTGAGCCATGGAGCTCAAGCCACAGCCCTGATGCTTCAGCACCAGCACCGTGAGTGGGTCAAATGGATGGGTTACTGCCCACCCAGTGTAAGCTGTGGCCTCTCTCCCCCACACAGGACCTGGCCATGTGGTGGGCAATAAATAACCCACACATGCTTAGCGTGGGTGGCAGGAGAGGCTCCTGTAATCGCGCCACTGCAGATGCCTGCCTGAGGGTCTCCTTATACTGGAGATGACTGGAATCCAGACCCCTGGGCTGAAAAGACCTCGAGAGCTCCCACAGGTGGGAAACCTGAGCCCAGAGAACGGAAGTGACAGGTCCAAGGTTACCCAGCAGTCAGGGGCCGAGCAGTATGAGAACCTTAGCCCAGTATTCCACCTAAGGATGGGTGCTCCCCATCTGAGGGAGACCCCTCAGTCCTGCGGCTCTGCGCAGCAGGCAGGACTTCCTGGGGAAGCTACCTCCTCCACCGCCTGAGCTCTGGACACCCCTCCCTGCCCACCTGAAAGCCCTCAGGGGCCCAGGGGCCTGTGCTGCTACTGCCAGTGCTCCAGGAGGGTTGGGCCCTCTAGGCACCTTGCACCCTGATGACCTTGCATAATCCCTTCCCCTCCCTGAACCTAAACCTTCCCATCCACAGACTGTGGAGTGGGATCCCCATAGCTCTTTTGTGAAAAACAAAAGCAGGGATACTCCCAAATACCTCTTAAACACCCCGCCCTACTGCCCTGCAATGTGGTTAAGCCCCGCCCTGTCTGAACTTTGGCTGAGGACTGAGGGCCCTCTTAGCTCATATACTTGGGGATCTAAGGATACAGACCCCTCTGACATCCAAAAGGGAAGCTGGGAAATCAGCCGCATGGGGAGAATGGAAGGCCAGGATGTCCCTGTGGGAAGGATCCTTAGAACCCTTTCCCTCCCAGGCCAGGGGAGGAGGGAGAGATTGGGGCCTGCCCAAGGCCACACACATGCCTGTGACTCCACTGGGACTAATACCCGGGGCTTCTGAGGCCAGCCTGGCACTCCTTCTGACTTCTTACCCTTTCTACCTCCAAGGGCAAAGCTGCCTTGTCTAACTGACCATCCTCTAGCCTGGGTTAGGCCCTGCACTGGTTCAGACTGAAGCTGCATTACATGGTGCTGCCTTTGGGGGTAGCGACTCAGGAACCACTTGATTTGGAGGTGCTTGGAAGAGGTGAGGACAAGCCTGCTGAACGACTTGGGTGAATGATGCCCATCCTTCCTAACCCCAAATCCACATGGGCCCAGGCCTCTGAGACCGCCAGGGGAGGACTCAGACTTTCCTGGCTTAAGGGTGGGGCTTTCCCTGCTCCTGCAGTCAGGTGGCCCCAGGTCAGACTTGGACACCTAGAGGCTGACCCAGAACAAGTTCACCTTTGCTTTCACCCTCCCCTGGCAAAACTCCAGAGCCTCAGCCTATGGCTGGCCCACCCTTCCCCCAACCAGAGAAGGTACTCACTGATGGGGGCGTGTAAGGCCACGTGCTCCTGGTAGGGCGTGTAGTACTTGTACTGCTTTCCGCAGAATTCACAGGTATAATTGCCGGTTTCTGTCCAAGGAGAGGAGAGTGTGGGAATGGGTGCCTGTTCCCACCCAGAAGTAGCAGCTTGCTCCCTCCCCCACAAACCCCTCCTCATTCTGGGACCACCAACTAGAATCAGGAGCCCCCTTGAGTCAGACCGCCAGGGTTCAAATCCCAGCTCCTCTATTTCAAGCTGTGTGACTTTAGGCAAATCTAATAACCTCTCCGTGCCTCAGTTTTCCTATCTGTAAAATGGGGCAATGATAGGACCACCTTATAGGATTGCTGTGAGGATTAAATTTGTATGTCACATGCTTAGAACAGTACCTGGCACACGCTGTCCTCCTCCATCGCTCCACCCCCAGGCCCCGGTGCTCAGGAAATGGGTGGTGTCCTGAGTTGACCTCCAGTGCCAACCTCTTTATCAGCCCCTTTTCAAGCCTTGCCCTCTGCAATGGCCACATGTGGGTCACCTTGTCTCCAGGGTCTTCCCTGCCCCCAAACGCCCCCCACCCCCTGGCAGAAGGGGCCACGTCTTCCTCTTGGGTCCCACCGGACTTCATCTTTACCTCTCTTTTGGCACTGCCTAACTTCTTTCTTCTTAAAAATTTCTGATGTAATATTGTTCACTGGGGGAAAATTATAAAATACTGATAAATACAAATACAAAATTTTAAATATAAGAGAAACTTCAATCATCTATAATCCCCCAAAAAGAGCAGCAGCTACCCCACAGGGTGGAGCATTCACCTGGCCACTTGCCCCAGACCCCACCCTGCACTCCCATCTCATCTCTCACTGACGTCAGCCGTCTGGCTTCTACGGGCCTTGAATTAGCCGGCCCTGATCTATATGCTCTTTGTAACCTGGCGCATTCATTCAATCAACAATATTTTGTAGACATCTTGCTCAAATCAATAAACATCGATCTCTACTGCATTTATTGGCTGCCTGGTTACCACTGGACTTTGGAATTTGCTGAGCCAGTCTCCTAAACCAGAGGACATTGAGATTGTTTCAAAATTTTTCCCTTATAAAAAAATGCTGTGATCCATACCCTCGTAGAAATTTTTGCACATCTGCTCATTATTTTTGCACACCACTGCGAAATAAAGATTATTGTTCATAATCTTTGCACATATTTCCTCAGGATAAACTAAGGGTCTGCATTTTTAAGGCTTTTGATCACCACAGCACCAACTACTTACTGAAAGACTGGGCCAATTTTCGCTCCCATCAGAAAGATCTCAAAATGACTGTTTCCATATACTGTAGCCAGCATTAAGTACTATCATCTTCTTACTGTGCCTGATAGGGAGAAATACATTGCACTGCTGGTTTTATTTTCCATTTCTTTGAGTTCTAAGGAAGCTATTTTTGAGGATTAATGAACTACAGTTTTTCTTTTGTGACTTTCCTATTTGTGTTTACAGTCAATGTTTCTACAGGCATGTTTACCTTTTTAAAATCGCTAAGAACTCTATAGATGAAGGGCATCAACATTTCGTTCGACATGTTACAAGTATCTTTTCTCAATTGGTTTCTTAGTCTGTTTATGTTCTTTTCTCGCAATATAGAAGCTTTAAAAATTTTGGTAGCTAAATAATTTTTGTTAACTGATTCATGACCACGGTAAAGACATATTATTGCTCTTTGTAGGCTCTGAAGTTGTTAGATCAACTGTATTAATTGTATTATTCAAACGCTATATAACCTTTTTTTCTCTCCTCGCTCTGGCAAAGACTAAATGTTGTGATCAATCCTTCCAATTCACTGTGTTTCTGAATTTATTTTGTATATTTAGATATAATGTTGTTTGATGCAGACGGGCTCATGAGATCAAAACCTCCACTTTGAACCATATCCTTTGTTAACATTACACTATTTTCTAACACAGCAGTTCTCAAAGCATGGTCCCTGGGCTAGTGGCAATCAGCATCGCCTGGGAACCCGTTAGAAATGCAAATTCTCAGGACTTATTCGAAACATTCTGCAAGAAAAATCCTAAGGATGGGATCCAGTAAACTGTGTTTTAACAGGTCCTGAAGAAAATCCTGAAGTGTTAGAAAGTTAAGAACCACCACTCTTTTTTTTTTTTTTTTTTTGCGGTACGCGGGCCTCTCACTGTTGTGGCCTCTCCCGTTGCGGAGCACAGGCTCCGGACGCACAGGCTCAGCGGCCATGGCTCACGGGCCCAGCCGCTCCATGGCATGGGGGATCTTCCCGGACCGGGGCACGAACCCGTGTCCCCTGCATCGGCAGGCGGACTCTCAACCACTGCGCCACCAGGAAAGCCCCACTCTAACTTTTAATCACACTGTTTTATTAGTTTGTCTGGTATTAATATTATTAGTTCTTGATAATTACTTTGTTAGATCCTTCTACTTGTTCACATGTGCCTAAAGCCGTTTCCCTAAATTTTCTTGTACTTGCATTCATCAAACAGGTACTGCGCTAAATGCTGGCACAAAATGTTGAGCAGTGGTCCCTGCCTTCAAGGAACTTACAGTCTGGAAAAGGAGAAAGAAAAATCGAATCATCACACAAATCTAAAACTGCAACCACAATGGGTGGTCTCAAGGAGACACGGTGCTATGAAAATCTTAATAGGGAATTCAATTTAGTTAAGGGAGTAGGAAAGAGCTCCATGGGAAAGAGAAGAGTAAAAGACAAGGAATTAACTAAGTATGTCTCTAATAAACCATTCTTAATTGGATTCTTTTAAGTTAACCTGAGAATCTTTGTCTTCTAATAAAGGAAATTATGCCATTTGCTTTTATTGCTATTACTGACTTGGTTTTACTTGTCTTATGATTCTTTTCTTTTCATCTTATACCCTTTCTGGTTTATTCCCTTAGTTTTCAGTTGTTTGATGTATGAACTCTTTTCTTTGCCTTTCCATTATTCTCCAATATTCCAGCATTTTCCAATATTTTCCATTGTTCTAGACAGTATATAAGATACATTTCTCTAATTTTTATAGTCAAGCACGAAATGATATTTTCATATCTATTACCATTGAGAAAGGTAGTTTAACTCAGTGCCTCTCAAACTTTAGCCTAAATAAGAATCATCTAGAAAGACTGTTACAACACAGACACCTGAGCCCCACCTTGGAGATTCTGATTCCACAGGTCTGGTGTGGGGCCTGAGAATTTACATTTTTAATAAGCTTTTAGGAGATGCTTATGCTGCTGGTCTGGGGACCACACTATAATAAGCAGGACTGATTTAACCTACTTTATTGTATCCTTCACCTATTCCTTCCTTCCTGGTTTTTAACATTCATTTTTAATATTTTAGAATGATCTCTTTTTTTGCATTCAATTTTATAATCAGATTTGCAACATTTTAAACTTAAACTTACTTCTAGTTTACCTGGTTTCAGTATTCACAAGTCCTCTTTTACTATGAATTAATGCCTCATAATTGAGCCCTTAAATGTGTTCAACCACTCAGTTCATTGGAGTACATCTTCAAGTAATTTTTTGAAGTTGGGTATATAGGAGAAATAGCACGTTTTTGAGCCCTTGCTTTTTTTTTTACACATAAAACAGTTTGTCTAGATATAAAATTCTTAGATTACACCTTTTTCCCTTCAGAACTTATTCCATGATCTTTCAGCATTTAGTATTGCAGGGAAGTCCGATGCAAGTCCACCTTGAAATCATTTGTAAGTAACTTGCTTCTTTATTTCCAGGTACCTGTATAGTTTTCCCCCTTATATTTATAGTTTAAAAAGCCACTAATATCTACCTAGTTATGGGTTCTTTTTTATTGATTCTACCTGACATATAGGTCTTCCTTTAGCTGAGCAATTTTTTCTTCTATTGTATCTTTGGAGTATTGCTTCTGTCCCACCAATTATCTGGAACAGTTTCCCCGTTCTCCATATTTATCATGTTTTCTGCTTATTAAGCTCATCTGTTCAAGTTTGTCCTTCACATTATTAATTCCATTTCTGCAGATCAACTCTGCTCTTTACTATATACAATGTAGGTTTTAAATCTGCTCTTATATTTTCTGCTTCTCTCCAATTCTTCTCATCTCACTCCTCTCTCTTTGCTTTTTCATCTTATCTTGTTGCCTTTTCACCATACAGCTTCCTTTTTTACAGAGGTCATGCTATGGACTGAATTGTTTCCCCCGAAAATTCAGATGATGACGTCCTGTCTCCCAATGCAATGCTATTTGGAGATGGGGCCTTTGGGAAGTAATTAGGTTAGATGAAGTCATGAGGATGGCAGTGGGGTCCCTCATGATGGGATTAGTGCCCTTATAACAAGAGGCACCAGAGAGTTTGCTCTCTTTTTCTTCTCACCATGTGAGAGTACAGCCAGAAAGAGGGTCATTGGACCAGAACTCAATCATACTGGCACCCTGATTTTGACTTCAGCCTCCAGAACTGTGAGAAAATAAATTTCTGTTATTTAAGTCACCCAGTCTATGGTACTTTGTTATGGCAGCCTGAGTGAACTAAGACAGGTCATATTTTCTCATACTTGACTGTGGTTGCCAAACAGCATTTCCTTCTAGACTCTGTGGTAGATCATTTTCAGAGGTATATTCTTCCTCTAAGTCTCTTAAATTCCTTTCTTGTCATGTGGAATTTTCATAGTTCCCAAGTTTTATTTTCTTATTTTTTTTTTTTACCTTTCAAGTCACTCTTCCTTATCCAGGTATAAAACTCAAGTAACCTATAAATAAATCCAGATTTACACTGTTTCAATAGACTTGAACGAATTGTCCTCAATCATCCCCCCATTATCATGGTAGACCATTACCATGGGAGTAATTCTCAGATCTGCACCCGAAGAGCACGCTGACACACAGGGCCTCTTAGACCAATTCCCTCCTTCTAGCAGGATTCCTCTGCTCTGTCCTGGCTCTGGCTTCCTCCTCCTTGAGTACTTAATTCTCCAATTTGCTCAGCTGACATGGATGTGAAAGGCATACTTCCCAGCATGCCCTGCTGCCACTGTTTCTCCTCTTCCCCTGACCTATAGAGCTCTACTTGTGGGGACTAGTCCCTCCACAGTGCACTGTACCCCTACTGGCTCCCCTTATTCTGTGCCTCATCACTATCAGGGTTCTGTGGCACTGGCCAGCTTACAAAAAGTGGCAGAAGCCCAAGAAGCAGGATTCTGATCTCACAAGGCAGCTGCTGAGTGGTAACAAGGAACAGCCTCATACTCTTATAGACATCTCAGTTCCATGGCGTCAAGCTGGGAGCCAAACTCGGTCAGTTTTCTCAATGCAATTCCCTACTCCATATAATTTGTGATAATTCCTCCTGGGTCCTAGCACCGGCTGGCTGTCAGACGTAGTTACTGATATAGAGAACAAGTTTCATCTTGCTCTGTACCTTTCTGGATAATTAATAGGTACCACTTGTTTAATGCTTTCCATGTAAATGTCAAGGACTATACTAATTCCTTTACGAATATAATCTCATCTAATCTCCATGAGATCCTGAGAGGTGAGTTTTACTGTCATTACTGTGATTAAAGAGATTACAAAACTTGCAGGACGTCATACAGGCATTAAGTATAGAGCTGGGGTTCATCTTTGGGATGGCTCTAAAGCTCTCGCTCTTGACTATCTCTCAGCAACATCGCTCATTCGTTAAGCCCTAAATACGAGCCGGGTGCTGGGCTAGACACTTGACACAGGCATCCTCCAACAGCCCTGAAGAACAGATAGATGTTCTTATTCCCAATTTATACAAGAATCAAAGGACACTCAGTGGGGGTAAGTAGCTAGTAAATTGGTGATGTCAGCATTCAAACCTGGGCTTGTCTGATTCTATAGCCTATGTTGTCTGTATTCTATTTTGATAATTATGATACTACAGATGGAAGGGGTGGTGCTATGCTGGGACTGCTGGCAGACAGCACTGAAGCAGGAGGGGGGCAGTTTCACAGATCCCAATGTCCCTGTCCTGCACTGGTCTATGAACGTCCATCATGGAACATGTCTGATTCACATCTGGGTTCTCCCACAGTCTAACTTCTGGCAGTCTTACTATTAAGGATTTCATCATTTTCTTCACTTCAAGATTGTTATTTTTTTGTTTTAAAGATTTTTTTTGTTTTGATGTGGACCATTTTTAAAGTCTTTATTGAATTTGTTACAGTATTGCTTCGGTTTTATGTTTTGGTTTTTTGGGTCTGAGGCATGTGAGATCTTAGTTTCCTGACCAGGGATCGAACCCACACCCCCTGCATTGGAAGGTGAAGTCTTAACCACTGCACCGCCAGGCAAGTCTCCACTTCAAGATTATTTTAATGTTACTGTTTATTGAATGTTTACCATTACATATGACAAGTGCTGTCATACAGACATTATTTTTACATCGTATTTACAGACATTATCACATCTCCAGTTTCCTGAGTGCTTTAAGAGGTAAAGAAAAGGAGAGAATCATCTCCTACGAGGAAGGAGGAAGAACACTCAGGGGCCCATCCAATGCCTTCCAGGGGCCGGGACCAAGTCCCGCCCTCTGAGGCTTGTCTCTGGCTTCACTGTTCCAGCTCCCTTGACTCTCCTTCCCTAAACTTCCTCATCCATTCAATCTATGTTTGTGTGTGTATTTTCACAAGCTGCCTTAATCCTTACTGCAACAGGTAGAGCCAATAAAGGTCTCTTCTTGCTGGGTAGTAAGAGAGGCACGGAGGAAGAATAGAGAGGAAGAGGCAAGCATGCAACTTCCTGAAGGGCTGGACCAGTCTCACTTGCGAGAACCAACCTCCACCCCGACCCAAATCCACTCCCCCTGCGGCAGCCAAAATGTCTTCCTAAAACACAAACCTGATCGAGTCCCTCCTCCACTGAGTAAACTCCGGCTCATTCCCCTCAGGATGAAATCTAACTGCCTTCTTCTGGTTTTCAAGGCTCTCTAAGACCTGAACTCAGAATCGATTTGCCTTTCAGTTCCTGGAGCAAGTGCAGCTCTGCTGCCTTCATGTGGGATACAGGGGCTCATCCCTACCCTCATCCCCATGCAGAAGCCTCATGGATTCCCAAGGCTGGTCAGTTGCCTCCCAGCCCCACTGCTCCCTGGGCTTCTATGTTGTAACTACCTGCTTACTGACCTGCTGCCCCCTCCCTGTGTGAACTACCCGAGGCAGGGCCACATCTGTCTTGCTCACTGCTGTGTTCCCACAATACTCAATACCAGTGCGTTGCGAATAGGCAGGTCAAGTGCGTGGCTCCTACTCTCAGGGGTTTACCGGGATGAGGATGGAGCGTCTGCATGTAGCTCCCCCGGAGAGCTTCATTTGCTGATAAACCCCTTCTGACAACAGTAACGACAGTATTTTCCGAGCACCTACTATGTACCAGGCACTGTGCTAATTAAGAGGTGATTTATATCCATGATCTCATTTAATCCCCCAACAAACCTGCGGGGAAGTGTCACCCTTACTCCACAGGTGAGGAGCCAAGGCTCAGGACGGCTAACACTGGGCGCCAAGCCTGTGCTACCTTCACTGCCCTGACCTGGACCCTGTGCTGTCCTGCTGCTTCTCAAAAGCAAGTCCTAAGAGTGACTGACCCATTTGACAGGTGGGCAAAGTGAGGTACAAGGAGGCCAGTGCCTCGCTGGCCAGAGCTGCAGGATTAGCAACGCTGCCCCCTTCCAGTGGTGGGACTCGCCCTGCCGCCCTCAGCCACCCCCACCTGTCTCCCCACCCAGCCCCGGCCCCAGAGAGAGGCCTGCATACTTGGCCCGATTTTCTGGAATGGTTCCGGGGGCTCCTCCTTCACCTCGTCAGTGGCCACGACACCTTGGTCGAAGGGGTCTGTGGGAGAACACACGGCCCTTAGTGCCCTGGTAACCAGGTCTCAGAGCCCAGGTTGGGACAGGGAGGTGGGCAGCCACCGAGGACTTACCTGCCCGATTCTCAGGGGCCCCTTCCACACTAAACACTGCGCCCGGGCGGGAGGCGGCAGCCGCAGAAGGAAAGAAGCAAACAGGAACCCTGTTAGTCCCTGCCCATAGCTGCCTCTGCCCAGTGCTCCCAGCCTCTGCCCCAGCGAGCTTGCCTTTGGGGCCCAGGACAGCTGCCTCAGCCACTGCGGCTGCCCAGGAAACCAAGGGCCACAGGAGGGCACATCCCTCTATTCCTCGAGGGCCCATCCCCGGGCAGGAAGACGCTTTCAGGCTGGCCTGTTTCTGGATCACCGCCAGACGCTCGAGGGACCAGGGCAGGAGAAAAAAAGGAAGAGATGGGCGCGTGGGTAAAGAAAAAGGAGGTGAGAGGAAGGATGGACCAGAGGCGACAGGTGGTGAGACCCGGCTGTCACAGCCTGACACGGGCTTGGGGTGTGGGGCCAGAGAGGGAACCCTCCAGAGGCTTTTCCAGTCCAAGACCCTATTTCTAGGATTCTTAAGATTCCAAAACTAAATTACCTAAATTTATCGTTCTAATTTCTAACTGTATAATCTAAGATGCTAAAATATCATCGATTTAAAAAATTGGTTTAATTTCACCAGAGCGTGGGAATACTCAACATGAAATCATAAAATAAATCAGTATAAAATTGTTGATATCCGACTGATTTTGACCCTCAAAAACGGCAATTTCACTTGGGTTACCCTCATCAGAAAGACATATGGAATATGATGGGGACCTTCTCTAGCCCAGAACCCTCGGAGGTTCATCACTCCACTCGTGGCCTGCCTGCTGCCCGACCTTCCCTGGGTAGGAAGTGGGAGGGGAAGCTGTGGGTGGGCCCTGGGCCCCATAAGCAGTCCTGGAGGGGGGGTCTCTTTGCGGGACTCCGCTCCTGAGGAGTGAGGGGCCTGACTCACCATCCACTGCGTGCAGGTCTCGGTGCTCCTGGAAACAGCTGTAGTATTTGTACTTCTTCCCGCAGATGTCACACGTGTACCTGAAGTTGTCTGCGGAGGATGGAAAGACACGTGGTTACCAGGGCTTCAGTCACTTGGGGCTGGGGGAGGTGGTATGGGCCAGACTGGGCCCACCTGGTGACTCCATGGAGAATAGTTCCTGGGGTGTTAGGAGTCTTGGACACAAGGAGACCGGGGAGCCTTGAAGTGATTTTCAAAGGCACTTCCAATCCTACCCCATGTGAGCTGAGCCCCTAAGGGCCCAGTTCATGACTTCCTTCGTTATGTGAGAATAACAATCACTGCGGCTACAGCTTCCTGGGTGTTGGCTGTACTGTCAGGGGCCAGGCCAGGAGCTTCCCCAGCACTCCCTCCATTCGGCCTTGCAATCGAGGGAGGAGGTAATAACCCATTTAACACTTGAGTCTACTGAGGGACAGAAGGGACCTGCTGCCAGCCCTACAGCAAGGGGGGCCTGGGTGAGGCCCATCACGATGGTTCTGAATGACCCTGGTTACTGGCGTTCCTGTCCTGTGCAATGTCTCGGCCGGACCCGCTGACTCGCTTCTAACAGAGACAATGCAGTAAGGTGAGGAGCAAAAGAGGGCCAGGAGGCTGGTACCCCAGCCCAGGAGCGGAGAGTGATTCATCTGGACAGAGAAGGACCACGTGCCCTGACTCAGCCACGGCTTAGAGTTAAGTGATGTCACCGGAAGACTACGACTTTGGCCTTGCTCACACCGTCTCGCTCTTGCTAGCTGCCGTGCTGCAGGCTGCCTCACATAGAGACCCACTTGGCAGCCTCTGGTGAACAGCCAGTGGGGAACTGAGGCCCTCAGCCCAACAGCTTGGGAAGGATGGCTCCTGCTGACAAACACGGGAGTACGTACAGAGGCGGTCCCTTCCCCGGCTGAGCTGTGAGATAAGACCACAGCCCCGGCCTTGACGGCAGCCTCGTGAGAGACCCAGAGCCAGAGGACCAGGTGAAGCCATGGGGAAGTGTGTGACACAGCAATAAACAATGACAGGGCCTGTGTTTGGATGACCCCCTAGGCCTCTCCAGAGTCTGAGGCTGGACTCGTACAGGACAGTGCCTTTGCCACGTCGGCAGCCCCTCCAACGTTTGGACTAGCAAAGACCTTGTGTGTTTGCTCCTTGGGCCGATCTAGGGATGGCTCGTCCACCCCAGCTTCCCGAGGATGCCCAGCACAGGGAGGTTGGGCAGCTTGCTCAAGGCTGTAGAGTGGGGCAGGGAATAGCCAGGATCCAGCTTCTCACTTAACTCTAAGCCACAGCTGAGTCAGGGCACATGGTCCTTCTCTGTCCGGATGAATCACTCTCCACTCCTGGGCTGGGGTACCAGCCTCCTGGCCCGTCTTTTGCTCCTTAGCACCCAAACACAGGATGTGATGTGACTGCCCCATCCCAAGGTTGCAGTGCCAGGCGATTCTGTGGGAGGGTTTCTGGCCCCCGCTTAGCTGAACTCAGGAACACAGATGGCATTAGCCAGCTCCCCGCCTCTGCCTCCACCTTTTCCATGGCACCTGCAGTCCCTGGACATGCCTGGAAGATGCAGGGCCACAGAGACGACCTGGTCTCCAGGCGAGGTACACACAGACATTCTGAGGGTGTGGGGACCAGGAAGGGTTCAGGCGTCCACCATCCTACCAGGCCCTCCCATCTCCATGCCCCTGCCCCGACCCACCACGGAGTGGCAGGGTAGAGGTGGTGGGACGTGGGGAGGAGACTCTTGGTCCCGGCCTGCCTCACCCAGACTGCCAGCAAGTGACAACCCCACCTCGGGATTCAGCATCTCCATTTCCCCCCTAGTTTGGGGAGGGGGCGTGGTGGTAGATGAGCTGATTCCCAGGGCCTTTCCCAGGCTGGCAGTTCCAGGATTCCAAGCCTGGCACAGGCTTCGATCCTTCCCCATGGCCAGCAATCCAACACAGGCAACAACCTACCCCATCATGTCCCATCTGGACCGTAATCCTTCTCAGAGCTGAATACCCGGGGAACAGAGGTGGAGAAGTCAAGCCCAACTGGGGTCTGCTGGTTCCAGATGGGGTCCTGCCCCGTGAGTCCTCTCCCATACTGGTCAGCGCTGGTCACCCCGCAGTCGCCCACCCCACGTGTCTCATCTCTGCTAACGCTGCCTCTCCTACCAGCTGGGCCATGTACGTCCGCCACCTCCAATAAAAGGTGAACCCCCAGCTTTCTGCCACTGAGAAGTGCCCCACCCTGCTCTGTCGAATCCCACGCCACATCCTGATCTATGTCTCCTCGACGTGGACAGGACCACGTGCCCGGGCCCTCCTAAGGCAGGAGCGAATTAGGACAAGAGAGTTATCCCCAAAGGAAGAAAGGCAAAATGATTTTTTGGTCAGTGAAACCACATCTTCAGAACCCCAAGAGAGTTCAGGGACTCCAGGAATCTCTGGGGAGGCAGGCTCTGGAGGCAGGCTGCCCAAGTTCAAACTCAACTCCACCACTTACAGGTGCCATTAACGTCGGGCACGTGCACTAAACTCTCTGCTCCTCGATTTTCTCAACTGTAAAACAGGACTGATATGTTCCTTCATCTCCCAGAATTGTGATAAAGAATAAGTGAGCACAACACCTAACATACGATAAATACTTCATAAATGTTACCTAATATTATTGTTAAACAAAGGCAAGAGAGCTCGATGCGGAGTTGATCTTCTATGTTCGTAGTTGAGAGATGGGTAACTGGGTATATGCCTCTATGTATGACTGTACTATTTTTCTAACAAATAAACGAAAGATTCCTGGACTAGAAGGTGTGAGACTTGGTTTCTATGCCCACCTCCACCCCTAAGAAGCTGCATGACTTCTCTCTGGAACTCTCTCTGGAACTCAGTATCCTCATCTGACATTCTCCACAGGACTCCACGGCCAGGTCTTGTCGCAAGGCTGGGGTGTGAGAAGGCCAGGCTGTCTGAGCAGGCGCTGCTGGCCCAGGGCAGGGCGGGGGGGGCAGGACGGAACACAGAGTCCAGCAAAGCACACTGGCCGTGGGGAGTGAAGTCCGCAGAGAGGAAGGACTAAAAATACCCCCAGTCACGAAGTCCTCCACAACTAGTGAAACTCCGGGAACAGCGGAAGCCAGATGGAGCATAACGGATCATTGAGGGGCTGCTGGAGAGGCCAGGGGCTCAGAATAGCCAAAGAAGGAAAGATAAATAGGGAAGTTCCTTAACTGTGCGGCTGACCACAGGCGGGCGATGGGAGCCGGAAGAGAAGGGAGCTATTGAGGGAGAAGGAGCCCGGGGCCAGGCAGGGGCAGCGTGGGGCTTGGGGAGGCGGCATAGGACCCTGAATTCCTCCTGCCGAGGACCCTGGGGCAGGTGCCTGGCCAACCTGAGGCTCAGATTGTCCAGAAAACGGAGGGGTAGCCTCAGCCCTGCAGGCCTTTCACGTGGTGTAAGAATCCGAAGAGAGAGTGGATGCGAAAGTGCCTTAGAAGAAATGCTGTTAGGACCCAATTGCAGCTAAGGCCCTGCCTCCTCAAACTACTCGGTTTTGGATTTTTAAGGGGGGTGGCAGGGGGTGGCTTGTGTTTATTTATTATTTTAAGAAACTTTTCATGGTGGTATACCAAACATGCAGAACAGGGGTGGCCAAACTATGGCCTGCCCACCGTCTGTTTTGATAAGGAATCCATTTCCACACCGTCTCTGGCTGTGTTCGTGCTCCATGGCAGAGCTGCACAGCCACGATGGAGATAACCTAGGCTGCAGAGTCTAAAATATTTTCTATCTGGTCCCCTATCAAAAAATATGCCGACCACTGATGGAGAAAAATGTACAAATCCTAAACGTTCAGCTCGTTACATTTTTGAAAACCGAAAACACCTGTAACCAGTGCCCAACTCAAATCACAGAACCCAGAAACCCCCTCCCAAGGGTAACCACGACGCTGACTTCTTGCAGCGTGAATTAGTTTCCCCTGTTCTTGGACTTTCTATACGCAGATCTTAGGGGAAGCACTCTTTGTGCCGGGCTCCTTTTCCTAACGTTCTGTTTGCGGGTAACCCACGGTGCTGTGTGTAGCTGTCCGCCTTTCCCTCTCACTGCTGTACTGTAGTCCTTTGTGGGACACACCACGACTCACTTCTCTATTCAACTAGCGCTAGGCACTTGGGTGGCTTCCAGTTTGAAGCCGTTACGAGTAGTGCTAAGAACACCCTGATTCCCATCTTTGGGTGGATGTGCGCACACACGCACCTGGGAGGGGAACTGCTGGGTTCCGGGGCTCAGTCAGGTTTGTTGTGCCAGCTGCCTACCAGCCCTGTGGGTTTAGATCTGGAGACAAGGCAAGCAGGGGCCACACGTAGCCAAGCAGAACAGTATCCCCAGATGCCGAGGCCCTGCACATGCCAAGCGGCGGGATGCCGCACCCCAGGGTGCGTGCCCATGCATTTCCCCAACATCAGCTACGGAGCCCCTGACCCATGAGTGGGAGTCAAAAGAACATAGGAAATGGTGTATACCCTGGACCCCTCTTGGGGATACACGTGCCTATTTTGCCGGTGAAGGGCCCTGAAAAGTCTACAGCAAAGAAACATGTTCAACTTAGCAGAACTCAAGGCTTCCCCAGGTTATCTGGCCACAGAAGCCTTTACTGACAGAAAGCCTGTTAACTTCCCCCAGCATGCCTAGCCACGGAGCACACTTTGGGAAAGGCTGCTCTGAGGTGCTGTGTCCAAAGCCAAAGCCTGCATCACAGCAACAGGCCTCCCAGAAGCCGCCTGGGGTGGGGGTGATGGGTTGAGAGCATCACCCCCGGCCCTGGCTCTCCCTTCTCCTCCCACCCCTGGCCCTCTCAGCCCGCACAGTCCAAGAGGAGGGAAAAATACTCACTGCCTTGGGAGGCTCCCTCCCCTGAGGTGGCTTCTGTGTCTGTGAGAGAGAGAGAAGAAGGAGGTGAGCAGAGTGGACCAATGGAAGGGCCAGCACCAAAAGAGAGAGAAGCTGGGCAGGCGGAGGCCAGGAGAAGCCGCTACCGCGTGCCCAGGGATGCTCTCTTCCCACTCAGGATGCGGGCACAAAGCCTTCCCCGTGTTCTCTGCTGTCTGTCAGGCCCTGAGCCGGTGCCCTTCCTCCCTGCCTGCCAGGGTCAGGCTCAGGGAGGGGCAGGCACCATCCCTCCTGTCCCCGTAGCTTCAGCACCCTCATCTTCAGAATGGAGACAGCACCCCGCCCCACTCCCTGGGCTGTCATGAGCAGCACATGAGATGACACACGAGCACCTTCCCTGCAAGGACCGCTGACAGTGAACAGCACTGAAGCACCTTGGGAGGAAGCGGGCCTGTGCGGGGCAGACAGGGGGCACTGGTGGCATATCCTGCTGTACCCCACCCCACCCCCATCCCTGGGTGCTCTCCCAAGTTAAGGAGGCCTCTCCTCTCCTCTTCGGGTCCCACTCCTACTGCAGAAAGAGCTCTGAGGGCCTCTGGGGTCACCCTGGAGGGGCCCAGGTGGAAAAACAGGCAGAGGATGGGGAGGTGCGGCCCCTCAGCTCTGCCCCAGGGACATGCCACTCACCTCGGTGTGCCCGTACGTGGGTCTGGAAACAGTTGTAATATTTATACTTCTTGCCACAGATTCCACACTCGTAGGAACCTAGAAAACAGGAAAGGAAGGGACCGGTCAGCCAGCATCCAACGTGCGCAACCACGAGGCCCCGGGACCCCTGGTGATGCCTCCAGGTAATGCTAACTCTGTGCCAATGGGCTATCGTGTCTCCCACGAGCAAAGAGGCAGCAAGGACCAGCAAAGACAGCACTGAGCTGGAGGTCAGGAGGCTGGGGTCTATTTCAGGCTTTTGTCTCTATTTTCTGAGTGACCTTGGGAGAGTCACTTCCCGCCTCTGGGCCTCAGCTTCCAAATCTAAGACAGAGAGGGTAACTTCTTAGGTAACTCACAGTTATTCCTTGAAAGGAAAAAGGAGATGAATGTAAAAGAATTTCAGGATAAGGAATAAATTGCATCCATGTAAGGAAATCATCACTTAGATGCAACAGAATAATTTCTAGCTACTGCTCTCCCCACCAGGATGGACAGAGGTTAAGAGCACAGGCTTTAAACCATGTATCTGGGTTCTGCCACTTACCAGCAGCATGACCTTGGTAATTTCCTTAAACACACTAAGTCTCAGTCTGCTCATCTGCAAAATGGGGCTAAAAGTACCTACCTCACAGAGTTCGCCCTACGCCCCATCAGGAAGTGCCCAGCTCTACTACAGATGTGTCTGACAAGGAGAGGGCCTCTCTTGTCTGTTGAGGTGCCGTCTTGATCCCTCAGACGTGCAGAGATCAACATGGTATGAATGTCTGACTCCAGCCCTCTGCCAGGCCCTTCTCCCAGAGGCAGGTAGACTGAAATGGCTGAGTTCCCAGCAGGTATTTCAGATAAGTCAAAGGCAGGGCCCACCCATGCAGATCCTAGGGCAAAGGCCCATGGCAGGAAGGCAAGCAGAGCCCATCAGACCCAGACTGGCAGGGGTCCCAGGAGGTAGAGGCCCTGCCCATCCCTCACACAGGCCTGCCACCACCTGGGCCCAGGCCCCATCCCTAACAGAACGACCTGGGAGCTTGCACACACACAGAGTCCCTGACCCCACCCCAGGCTAACAGTACCAGAATGGCTAGGGCCAGGGGCCTAGGAAGCTGCCTTTTCCCACAGCATCCACAGAAGATTCTGGTGCCCAGCAACCAGGCGTGGGAATCACTGGTTTGAAGTCAGGCAGCCCTAGGATGGAGTCTCAGCTAAACCATTTACTGGCCGGGCCTCAGTCTCCTTATTGGAAAACTGTGGCTAACTTAAGAGCATCTATGTGAAGACTGGATGAAGCATGAGTAGTATTCCTACCACGAGCACGGACAGTCGGTGAGTGGGACCATCATCAACTCCCACTGCCTGCGGTCTCCGACCTCGGGCCAGAGGCCCGGCTACTGGGTGTGAACTCCAAGTATCAGGTTAAGTCAGAAGAGCACTGGGCTCGGAGCCTGACCATGAGCTCAGCTCTGCCAGCCCCCAGCTGTTTGATCGCAGGAACATTCCTTTTCCGGTCCGAGCCTCAGCTTCCTCACCTGTAAAACAGGACTATGATACCTGCATCTCATGACCAAGATCAGGATGACTGAGCTACAACCTGCGAGTCAGCGGCCCCCAGGGGGCAGCGCCACTTTGCTACTGTGGGTCACTCAAGGGAACGCTGTCCTGCAAACCAGCATGGAATTTAGCAGCCTGTTATTCAGTGGTTTTATATGTGTTACCCTTGTCTTACTGGGAAAAATATAAACCCACGGAGGGCAAAGATCAGAGTGTATATTTCCCTGTCTTCAGTCCCGTGACTAGCACACAGCAGGGGCTCAGTAAATTCACGGAGTCCTGCTGTTCTACTCATCTGTCACTGAGTAATAAAGACCTGGACTCCCTCCCTATGCCTCCAACCCACGCTTCAACGGTTTCTGCTAATTCTTCTCCTTCAACCGATCGGGAATTTATTGAGCGTCTTCACATGCCCGGCACCGAGGCCCCAACCATAAGCAAGACGCGATCGCTGCCCTCCGTCTGATGGGAAGCAGACAGCCCACCAGGCGAGAGGATGTGCAGACTGGCTGTGCTACGATGGCCAAGTGCAGGACCTGGTGGGCACAGTGCGGGACCCTGACACGGCTATAGCAAGGGGCCGCAGTCAGGGGCCTTGAGCAGGAGAAGGGAAAGACGGGGGGACGTGTAGGGGCAGGCAGCCCAGGGAAGGGGGAGTCTCTCCCCAAAGGACCGAGGCCACAGTCTGTGATGGGGAAGACTTGTTTAGACTTGATGCACTTCTGATGAGGTCTCTAAGCCCCAGCTCTACCCCTCTCTGCCACTAGGCCTGGGCCTCAGTTTCTCCAACTGCCCTCAGTACCCAAGGTCTTTCCCCAAACCATACAGTAAGTGTAGGCTGATGGACAGAGCCTGCAGGCTGCGATGTCCCCGACTCACCCACCCAGTTGACACTGTTCATAAGCAGGTGTCCCACTGGCTTCTCCCTCAATCCACAGACAGCCAAGGGTCCATGCAGCCTTGCTCACAGGCCTCAACCCATTCAGAGAATCACAGGGGCACAGTTCGCCAGCTTCGGGCCCTCTCCTGGCCCCAGGGCAGAGCAGACCCCTTGCCTGGCACAGAGTCTCAGGACAGAGCAGTGTGTGTTGGCAGGAGGGACACCTGAGTTCAAGGTCCTGCCTCTCCCGCACTCACCCTAAGACCCCAGGCTGCAGGTGCTCCGTCTGCAGAAGGGGCTGGATGGGCAGGGAGGCTGGTGCGTGGGGAGAGTGCAACAGAGTGGCAGCCCCACAGCGCAGCTGTGTCAGCAAGCCTGGGTTCAAATCCCGGCTCACCACATACCAGCCTGGGGCCCTGGACAAGTCATGGAAACACCCACACCTCAGGCTTCCTCTCTGTAAAATGGACACAGTAAAATGCTACCCACCTCATTGGCGGGGGGTGGGGAGGAAGGGGGGGCGAGCAATAATATGAGCAGTAATACTGTGGCCACTAAGCACAGTTCCTAGTACAAGGCAAGCACTCGGTAAAGGAGAGCTGCTGTTACTGTCAGCTTTCCCCAAAGTGCGCTGGGACCCAACTTCCTGAATGCATCCCAGGGAGAGGAGCCTGTGACCAAGCAAGGGGGAGGCACGGCCCATCGGGGGAGGCACCATGCACGGGAGCTGCGCCCGCTGGGAGAGGTCCTGCAGTAACGGAACCCAGCGGACTGTTAACCCCAGGTCTCCCAACAAATTTGGCCACGGAACTCCTTGCTCCCCTTGGCTTGTTTCAGAGCTGCAGCCCATAGCAAGTGCTGCTGAAAAGGTCCCGACGTTCCCGGCTTCCAGATTCCTACGTGCTCTACCATCCCTCCAGCAGCACGTCTTCCCGGGCCCCGGGCAGGCTCAGATTTGCTGACCGGTGGCAGTGATGGGTGGAACAGGTGGCTCCCTGTGTCCCTGCAGAGGCTAGCAGGCCCTGGATACTCAGGGGTCTGCAGCTGACGGCTGCACTCAGCCACGCCCCCGCCCTCATGCTGGCCCCCTATCGGTCCTCCTGCCCTTCAGCCATCATGTACCAGATGCATATCTCAACGCTTGGGCCCTGAATACGGTTCGCACAGATTCACCGTGAGGGCTGCCTTCCGGCGCTCTTCCATCTGAACTAGTAAGAAATCAGAAAGAGCCCTTAAAGATGGGGCCCAGTGAGGAGGGCTCTGAGTCTAGGGCTGGCCAGTCTCCTGACCTCTCAGTGCCTCAGTCTCCCCATCCACACACGAGAAGGTTGGACAAGACCACGCCGTCTACTTTTTCACTGAAGAGCTTGTGCTGGCGAAGGGGCAGCCACACTTCCCCAGGGGAGGCTGGGCTATGGCAGAACAGCAGCCGCAGGCCCAGATCCCCCTGCAGTTTTATGTTTCCTCTGTCCTGATTCATAACATGGATGTAACATAAAGTTACCCATCCCGTGGTTATAACCTAACATTTCTCCCCGTAATCCTTCCAGCAAAATGACCCTCCAGGGAGGATGTACCCCACGTGTGCTGTGGCCTTGTGTCCCCCTGGCCCACGGCCACCGTGTACCCCAGGTTGGTGCAGTGGGTGCTGGAGGGACCTCACCGACGGAGACTCTCCGCTCAGAAGGTCCCCCTCCCCGCTGCCTGACTCCCTGCCCCGCCCGCTTCTTCACTCCACCACGTTCCCGGCTACCCTCCTGTCCTTTGTCTCCATCTCTCCCAGCCTCCTAAGTGCAGGCGCTGCAACTCATTTCACTTGCGCCTCTCCAACGTCTCTGCACAGGCTGGCCTCTGACCCCACCGCACCCCACTGCACGGTGCGGAAGCTGCAACTTGCCCACTTCACGCAGCCAGCTAGTGGGAGCGGGCTCTGGACTCGGGGGCTTCTCACGCATCGGCTCAGTTCATCTTCACAAATCCAGCACAGGAAGGTGGTTATTATCCCCATTTTTCAGATGAGGGGGAACACATCGGGCCAGAGGTCACCTGCTCTGTCCTGCTGCTCCAGTGCCCGTGTGTGTGACCACCACACAGTCAGCCCCCGGGAGGATGCCAAGAAGAGGGGGCGCCTGCTAACGGCTACCAGTTACCGAGTACACCCAGGTCTCATTTCCATCCTCCATCTTCCCAGAAGCCCTCATGTGGCTGAGACAACTCAATGGCCACTTCAACCATGAACTTGAAAGTTCTAGGGGCCAGGTGGTCCAGGGCTGGGGCCACTCAGATAGTGGCTAGTGAGGAACTGGGCTCAAAGCTGGCCTTTAGGGATCCAGAGCCATCCTACTGCCACCATGCCAGGTTACCTCTGGATGCCAAGGAACCCCCTTCAGTCATGGGGCTCCCCCTAACACTGCAGGGCAGCAGAACCCCCTACCAGGTCTGGTACCACCACAGGACCCCCAGAGCACCCTATCAAGAGCCTTGGGAGAGACTGCCTGGGATGGATGGCAGGACACGTCAGCACACAGACACAAGCCTTTTCCTCTCCCCCATCCCGTTGTCACTAGTGACACAACAAGAATCCACAGGCACTGATGAAGAGCATCTGTCTAGCATTTTCTGTAACCACCTGGCAGAGAGCCTGGCTTGAGCTCCCTTCCCAAGAGCACTGGACAGACCAAGTGAGGCCAGGTGAGAGCAGGTGGGTGGAGGTCCCGAAGCCACTGGAGGGAGAAGTGGCAAGACGGAGGTAGAAGAGGAATGTGGGCGGCATGCCTGAACTCTATCACTGGCACCCAGAGAGCTCCAGATCAGCTCCACCACCTTTCAGGATACACAAAATGCAACAAGGCAGAAATCCAGAGCAGGTGAAGGAGAGAAGAAAAACACAAGGTGGGGGGACGGACACATGGCTCCTCACAACAGGCAGTCCCATATTTAGCTCAAAGAGTCTTGGGAGCCGCTGTTCACAGATCACATGCTCAGGAGCACCCTGCCCCCTTGGTCCTAAGAAGCAGCAGAGCTGGCCCAAGCACTGCCTGCTGGGGGACAGGGGGCCTGGAGAGGTTAAGTCGTGGACAAGTAGGTTTCCTGAGGCTCTCTGGGGCTGGGACTCAGACCAAATGTCCTCGGGACCACGGTCTTCCAAGTAGAGTACAAATCCCCTGGGGATGTATGAGCACAGGGAATTTTAAGAGAATCCATTCCCAATGCATTTCTTCCTAAAACCAATGGGCCAGAGAACGTGGAGGGCAGGGAGGCCCCACTCAGCTGGTTCTCCTCACCGTCACCCTTCTCCACACGACAAACACAATGGTCCTTTCACCCACCCCAATCCCACCGTGGTGCTGTCCAAGGGGGATGAACATCTCAAGGCTCCAGGCAAAGAGATGCTGTGTTGGACTTAGAAAGTGGGTGGATCTAATGACTGGGAATAATTTCTTTTGTAAATTGGGTGATTTCTAATTCTTTGTTTTCAACAAAATTGAAGAAGAATCTAATGGAGTTGTCAGCGAAGAGACCACTGAAAATAATATCTGACGATAGCCCCCTGTGTGATTTCTGGCGTACAAACTGGAAGGTGTTCAAAGAATTGAGTGACACTGATAAAACAAGACTGCCTCCACCCCTGGCTCTTTATTTATGTGATCAAGCCTTCTAAGCACTTACACTTAAGAAAATGGAGGGCTTCCCTGGTGGCACAGTGGTTTAAGAATCTGCCTACCAATGCAGGGGACACGGGTTCGAGCCCTGGTCCGGGAAGATCCCACACGCCGCGGAGCAACTAAGCTCGTGTGCCACAACTACTGAGCCTGCACTCTAGAGCCCGCGAGCCACCACTACTGAGCCTGCGTGCCACAACTACTGAAGCCCATGCGCCTAGAGCCCGTGCTCCGCAACAAGAGAAGCCACTGCAGTGGGAAGCCCGCACACTACAACGAAGAGTAGTCCCTGCCCGCGTGCAGCAATGAAGACCCAACGCAGCCAAAAATAAATAAATTAAATAAATATATTGGAAAAAAGAAAAGAAAATGGAAAAAAAGGAATTAAACGAATGCTGAATCTTGTCTCACTCAACAATAAGAAGAAATATTAATTCACAGAAACGTGAGCCAATTGAAGAAGAAATAAAGGCTCATCTATTTCATTAAGAGGTGCATTTTCAGTAATTTTTTACTTTTATGTTTGCTATTTATCTAAATTTGTTTTTGACAAAGTGTATGCTAAGAGCAACTCCATCAGGAAAAACAAACGTTTTAAAATGTACAGCTTTCTGATCCCAACGTAGTTTTTAGAAATTTCTATTTCAACTTACGTACATCTTGCTGTGGGAGATGAGTGTGAAACAGTGATCAATAAAAGACTCTCAAGCATAAAAAATACATTACGTTAGGATAAAATCCTGTGAGGGAAGTGGGCTGGAAATATGAGTTCAAGGAGAAAAAGGAAAGATGCATAACTTCTGACTGTTCAAGATGAGCCTGTTCATACGGTTTTTAAAAGGATGATGGTGGATATCAAAAGCGGTGGGGTTTGGATTCCCTTGGATACACTTAAAAGAGTGGTTCAGAGTTTTATTTCCAAAATGCCACATTTTAAAAAAAACAATACAACACGTCAGAAATTATATCCTTTGTAATTACTCCAACTCTGGATGAAAACGTTAGACGTCAACTCAAAAATGTGAAAGAGAATATAGTTTCTCAAAATTCTTTTAGGAGATATTGAAGAAAAGAAGTTTGAAGCCATTGGCCTTTCAGCTTCCTATCATTCCAGAGGTAACCCCGGATGTGTCAACGTCCAAGGCTTTGGCTAATACCACTGGTATCTGTTTTGCATTTTCTGTCCCCCTCAAAACCACTTTTATACCTATGACTTCAGTCTGACCTCAACAATCCTACTGGAAAGACAGGCAGACTTTATTACACCCACTGATCAGTGAAGACAGTATGGCTCAGAGAAGTTAAGGGAGCCTTAACATCCTGAGCCCCACAGCGGGGCAGACCCCAGGTCTTTTGGTTACAGTCCAGGGGCCCTTTCCCACGGAGACCCTCCAATCACGAACCCCATCCCACCCTGGACCACCAGATGGAGAGTCAGCAGCTGGGATAAGACGCACCTGAGAGGGAGGCCAGAACCCTCCTTTCTGAGTGGCTGCGGCAAACAGCTGAGCGTAGGCTCTGGCAGGCTCAGGCCCAAAGCCCTGCCAACAGCGACTGAAACAGGAAACTATCAGCTGGCACTACAAAGCGGGACCTGGCACCTTCGCTGCCTGGGTTTATAAGAGACCGAAACCCATGTGTCTGTGTCTGAATGGCTGTCTGCTCTTCTGTTGCTCCTTCCAGAGCTGTGGCCAAGGCCCCGCCTCCTCTCTCCCTGCCCCTCCTCCCTGGGCAGCCCTGTGGGTGTGAAAACACCACCACCCCTGGTGCCCAAAGCTCGCTGCCTAGAAACATCCTTGCAGGATCCAGGCTCCCAGCTGACTGACTCTCCCTCCTGTACCTGGTCGTGACCCTCCTCTGCTCACCCATCTCCAGGACAGGAACTCACTCCCTCACAGGCCTGTATTCAGTTACCAAACACTTCCCATAATCACAGAGTCCTCCCTTTCATGAGCTGAAATCACCTCCTGGTGACTTTCCTGTATTGGTTGGGGCTACTTGGAATGTGTCTGCCCGGTCCCATCCCACCAAAATGCTCTAAGTCGTGAATACTTAGACCCCATCATCTCTTCTGCACCATTCTTCCAGGAAATGCTCCATGGGCTGGATGCTTTTTGGCGTAAACCCAGCTCGCCTTGTCTTCATCATCTAGGACAAGGCTGACGAGCAGGTGTCTACTTCAGATTTTTCAATTCTAGCTGACTGGCAGTGACTTCCTAGTATACTGTGTTGAGAAGGATTCTGAGGTACACTGTTGGGACAGTGTGCAGTGATCAGTTAGGGATGCCTTTCACTTCTGGTTTTATCCAACAAAGTTGTCACAGTCAGTTGTCTCTGCTCTTCTTGCTAAAAAAAGGAGAGAGATACCCTTTTCTCAGTCTCTCTAGACTGAGAGATACCCTTTTCAGCACAAAGAATTTCTGGGCAGCAGGAAAGTAGCAGCAACTACTGCAAGCTTGGCAGCCAGCCTCCTGGGCACTGATGCCCCTCCCGGCTCTACAAGTCTGAGAAGCGGCCAAATGCCATCCATGTGTCCAGACCCAAAGCTCCTCCATGGGAAGTGCCTCAGATAATGTTTGTGTCACTAGGAACACTGTTTGTCTGATGGCTGTTAAAGGGCCAGTGAGGACTTCGGGGTGGGAACAGGCGGATGGAGCTCAGAGAAAAGGCAAGCGGGAGGTTCCCTCATGGCACAGCACTGGGTGACCGAACAGGAACACTATTGTATTCAGCAACAGAGCCCGGCCACAGCCCTGCGCACCCCTGCCAAGTGCCCTGGGAACATGTTCACTGCACGGCGCCCAGCCACCAGGGCACAGAAGCACACTGTGGCATAAGCTCATTTAAAGGGATGGCTCTAACCAGCATTCTGTCCCGGCCAGATCCCTGGGAATGCTTTCCTTCCTTGTTTTACTTCCAGGAGCAGGTGGGAGGTGGGTGCTGTGAGGTGGAGTGGCCAATCTCTTCCATTTCCTAGGCCTTTGTTTGTCCCTCTATAAAATAAGGGGGTCTGAGTGCCGCATCTATAGCATGTGGAGCTCCTCTGCCCACTTCCATATCCATGACAGACATCAATAATCAATCATGACACCCTTTAGAATCTTCAACACGGAACTCCTAATAGCCAGCAGCAATTGCTCGGATGTGGCCCATAAGATAATATCTACTTGCGTTTTTGAGATGAGATGAGTTCAGAATGTTCAATTCTAACACTGATTTTTTTAAAAAAAGTTGCCTTTCTTTCCTGCTACTAAAAGGCCAAGCCAGATTCCTCTGAGCCTGACCCTTGGCAGAAGAAACTACACCCTCAAGGAGGTCTGCCTTGATGGATGTGAGACGCCATCATGACCAGCAGGGGGTGCCCTGGCCCTGCTTTGGTACCGGCTCCAAAATGGTGGCTCCGCTTCTAACTGTGGTTCTTACACCTTTTCCACAGAAGTCTTCCAAAAGCAGGTTACTCAGAAACTGCATAACATCCTCAACGTCCCTGGATTCTAGGGGGGCAGTACTAGAAGAAGCTCAGGGGAGAAAACCGAGAACCAACTAGAAGCCATGTCTTCTGACACCTCAGCCAATGCCAACTTTCTTTTCTATCCTGCTTCTTCTCTACATCACACTGGCTTATTCTTCAGACCTGGGAAAAATGCAGAAACTATTACTACTCTTTCCTCTCGAAGAGGTACTTTATACTATCAATACTAGTATTACTGCTAATAACAGCGAATTATTTACTAAGTATAATGTTGAGTACTTTATACACATTATCCTATTGAATCCTCACCTAACCCCATGAATTTGCAATTGTGAGAACTGAGGCACAGAGAGGTCAAACAGTTTGCCCAAGGTGCAACAGCCATTAAGTCAGGGAGCCTGGATCCACTCCCAGCCTGAGGAGCCGAGCTCATTCTCCTTGCACAACACTGTCCCCTTCGGTTCCCACACCTATGAGGTGGCCAGGACAGGGAGCATGTCTCCTTTAACAGAAGAGGACATTAAGGCACAGCAAGGCCAAGGAACCTATTGCTGAGTAGCAGCTGAGCTGGAAACCAGAGTCTGTGGCTGGCACGAGGCCCTGGGGCCTCTCACTGTGCAGGGAGTTGGCCCAGGGAGGACCCCCAGCATTTCCATGCATGGCCACTCCAGGCTTTCCCCACTGAATCCTGACTGCTGGCCCCGCCTCAAGGTTCAGATTCAACTACCCTTCACTGGGCATCTCCCAGTGAAGGGCATAAATAACTCCTGGGTCCAGTGAGTCTTAAAGTGAGCAGGGCAGGGCCTCTCCTCAGTTAACTAACACATCTATGAGTGGCTAACACAGTCCTAGGCCTTGGGGAGTGAACACTGGTGGAGGGAGGTCAGACGCAGGCCCCAGAAAAGACTCTTCTTTCATTCGACACTGGGCTAAGTCACTCATGCTCTTCAGCAAATATTTCTGGTTCATCCCCCCTTCTGTCACATGGGAAATGGCATTTCCCCACCTCCCTGGGGTTGGGCGGGGCCACCTGACTAACCTGGCCAATGACTGTGAAGGGAATTAACACATCTCACTTGTGGATCGCAGCTGGCACGTGAGTCCCTCCAGAGCTCTTTCCCTCTGTCACTTGGCTGGCAGCATTCCAGACAATGGCTGCTTTAAGCCTGGGTCCAGAACAGAGCAGCGCCCCCAACTGGCCCACAGTGGACATGTAGTGGACTAAGAAATAAATGAACCTTTGTGGTTCTGAGCTACCAAGATCTCATTACTTTTTAGGGTCTTTTGTTACTGTGGCATAACCTAGCCCCATTCTGACAGCTATAGCAGCAATGACAACACTGCTTCCTAGAAACTAGTACCTTGCTAGGAATTGTGTGGTGGGAGTAGGGAGCACAGACACAGATCAGACAGGTCCTAGAGCTCTAATCTCCAGGAGCTGCCCATCTTGTAGCAGAGCCAGGTGCCGACAGGGCCCCTCTAATCTCAAGTGGATAATGGGAAGTGCCCCCTGAGGGGCAGGGCAGAAACAGACCACTTCTGACCAGAAGAGATCAAGGAAGGCTTCTGGGAGGAGGGGGCACCGGAGCTAGCCTTGTAAACTGGGTTGGATTTCGGCAAAGGCATTCCAGGGAGAGAGAACAGCAGGAGCAAAGGGTAGGAAATGCTGCAGAAGAGCAGACTGTGCTGGAATGAAAGGACCAGGAAGAAAGAAGTAAGAAAGGGGGCTATGGGGCTCAGGTTATGGAGGACCTTGATGCTATGGCCTTGACCTTAGATACAGTGGGGAGTGACATGGTCAGTGTTTCATTTTTGTCAAGGTCCCTGGCAGCCAAAGTAGATGGCAGGTGAGGGCAGAAAGACACAGAGGCACAGCTGTCAGCAGGACGCCACAGTGACCCAGGTGGAGTGATGGTGGCCACAACCAGCCCAGGAACAGCTGGGAAAGGGAACTTGAGGCTGATCCCCAGCGGCTGGGAAGAAAAGGCAAGAGGTCTCGAGTCTAAACTTGGGGAAGCAGACACAGGGCAGCCTCCCCTGCCTGGCACACATGGGATGGGAGCCTGGAAGTCAGGAGGAGGTGGGCAGAGCTGCCCCAGGAGGGACAGGCAGAGGGGAGCGAGACGGTCTCCTGAGCACAGGAATGCGGAGGAGGGCACAGATGGAAACAGAGACCTGGGAGCAGACTAGGCAAGGTGTCCGTGCCAGGCTGAGGCTCGTGGACTGTATTTTACAGACCGGGGCTGCAAACTGGTGGTCCATGGAATGACTCTCACCCACAGGTATGTTTTGCTTGGCAGATTTTAAAAGTCAAATTAGCCACCAACGTTTAAAGCCAAAAGAATTTACATTCAAATTCTCATTTCTGGCATGTGTTCTGTCCAGAGATCTGGCCACCCTGAGCCCGTGTCCCCACCTAGTTACCATACGTGAGGCATGGGCTCTCCAGCTGGACCCAGGCCCTACCACCTACCACCTGCCTGTCTGGCTCATCTCCACGATGCTAAATAAACGTATCTTTCGGGCTTTGTGGGCCTTTGCGTTTGCAAACTGGCAGGAGTGCAGGCAGCCCCTAAGGGGTATCCCCTGGCTCACACTGTAATGTAGCAGGGAGAGATGGTTTCTAAGAAGCTTGTTTCTACTGAGCTCCTCTGAGCCTGGCCCAGACCAGAAGAGGCGGGAGAAGGTGCCAGACTGCCACCCATCTGATCCTGACTGGACAACTGGTCTGAGCAGGACCCACACTGAAAGCTGCCCCCAGAGGCCCCCGGGGAAGCCCAGGAGGAAGAAATGCAGACGGGCATTTAGGACACCGAGTGATACAGGCTGTGCTGGACCCATCTGGGGTGTGGGAGCCCCATGGTGTGAGATTCGCCGGGCCTGCAGAAAGTTCCAGGCATCTGACTTGAGCAAAGTCTTAAAAGGACAGGTAGGGTTTTGCCACGTCAGGTGGGAAGACAAGAGCTCAGAGCAGAGCTGAGCAGGCAAAGGCGAGTGTCAGGAGCTGAGGCCCTTCCCTGAGGGCAGCCACAGAAGGCTCTCGCAGCCGGGGAGGGACAGGGATCCCAGGCCTCCCGCCCTAGCACTCCGGCTCCACGTTCCCACCCTGGCCCCAGCCCGACCCTGCGGACGGGCGCTCACCCAGGGTCTGCTGGTTGCGGACACCGCCAATCACCACGCAGATCTCGGCAGGCACGTCGCCGGTCCCATCCTTGCTCACCCCCTTCTTCTCCTCCTTGGCCTCGCCCTGCCAGATCACCTCCTGGATGTAATCATCGGGCAGCTCCGTCTTGACCTTCACCTCCGTCATCGTTCCCTGCTCGGCGCTCAGCGAGGCCTCGGCCGGCACAGGCTCTGGCCCCTCCACCTTGGTGCTCTTCTGGTTGCGCTTCAAGCGCTCCCTGGGAAAGAAGACAGTCTGCTCAGTGTGGACCCCAGACTCGCCCCAGACCTACCTGGGCGCGCCCCAGCCAAGGGGGGGTTGCAAAATTTTTAGCTCTAGACCCACCTCTCATGTGACCCTCACCTTAAAGCACAGGTTCCCACCGCTGCCCCTGAGGGTCCTCCAGGGAACCCTAGGGCTCCAAGGAACACAGTTTGAAAATCTCTGGAGTAGGATGGCTCACACTGCACCCATTTTGCAGATGGAAAAGCTGGGGTCTAAACGTGACCAGTAACTCTTGTAACTGGAGTTACAAGAGACCTGCAAGAAAAGCTCTGGCTGGTTGAAATTAGTTCTTCTCAAGCTTCAGCGTGACCATAGATCAGCTGAGAATCTTGGTAAAATGCAGAGTTGGTGCAGCAGGTCTGTGGCTTGGCCTGAGATTCTGCATTTCTAACAAGCACCCAGTGGAGGCAGGTGCTGCTAGTCCTTAATGGCAGTTGAGCAGCAGGGGTTTCAGTGGCTTGATGTACGCAGAGCACGTGGTGCCCTTCCCTTTGCTCCTTGGCGGAAGGGCTGCAGAGCTCACCCTGCTTTACACTAGGGAACATACAGGCCAAAAGGCTCACTGAGGGGGAGGCCGCGGAGCCAACACTTGGCCCCCCCACAATGCGGCCTCTAGGTGGCTCTTCAAATAGGAGAAACATCCTCAAGTTAATAGGCTCAATATCGAGGGTGGGCCCTGAGGCCTAGAGCAGGGCTGTGACCTGCCCAGGGCCACACACAAGATTGGTGGCAGGCCGAGGCACGAAGCCAGGTCCCGGCCATCCACTCTTGAACTGTTCTCCTTTCAGTGAGACTCTCCCTCATCCTTCCGGCAGTGGTGGGGAAGCTGAGGCATGCACAAGCTGGGGAATCAGGTCACGTTCCAGGCCTGGGGATGCTGCCCTGGCCATGTCCAGCCCTCTCCAGTGCTCCAGAGAAGCAGCTGGACCGTGAACTTCAAGGCCCAGGCTCAGGCAAGGCCGGCTAGCATACCAACTGGAGCTTAGCGGAGGTGCCCGGGCTGGGAGGCAGGACCCGGGATCTCATCCTGGATCAGCAGTGGGCTTGCTCTGTGACTCTGGACAAGACCCTTCCCCTCTCTGGGCTTCCAGCTCCATCTACCACAAGAACATGGGTTTTATCATGTCCACTGTCCCGCCCAGCTCTCAACTTTCTCCCAGGTTGGGGAACTGAGCAGAGAGAGAGAAGGAAGGCTCCAGCTGATGACGAGGGGGCAGAGAAAGGCCACTGGGGTGGTCCTATGACTGCACTGTGTCTCCCCACCCCTGCTTCACGTGGTGAAGTCCTAACACCCAACGTGACTGTATCTGGAGATAGGGCCTTCAGGACGTAATTAAGATTAAATACAATCAGAACAGTAGGGCCCTTATCTGATAGGACAGTGGCCTTAGAAGAAGGAGAGAGATCTCTTTCCCCGCTATTTCTCTACCATGTGAGGACACAGAGAGGAGGCTGTCTGCAAACCACGAAGAGGGAGCAGAGGCTGCCTGATGGCCTGGCGGGAAGGAGATGCGAGGAACTGAGATGGAAAGAGCACTGGGTTGTGAATTTGGATCATCCCAGAGCCAAATCTCAGAACTGCCACTCTCTCCAGTTGTGGGTTCCTGCAAAAGTGACTTCCACCCCGAGCCTCAGTCTTCACACCCATACGATGGGGATAAACACAGCACCTACCCCACAGCACTGTGATGCAGACACAAGGCAATGTGTGCAAGGGACCTAGAACGCTGGCCCCAGTGGAGATGTTCTGGGGTACCTATCGTCTATATGGGGGGCAGGGGAAAGAAGTGTTCAGAGAATGAGAGAACGCAGGGGAAGAGTCTTACACGCGTAGATTTTAGTGCAGGGGCTGTGGAAGCAAATCAGTGGGGTTTAAAGGCAGCACTGTCATGCCAGCTTGGAACCCTGAGTGGGCCCTGACCCTCTCTGAGCCTGTTTCCGCACCCGTGAGGCAGGGAGCCCCACACTAACTCAAAGGGCCTCGTGAGGACCAACTGCAAAAATGTACAACCAGGACACTGTCTAGAGTGACTCCTAGAGTGGAGATGCTAGTGCTGAGGGAAACTGGTGATAGAAGTTGCTGAAGTCCCTCCCTATTCCCTAGCTGAGACCACGTGGGTGCTACAACTTGCCAGTCCTGCCCACCCTGAGGCTCGCTGAGCACAGAGATAGAACTCAGGGACCCTGTCCGACCCTCCATGCCAGCCTGGCAAGAGCACAGCCCACGGGTCCTAAGGGCTGCTGGACAGGCAGGCAGCTGAGGACTCTCCCTGGCTTGGGCCTGGCTGGTCCCGACCCCGGCTGCACATGGGGCTAAGCCCCAAGTTCAGGGCAGATGGACTTCCCAGGGCCCGCAGAGAGGCCCACCAGAGCGGAGGTGTCCCACCTGTCAGTGTTCCCCACAGCTGACGTTACAGGATGGGAAGGACATAGAACAGCTCCCTGCCCAGAACGCCCTCCCCTCAGGGCCCGTAAGCGCTTGACCATCCTGTCTTAACAGACCTAGTGTCCCTTCCTGCCCTCAAGGACCTCATTAGCATCTCCCATCCTGGTGGGAGGGGGGAGCTGTTGGAGTCTGACAGGTTGGGTGTCCACAAACCCCGCAACCTCTGGCCAGAGATTCCCCTCTCTGAGTCTGTTTCCCTGTCTGCTAAAGGGGGACTGTGCTCCTTGCCAGCGCGGGGCGGGAGGGGAGCCAGAGAGCTGTACAGAGTGGATCTCCTTGGATGACAGCTGCCATTATGATGACACTGGTCCATGATGACATACCTGCCTCTGGGAAGCCTTCCCTGCTTGCTCGAGATGGCGTTAGACCCCGTCTCTGAATGCCCCGTCTGCCTTGCACAGGTGACTCTCACACCCTCTTGCCCACAAGCACAGTGGCACACAACCACCCACTCTCTTACAGGTGACACCCCTGAACCCTTGCTGCACCGAGAACACGGGGGACTTCTCTTCCCCCGGCTTCACACTTTAGATTACAAGCCCAAGTGTTGCTTTTCTCGGATGCTTTACATTTAATTAGGCCTCCTAATAACAATGGAATTGCAGAAGCACTTATATCACTGTGAATTAGTGCTGCAGCTCCTTCTAACTTCTTTAAGAAAATATTTTTTCATGTATCATTTTTTAAAATAGAGCTCATTATTTTAATTATATCCATTTAAATGTACAGTAGAGCCCATGGATATTCTCAGCACGAATCATTAGGTATATTAGTGAAAAAGCACTTGGAATCTATCTACATGCTGACACTCCATAATCTATTCTATTTGTGTCACTGTAAAATAGATTTATATATAGATAACTACAAAATAGTTGCTTAAGATATGCTATGAATTTTATATTTAACCCGAGTCATGCTTCAACGTAAAATCCAATGTCAGGCACTAAAAGGATATTTCTCAGTAAGCACACGATGTCTGTGGTCACTGGTTACTGCTCATCCCAGAATGCCAGGAGAGAAGTCAGACCAAGTGGGTCCCTGCCCAAGGGATTCCCTAACAGCCATGGCCTTTCACTAAGGCAATGGTTCTCAAAGTGTTTTCCTTAAAGGCCTAGGGGTTCCAGAGCAAAGGCCCAGAAGCACCCATGAGGCCTGGATAACAGGGTGGTGGTGACTAGACCTCCAAGAACCCCTACTTTCTCCATCTTTGATATCTACAGCTTTGCTTTTAATGGGTGGTAAATGGCGGCTCCCCTGAAAGACGGGCCTACGACCTAATCCCCAGAACCTGTGAATGCAAACTCATTTGAAAAAAGGCGCTTTGTAGGTGTAATTCACTTAAGGATCTTGAGAGGAGATCATTCTAGATTATCTGGGTGGGCCCTGTATGCAATGACAAGTGTCCTCATAAGAGACATGTGGGAGATTTACAGACAGAAGAGGGAACAATACAGAGAAGAGGAGGCAGCATGACCACAGATTGGAGACACGCGGCTCTACAAGCCAAGGAATGCTGCAGCCACCCAAAACCGAAGAGGCAAAGCGCAGATCTCCCCGGAGCCTCCAGACAGCGTGTGACCCTGGCCCAAGACCTTGATTTCAGACTTCAGGCCTCCAGAACTGGGAGATCAAATTTCGTTTGTTTTAAGCTATCTAGTTTGTGGTAATTTGTTACACCAGCCACAGGAAACTAATACACTAGGCGTGACTAAATTGGAAGAAATACCTCCGAAGCAGTTAACTTTTGCAAACCATTGACCTCCACCACCCCCAAAGTTTTCTTTTGCTTCGTTCTTACTCATCCCCCGGACTGAATCTGATATGGCCAGTCCAATGTGCCCGCAGAGCCTGCCTGGGGGAAGTTTCAGAAGCAAATCTCTTCCTCTGGGTCTTACCAGATGGTTCGGTGCTTATACTCACCCCGTCACATCTGGCACTCACAAGCACCCTGTGGCCAGATGGGGAACCAGAACAGAGGACAGGGCCCGTGTCTGTTCCGTCCCCATCCACATCCAGCCCTAGCCTGGGCCCTGCGGCACAGTATGAACTCAGTCAACACGGAGAATGAACGGCATGCCCAAGGGCGCAAGACTTCCAGCCATGAGCTTGTCTGAACAACTCTTGTGACTCCTATCCTGGGGCCGTTCCCACTGAGCCCTGCAGCCCAAGACAACGCAACCAAACAACTTCTCAGTGGACTGGGGGCTCAAAGACAAATTCCACTTCTGGCCATGTTGATCGAAGAGTCCCAGTGATGCCCGGTGCCTGGGAGTCAGACAACGTCCTCTCTGAGTACAGTTTCTACATCATCCCACCGAAAATGCTAATGCTTCAAGTTCTACCAAGTCACAGTAGTAATGAGACGTCCTCAGCACACTGGACTTCGGTCCCACCCCTGCTTGATTCTGTTTTCCCATCTGACAACAAGTGAGCTAGAGTCTGAGATGTCGAAGGCTCTGTTGGAGGCCAGACCTCTACCCCGAAAGTGTGCATGTCTCCTTGCACAGGATGGGGAGCAGGGCATCTGTCTGTGCTCCAAGACAGCCTGAGGGCCACTCCACCTCCCCCAAAGGCCACTGCTTCTTTACGCTAGTACTTTAGCCACCTGAAACAATGTTAAGGTGGGGGGGAATCTCTAATCACAGTGTGTAAGCAATGACTTGGTTAAGTCCCTCTAGAATAAAACCTCATTAAAAGACTCCAAGCAGGGTTTCCTTGGTGGCGCAGTGGTTGAGAGTCCGCCTGCCGATGCAGGGGACACGGGTTCATGCCCCGGTCCAGGAAGATCCCACATGCTGCGAAGCGGCTGGGCCCGTGAGCCATGGCTGCTGAGCCTGCGCGTCCGGAGCCTGTTGCTCCGCAACAGGAGAGGCCACAGCAGTGAGAGGCCCGCATACCGCAAAAAAAAAAAAAAAAGACTCCTAGCATTACGAATGAGGGTTAACTGCCCTCAAGGTGAGCTTAAATACACTCTTCATGAATGCATGGATACATGGGGTGTTAAATGAATGAACACACATCCAGCCATGATTTCAGGGGCTGTGTTTACCCTGCTGCAGAGGCTGACCACTGACCTAGGCCTCCAGCTCTATCCAGCTGCCCACCTACCAATGATCTGAGTACAAATGATTATCATTCGTAGATGTTGGCAGGCTCCTCCTTGGCAATGCTTTCTAGGTCCAATGAGGTTTTTGCCTCCCCCATTCCACCAGAGCCGTTCTTTCCAACGCCTCCTGGGACCTCCATTCTCCTAGATCCAACAGTCTCTTCTGGGTCCTCATTGAGTTCGTCCTCTATCAGCAGCCTCTAATGAGCTCCTCTCTCTCCTCCTCCAACCCTTTCCTCACTAAGCTCTGGGCCTGCCCGGTGGGCCTCCCACCTTCCAGCCACTCTTCACCAACCCAACCCTTATATGTCAACCTGCCCCAAGGATCAGTTCTAGAGCCTCTTTTTTTTTTTTTTTTTTTTTTGCGGTACGTGGGCCTCTCACTGTCATGGCCTCTCCTGTTGCGGAGCACAGGCTCCGGACGCGCAGGCTCAGCGGCCATGGCTCACGGGCCCAGCCACTCCGTGGCATGTGGGATCCTCCCGGACCGGGGCACGAACCCGTGTCCCCTGCATCGGCAGGCGGACTCTCAACCACTGCGCCACCAGGGAAGCCCGAGCCTCTTCTATTTTTATCCATACTCACTTCCTACATGATCTCCCCTAGATTCATGCTTTTAAATATTAACTATGTGATGATAAATCCCAAATCATACCTCCAACCTGGACCTCCCCCCCCACCCCCAAGCTCCAGACCCGCATGACAACTACCCACTGGACACTTCCACCTGGATGTCTAACACGCACCCGTATTTACAGGTCCAAACTGAACTGCGGCTACGCCCCTTCCCCCAAGTCAAGAAAACAATTCTTCTGACTCCAATCCCAGTGCTCTTCCCGCTAAATCCCGCAGCTTAAGACACGGTCATGAGATAGTGGCAGTCTTCTCCACTTCGGTTAGTATAATTCCGCCCTCCAGCTCCTCAGACCCAGACTCTGGGAATCATCCTTGTCTCTTCCCTCTCACTCTCTCCGAAGCAACATATCAGCAAATCCTATCAACCCCAGCTTCAAAATATGCCCAGAACCTGACCACTCCTTACCACCCCACGGCCACCACTCTCGTTCAAGCCGCCTTCCCCTCTCTCCTGTCTTGCTGTAGCATTCTCACGGCCCGTCTCCCTGGTCCTATCCTGGCCCAACGCCCCAAAACTGACGTTCGACACAGCAGCCAGAGCCTTCCTATTCAGCTAGCTCGTGTCACTCCTCAGCCCAGCACTCATTTAGGGCTCCGTGTCTCACTCAGCGCAGCAGTAGAGTCCTCGTCCCGGCCCGCAGGGCTCTCTGTGACACGCCCCACACGCCCGCGGACGCGGATCGCATCTGCTCACACCGCCCCTCTCGTGCTTTCCTCGCTGGCCCCACCAGCCTGCTCGCTGTCCCCTGAGCACGAGGGCAAGCTCCCGCCTCAGGCCTGAAATGCTCTGCCCTCCTCCCCAGATGTCCCCACAGCGAGTTCTCCACTCCCCCACGTCTCTACTCAAACATCCCAGTGCCGGCAGAGAGATCCGTGGCCGCCTGATCCCAAACGTCAGCCGTCTCCGCTGCACCCCAGCTTCAACGCTCCACATCCCTTCCCGGCTTCACGCCTTCTGCTCAGCATCCACCCTCCATTCATGTAACATGCTTGTTACTCCTCGTCCGCTTCGCTGTCTCCCCAAGTGGAATGACAGCTACAAGAGGACGGGGACTTTGTCTCCTCGGTTCACTGTCACATGCCAGCACCTATGGCGGCACCTGGCATGGGGGAGGTGATCAATAAGCACCTGTCCACTGAAGGAGTCAAGAATGAGCCCTGCAAAGGTCAATGCCATTGTGGCCCTCGAGGCGTCTCCCTCTACCCACCCCCCAAAAGAACTGTCGGTGGTTGAACTGCTTCAGCTGGTCCCCAGGACTGAAGGCAGCAATGTCCCACCCATCTGGCCCTCGGTACAACATGGGCTGAGGACGTTTCACAGGAGCCAACGTTCTGAATAAGTGAAGTTTATTCCTGAAGTGTCACGGTCTTCTCTCCATCCTTCCCAATGGAAATTTTCTTAAATGTAACACACTCTTCCTACTTTCTAAATTGCCAAAATGCAGCAGCCTTGGTAATGCTCTAACACCAACTCTTCTTTTCCTCCAGCTTTACTGAGATACTAGTGACATATAACATGTAAGTTCAAGGCGGACAAGGTGATGATCTGATATTACATGATGACCTCAACTCCTGAAGATGCAGGGTCACCATTATATCTTCCATTAGCAGATTCGGGCCCTCAGGCAGGCATGGGGTGTTGACACCCTGTCTCAGGGTGACAACCGCCTGGGAGCCCGCAGCCTCCACCAGTGGCTCTGGGAATGCCCCCTCTGCTTCTAACAGGTCCCAGATCCGAATCTGCCTGCCAGTTCCATGTGGTTTGGGGAGACCTTCAGAGGTAAAGGCTCTACCCCACTGCTTTGCGTATCCCTGTGCCTAGCCCCTGGCTGATGTCAGCTAACGTCTGCTGAACGATACAAACCGAAAACGGCAGGTGCAAAAATGCCAGCATACAGGGTGGAAGAGATGCCGGTGGCAATCATGCCAATAACAGGGTGAGTGAGGACAGGGCAGCTGTGACATACCAAGTGGCTAGGACGGGCCAGTCACAGTGCGGCTTCAGGCCCTATGCATGCACTGTCTCCCTGCTCTCCGCAATGCCTTACACAGCAGGTAGTTTTGCTCTACAGATAAGAACACTGAGGACTGGAGAAACAGTGACTCATGGTCACACAGCTTTCTAGTGACAGAAGCAGGACTCAACCAGGTCTGCCTGACTCCAACCCCTGGGCTTTTTTAATCATTTGGATGATTTCTGTTTTTTCTCAAGAGAAGAGAAAATAATGAAAACACTTGTTGAATGAATGAACAAATAAATGACTAAAAGACAGGAAGCTCCAAGAGATGGGGAACATGTGTATTCCCTTGTCTCCTACAGTATCCTTAGTATCTTGACCGAACAGGCACATGCTAGATGCTAAAAACAGGAACACGGAAATGCAAGAAAACAAAGCAATGGAGGGCTCCATCTCTGCCACAGAGAAAGGTGTTTGGGCTCCGTGTTCAGTGCTGACATTCAGCTCTCTTTGATGTGCCCTAGAAAGGCTGCTGTGCTCACACCTGTCCTTTGGATGTAAAGAGTCCTGTTTTTAGCCACAAGGACAGAAATCATCACGGGGACAAAGGTCGCAGCTTTACCACTAGCCTGGAAGGGCCAAAAGAGAGAAACTACAGCAAAACCCCAGTTTCCACAAACCCCAGTAACAAGGCAGCTGTATTTACGATTCCACCCATGATTCAAATCTTTAAGTCATCACCCATGCCTTAATAACCCTCAGAATGATCTGCTTCTGGAAGGGAGCACTGATATATTTTAATAAACAGTCAAGTAGAAAAGATGAGATTAATAGATTAAAACTAATAACCTATTAAACAACTCTTAACAGTCTAGAAATTCAAAATAACCTGCAATGTATAAATATATCATTAGTTTGAGTTAATTCTTAGGCACTTAATTTTCTTCAATGTATGGTGTCAGTCAGCCACGACGCTGGGTAATACCGCAGCTCAGAAAGACAGCATGAAGACTTAAATATTAAGAGTTAATTCCCTGGTTAATTTAAACCTAAAATAGAGAAAAGCAGGAGTCTTGAGCAATGCTGTCAAGTCACAAACTCTGACATGTAGCAGGCAGGGCCCTCTGGGGAAAGCTGGGAGCTTCTCAAGGCTGCCATGGCACATGGAAGGTTGGCCCAGGTCAGCAGAATTACTGTTAACAGCCTCTTAAACAGATGCACTGCCTTCGTTTTCCAATGGATCTGGCCTTGGTACAATACGTATCCGCCAGCAATGCGCACGGCTCTCTGAAGACCCACCTTGCCGCGGCTCTCCCTACACAGCTTTGGGACCCTGCAGACTCAGGAATTCTCACCCACTTAGTATGCCCTTGACAGGCAGGTGGGGAAGGGGAGGCCACAGAGGAGCCCACGCCCACAGTCCTGCATCTTCCGGGGCACCCGTGGTGGCCCACGCAGACCCCAGAGAGCAGGTAACTCAACCATGAAGAGTGAGGCCATACCTAGGTTCTCTTGCTGGCCACATAAACAGAGGATAAATACACCCTTTCTGCCGTCAGTGTTATTTCCTGCTGAGGCTGTGACTTGGCCTCGATCGCTGATGCCCAACTCCTCTGGGCACCCTCCTTGGAATGAAATGCAAAGAAGCTTCCCAATGGGACTGCTCCCCTTCCACCCTGCCCACATTGACAATTGACACCAGGAGCCGCTCAGCTGCTTAGAAAGCTCTGTCGTCCCTCCAATGTGCTCGTCCCATCCTGGCACTACCTCTGGCCTCCACCCCTCCGCTCTTCACCCACCAGCCCTTGAGATGCGCTGATGACAGACTTGAGGTCTGGAATGCAAAGCCAGCTCTGTCCACACGCCCTCATGTGAGCACCTGGGCCTGGACCCTCACTGCCCAGAGGCGTGCTGTTCCCGGACACATAAACGAGACTCCTCACTACACAGTCCAGCCCTTCAAGGGGTTTGAGGATGATAAACTAGGTGCGTGGACCGTTGCCAAGCTTCCTAACCTGCCCACGCCTCTCTTTCCTGACGTGTAAGCACTAACCTCAAAGGGTTGTTTAGAAGATTAAAGCACAGGGCTTCCCTGGTGGCGCAGTGGTTAAGAATCCGCCTGCCAATGCAGGGGACATGGGTTCAAGCCCTGGTCCAGGAAGATCCCACATGCCGCGGAGCAACTAAGCCCGTGCGCCACAACTACTGAGCCTGTGCTCTAGAGTCCGCGAGCCACAACTACTGAAGCCCGCACACCTAGAGCCCGTGCTCCGCAACAAGAGAAGCCACCGCTATGAGAGGCCCGTGCACCACAACGAAGAGTAGCCCCTGCTCGCCGCAACTAGAGAAAGCCCGGGCACAGCAACGAAGACCCAATGCAGCCAAAAAAAAAAAAAAAAAAAAAAAAAGATTAAAGCACAAAGATGTTCATAAGGCGCCCAGCACAGCACCACACACATAGTGGGACTCATTAGCTTCTTTTTTTTTTTTTTACATCTTTATTGGAGTATAATTGCTTTACAATGGTGTGTTAGTTTCTGCTTTATAACAAAGTGAATCAGTTATACATATACATATGTTCCCATATCTCTTCCCTCTTGTGTCTCCCTCCCTCCCACCCCTCTAGGTGGCCACAAAGCACCGAGCTGATCTCCCTGTGCTATGTGGCTGCTTCCCACTAGCTATCTATTTTACGTTTGGTAGTGTATATATGTCCATGCCTCTCTCTCACTTCATCCCAGCTTACCCTTCCCCCTCCCCGTATCCTAAAGTCCATTCTCTAGTAGGTCTGTGTCTTTATTCCTGTCTTACCCCTAGGTTCTTCATGACATTTTTTTCCCTCAGATTCCATGTATATAGAATCTGCTTACGGTATTTGCCTTTCTCTTTCTGAGTTATTTCACTCTGTATGACAGACTCTAGGTCCATCCACCTCACTACAAATAACTCAATTTTGTGTCTTTTTAGGGACTCATTAACTGTTAGTTCTCTTCTCCTGTCCTTACCAAGCACTCGCCAGGCAAAATGTGACAAGTTTGGTCCAACTATGAAAAAGATGAGCTCTTAGGCCATGGGTGGAGAACTCATAAATGAAGGCAGGAGAGGAATGTTTAGCCCCTGTGAAAACCAAAGGCGTGGAGGGCACGGCCCACTACACGCAGCAGCGATGAAGAGGAGGGAGAGGTGGGGACACACGTCGGCAGGTTCACTACGGAAGGTGGGCATGACCAAGATGGTAGGTGTGACGTACCCACACTCTTAACCATCGCGTTTTGCATCGAACCTGGAGGAAGTGGAAGCCAAGGGTGAGGATTCTTCTCTCCTGTTGGCAGAGCCAGACAGACAGTGAGGCCGTGGATGCCTCCCGAGATACTTTCTCAGATCGAGGGCCCTTGTCATTAAGGGGCTCAAGAAGCAACCAGGTCAGATCATCCTGGTTCCATTCTCAAGAATGTGCTTCTTCAGGACAAGACAAGACTTCCAGATGCTCTGACCTGGTAACTGCAGCTTCACAAGGAGAACTTGCTTAATTTGCTCAAGGAGCACAGGTGGGAAACTCGAGCTGGGTGGGTGGACTGAGGCCAGGTTCCCTAGAGATCCCAATCACTTCCCTTTGCTGGATCACCCCAAGCTCAAGAACGCAGTACCATTTGGAAAAAGGACTTACCGATTTTGACGCATATGACTTGTAGTTTGCATTTCTGTGGCTGTCTCCAGAGGACAAATCCAAGGATGTCTGAATTTTCCAGAATCGGCCCTATTTGTGCAGAGGCTAGGCTTAACAGTAACTGATTAAGCAGAAAGTGAACTCTGCCCATCCAGAAAAGCAGGGGGTCCCCTTGGAGCAAGGATATGAACCCTCAGAATCAGCCTGCAATTTATGATTTTTGTAAGCCAAACTTTGGTCCAAACTTGGTAGGGTGAGAACACACATTTCTGGAAATCAAATGAGCTCCAATTACAGGAACATAAACCTAGAGTCAAGATGAAGACGCAGCCTGACTAAAATATACCCAGAGCTGGTTCTCAAATAATTCATTCTGCTAAGACCATACTGGTCATTGACTAGCATCAGGCCTTCTGATACTATTGAATTTTGTGCAAATAAGGTTAATTTGTTTAGGGCTACTTTAATTTTCCTGCTGAAAACCAAAACGCTAAACAAGAAGAAGATATTATTTTAAAAATAATTATGCAGCCGTACACATGTGGTTATGAGATTAAACTATCCACCAGTGGAAAATCTTGGCTTAAAGGACAAGACTCAGCAAGGCCCAAAGCCATTTGATTATTTGGGGGACGGTGAACGAGTCTATTTCTCAGTTGTCTCTGAGGAGGGATGCCAATCACTGCCTCAGATGGCCCCTGGGAGGAGCAAGTGAGATGTGAAAACTGCAGGACACAGGATGTGGATCACGGTAGCCCCTCCACAAACACGATCTCCACTCTCACCCACCCTCATCCTCACCTCCAGCCTCTCTCCCATGTCCAGGCTCTATGAGAAATCAACTGCCCTGAGATGGCCCACACTCTGTCTGGGGAGAGTGTTTCTCTCTAAATAAAGCCACTTCTTACCTATCACTTTGTCTCTTACTGAACTCTTTCTGCGATGAGACATCAAGAACCTGAGCTCCACTAAGTCCTGAGACCAACTAGACCAACTCCCAATCTTCGTCAACACCGGTGGGGACATCTTCTGTGCCGTTTCTCTGTCACAACTTTTTGGGCACTAATACCTGTTTGGGAGACTACCTTGGAAGGGATAGCATCTAAAATCGTAAGCGCAAATCTTGACCAAATTGCGTGGTGGATTTTGACTTAAGAGTGGAATTTTGGACAGCTTGGCAGTTAGAGACTTCACCTCAGGCTTGTCTGAGAGGGGTCAGGCTGCATCCATCGCAACCAATACCCCTCTGGGCCATATAGGCTGGGACTGGGAAAGATGTGGACAACAGGAATTAAATGGGAAAAGACTTAGTAGGTTATGTAATCCGGTTTGGCCACAATATGAATTAGGACATTTAAAATGGAGTGAAGTACCCTATGTTCAAATTTTCATGGCCTTGTATCTAGGCAATGGAACCCAAAAGGAATTTAAGGTGTGCGGAGCTCGGAGGGATAACTCTAGGAAGGACACAGCGGACATTTTAACTGACCCACCCTACTGGATTCCTCCTCCCCCGAGGTACCGGCCCTTTTGGCTACGCGTTTCATAGCCCAGTCTGCCCCAGACAACAGGCGCAAAATCCAGAAGGCAGCTGCTGGTCCTCAGACTCCAGTAAATGATTTGTTCCAATTGGTTTATTTGGTTTTCAGTAATAGGGATATGGCCAAAGGTCTGAACGCACCCAGAGAAATATGCAAAAGGCCCAAATGATTGCAGTGGCTTTGTCCGCTCACAGACCACCAAAGGGGAAGCCGGCTTTTCTTGGCCAATCTGGCCCTGGCAGACCACAAGGCCCTTGGATACCCATACAAGGCCAGCATACCCTGTGTGGACAAATGGGTCACTGAAGGGAAGACTTTGATCGATGTGCCCTTTTCAGCCAGGGCACTGGAAGAGGGAATGCTCCAGATGCTGGACAGCAACGGGGCCCCTCGGCCATTGATGGTTTTGCAATCAGAAGACTAAAGGGGCCCAAGGCAGAAAGCGGCTCTGCCTAGAGATACCATCTACAGAACTAATGTCGAGCCTCGGGTGGTCACTGATGTGGCGGGCCACTTGGTAGGATTTCTTATAAACACCGAAGCAGCCTTCTCAGTCTTAACCCAGAGGACTGGAAACCTTTGCAATCATAAGGAATACGCAATGCGGTTGTCGGGGAAGAGACAGGGGCACACTTTCCTGGAACCCCTTTCGTGTGAGATCAACGGCCAGCTGTTTTTACATTCCTTCCTGGTTGTGCCTGACTGTCCCATCCCTTCAATGGGAAGAGATCTGTAACGAAGTTAGGGACAAGGGAACCACCCTCATCACCAAATGGTTCTAATAAAAAGCAAAGAGGAACAGATAAAATCTGAAGCTAAAATAGAAGCCTTAGTAGACCCTGGAATGTGGAATACTGAGGTTCCGGGCTTGGCCAAAGATATCCAGCTGGTGATTATTAAGTAAAAAGGGTTACATAGTGTCTAAATATAAGGTACAAATTTCTTAAACCTAGGGAAGATCCTCAAAAATGTTTGTAAGTAGATTATCAAAATAGGAGGCCACTGGTCTGACTAAACTCACCATAGCTGATATCCAGAGCCTGACAGGAATTCTGTAAAAGGTCTTCTCCCCTAAGCTAAATGAGGAAAAGTAAAACTTTCCAATACATGTGAATGGGTATGTCAGTCCTCCAATATCACTGAGGTAACCACCCAATTCTTTGAAAAAGAAAACAAAACTGTCCTTGTTTTACAAATGCAGTCTTTACAGGACCAGAGGAGTGACTCCAAAAATAATCCAAAACCCACCAATCCTTCTACCACTCCCCAAACCTTCCCTATTTATCTTAAGAGGCTTGTCAGTATTAAACAAAGGGGAAACAAAGTCATCCTAGGAGGAACTTGCCTGTACCTTTGAGATGCAAATATCCTATCTGGTCTTCTCAGGAACACTTATCTCTGCCATCTTTTTTTTTTTTTTTTTTTTTTTTTTGCGGTAGGTATGCGGGCCTCTCACTGTTGTGGCCTCTCCCTTTGCCGAGCACAGGCTCCGGGCGCGCAGGCCCAGCGGCCATGGCTCATGGGCCCAGCCACTCCGCGGCATGTGGGATCTTCCTGGACCGGGGCACGAACCCGTGTCCCTTGCGTCGGCAGGCGGACTCTCAACCACTGCGCCACCAGGGAAGCCCACTGCCATCTTTTTAAATGCAAATTTTTTAAAAAGGGAAAGGTAATTTAGAACTTGACTTGTCACAAGGATAAATAGAAATCTTAAGTGTCTTCTCCGCAAACACTAGTAAAAAGGATTTAGCCATCTAGATAGGTGACCTTGATTTGTTCCATCTGCTAGAAGCCTAATTTGAATCCAACCCCTTGTAACTGATGGCTTTTCTGTTGTACCTGACTCAGGGCTGAATTTTTGGAATGGGAACTCTGAGGCCTCTGTGTTTGTGTGTTCATACGTATCTATATGTGTGTTGTAGGTGTACGGTATTGCCAAACATTAATTCGTAAAAGAGCTCTACTTAATTGGCGTTTTAAAAATTAAGCGCTCGGGGTTTCCCTGGTGGCGCAGTGGTTGAGAGTCCGCCTGCCGATGCAGGGGACACGGGTTCGTGCCCCGGTCCAGGAAGATCCCACATGCCGCGGAGCAGCTGGGCCCGAGAGCCATGGCCGCTGAGCCTGCGCGTCGGAAACCTGTGCTCCGCAACGGGAGAGGCCACAACAGTGAGAGGCCCGCGAACCACAAAAAATAAATAAATAAATAAAATAAAATAAAATAAAAATTAATCGCTCATATACTCAGAAATAGAAAATAATCTGGCCAGAATGAATTTCAGGTTCATGGCATCTGGAAAATATTCAGTACTAAACTGATATCTGGTATTGAGGGTGGCTTAAGCTTGTTGGTTTGATTAACAGAGACATGTTAAGAGTCATCAGTGTTAAGCATAATACTTCTGTTTGTTTACCTTAGTAAACAAAGGTGTGAAGAATGAAAAAACTGAAGAGTTATGCGTGATCATTAGTTGGGTAATTGGATTTTGTTAGGAATGGCCTAAAACTAGGCTGAATTTGGTTTCTCCCTCCAAAGTTTTCTTGAAATGCTGCTTGTAATAACAGATAGTATGAGTTTCTTTGCCTGTTAAGTGATCTGTATTTGTTTTTGAGATCTCCTTCCCTCCTGTTTTACTTCTGATTCCCATAAGAATATGGGAGTAAAATCTCTGAGGGGGTAATGAAACAGGAGGAAAGGGGGCAGGGCACAACGGCTGAAAAAATGACATAGCCTGAGGACATGACATAAACTGATTAGAACCAAATGGGTCCAAGATGGCGGACAAATCGGACAAGTTGACTTCCACTAGACCTTGAGCCTCAGTATATGCTCACTGTAACACATCAGCAAGCTGAATGACATACCCACAGGCGCCATGACAGGTCCAAGGCCGACCATAAGGATCAAAAAGTGGGCGATGGCCCAATTTCCCGGAAATCCCGCCCCTTCCTAAAAGAGCTGGAATACTCCTCCCACTCATTAGCCTATGAAATGACCCACCCCTATAAAAACTGACAACCCCCATACCCTGGTGCCTTTCTCACCTTCTGAGATGGCCCACACTCTGTCTGGGGAGTGTGTTTCTCTCTAAATAAATCCACTTCTTACCTATCACTGTCTCTCACTGAATTCTTTCAGTGATGAGACATCAAGAACCTGAGCTTCATTAAGTCCTGAAACCAGGCGTGTGATCTCAGTTGGAAGACAGTGGGTTTTGGCTGGGTTTGAGTCCCAGCCGCATGGGCTCAAGTCCCAATCTGAGGTGCACGATTTCAAAAGGGCCAGGTATATTACGTTGCTGGAGAAGGAACCTCATGGGCATCTTAAACCTAGCCACTTATTTTTTGGCTCCTAGAGGTGAACGCTAAGTGGCAATAGAACTTTGCTGACACTATGTGAAACCGAGCAGGACCCTGGGGGACCCTCCTCAATAGAAGTCCTTTCTGTGTCCCCCATTTCTTGTTTGTAGGAAAGAAGCTTCAGCCTCCTAGACCTTCCCTGAGTACCAAAGGGCAGATTCAAACAGCTGCTTGTCAGGTCAGGGAGGGAATGCAGAAACAAAGGAGGAGCAGTCAAGAAACCATAGTGCAATAATAAAGCAGGTTCTGGTTTTTCCTCAAGGAATATACATAACAATATCTTTGAGTTCTGCAGGAACTAAGGCCCCCATCCAGGTGGAGGTTGGTAACTTCAGGCTGAGTATGATGCCTGGAGCAACACCCTGTTACCTTACCACCAACCAATCAGAAGAAAATCTGCACACAGTGGAAGATAAAAGACTCTGACCCCCTCCGCAAATGATTAACTGCGATTAACTTCCCCTTTTTCCCTTTAAAAACTTTCATGGTCAAGCAGAATCTTGGGAGTTGGTTCTTGGATATGAGTCCATTTTCTCCCCAGGTTGCTGGCCTCCTGAATAAAGCAATCTTTCCTCTCCAACAAAGAAAAAAAAAAAAAAAGAAATCAATTGCCACCCACTGTTCCCTCCTCCTAGGAATGGAATTCAGCATCCTGGTGATGGTGGTGATAAAAGTAAGCGTTTATTGAGCACCTACTATAGGCCAGGCATTGTGCTAAGGGTAGACATATCATTATTACTGCACTTAATCCTCACCAACACCACTACGAGGGAAGTATGAGTATAATCCCCATTTTACAGATGAGGAAACTGAGGTCAGGTAACTAGCCTAAGGTCACATAACCAGGAAGTAGATGGTGCCAGGATCTGAACCCCGGTAGTCTGGGTTCAGAGAGAGGGTGAGTTAGATGCCCAGCAGACCAGGCATGGAGAGTGGGAGCCACAGAGGCCATGCTGCTCCACTCTGGGGCTCTCCCAGGACCAAGCAGGAGGCTGTGCATTTTGGATGCAGGACTTACACAATGCTTTGCTGAAATGGATTCCTCAGGCCTGAATAAAAGGGCCTTTTGGAAACTCCCTTCCAAGCCTATCTTCTAAGGTCCTGCCTGTCCTGAACCCTTGGCAATATGTCTTATAACATCTTGCCCCCCTGCAGTTTATTCTCCTCCTGGCAACCAGAATGATCCTTTTAAAACCAAGGCATATCATGTCACTCCTCTGCTCAAAATCCCCGGTGGCTCCCCATCTCACACAGGGTAAAAGCCAAAGTCCTGACAAAAGTCTCCAAGGCCATATGCAGACACATCGGCCTCCTTGCAGTTGCTCCAGGAAAGCTCCTGCCCCAGGGCCTTTGCACCTATTGTTCCCTCGGCCTGGAATGCACTTCCCCCAAATGATTGCTTGGCTCAGTCCCTCATTTCCTTCAAATCCTTGTTCAAATGTCACTTTCTTGCTGATGCAATACTCCTCCTGACTCTCCCAACCCCCCTCCCTGCTTTCCCCCTACAGCACTTTTTACCAAATGCCATACAATGTGTTTTCAGTATTTATTATGTCTCCTCCACTCCCATGAGAACATCAGCTCCACAAGACCAGGGATCTCTGTTTTGCTCACCACTGTATTCCCAGAACCTCGGTCAGACCCTAGCACTTAGCAGGCACTCAGTAAGTGTTTGTGGAATGAATGAATGAGACTTGGTCTTATCATCTTCTCCCCCACCCCAATGTCCCTGTCTAGAAGATCCTGATCACTTGTTAGGGCAACTGGTACACCTGGTGAACAAGTGAGTCCCTCGGCTGCTTCTCTCCCTGGCTGTCTTATCTCCAGATGAAAGGGTTGGACCAGATTATCTACAGAGTCCTTCCAGCTCTGAAAACCTTCAACTGACAAAAAAAAAGGGCATACTTCTTCCTTACAGCAAGCCTGTAGCTGCATTTACTTGATTATGAAAACTGCATTTCCTTTAGAATTTTCCACAGTTAAGGCCCCGCAGCCTCCACGCTTCTTAAAATAAGTGACGTTTGGCTGCAGCTGTGCTACGTGATCTGTAACCTGCACACTAGGTTAGCATTAACCTCAAGTGCTGGGATCACTGGTCTTGTAAAATCGATCCAGGCTGGGTTACAGGGAAGTAAACCAAACCACAGTTAGTTGTTTCCTAAGATCAGAAACACCACCTCTCCTTGTCCCCCTCAATTTGACACTCATTCCTTAGCAGCCCAGGCTGTTGGTTTTGGGGTTTAGCCAGAGGCCCTCTGGAGAAGGAACAAAATTAGGTGTTCCGGGCCAAAAGGAAGGCGCTGGGACGAAAGCAGACCCTGGTGTGATAACACAGCATGCGCGGCACAGCTGGGAGCAGGGAGCGGAGGTCAGAGGGTCACAGGTCCCTCAAGGTCAGTCCCAACCAGGGCCATCCAGCCTAACTGACTTCAGGGAGCCTCGGGTCTTTGTCTGCCCATCTGAAACAGGAACTGCATGAGTCTAATGTTCCATCAAGTATCTACAACTCTAAACCCCACCTGGCCAGTCTAACCCAAGGCCGGGGTCAAATTCACCAGTGGCGTCAGCTAAGGACTATGTTAACGTTCTCCGGACAAATGTCCAGAGACGTTTGGAATGCAGCATTTCTCACACTGAATGCTGGGTCGCTCCACAATAATGCTGCTTTGGTCCTTCAAAGATGCTCTGTTAGGTTTAAGGACAGAATCGGTATAAACTCACTTGTGAGCTCCTTTGGAGGTCCTGCCTTTTGGACGAGCCCCCAGCCTATGGCCCAGCCCTGGTCCCCTAACAGGCTCCTCTAACCTCTGTAAACTGATCACTTCCTACGGGGAAGCAGGAGGGCACAGCGGTGAGGCACCTGCATCAGAGGAGTCAGACCTGGGCAGCCATCCTGGCTGTGGAGCTCACTTCCAACTGGGCAGCCTGATGCCTGTATACCTCTCTGGGCCTCAGCTTCCTGAGAGGTAAAGTGGGAATCATAAGCGCATCCTTCACAGAGCTGTGATAAAGATTACATCAATTAATAAATGTAAATCACTTAGCTCAGAGCCTGACTAAATGGTAGTTGTTATTATTATTATTAGAAATGTTTTCTTTATATCTCAAGTCACACACTGAGGTCTGGGCTGGCCCTTCCTGGTGTATATCCTGGCACTGTGGTAATAACATGGGGCCCCAACACTGAGTATATGCAAACCTAGGTTAAACAGGGAGAGCAAAGAGATGGCACACATGCCACCTCCCGCCTCCCCTGACCGGGGCAAGCATCTCTAATCTATCGCAGCACTCTTCTCCCTCTCACTACAGCCTTGGGCTGATAAGATTCAAAACAGAGCTTCAGGCACCTATGAGCACTGTGGGGAAACCCGCCTGCTGTCCTCTGATCACGAGGCAGAGATGCTGGTATGGGAGAGATTCATGCCTTGGAGAGTGAGGGCAAGGACCACATCCACATACAAGTTACGAGGAGTGAAGGGAAATCTGTCTCCATTCACTGCTGCAGACCCAGCACTTTGAACAGTGCCTGCCACACAGCAGATGCTCAAATATCTGCCGGATGAGTAAATTAGCATCTAATCCACCTGAGTCCACAGCACAGAGCACTGGGCCTAACCTAGCAGGTGCTCAATGAACACGAGAGGGCAGTGGGGGAGGCTGGCTAGACCCTCACTTGAGTACAGCATCACCGTGTAGAGAAAGCACTGGCTTAGGCAGGGCCAAGGCCTGACACTGCCACTCACTCAGCACATGACCCTGAGCAGGGCCTTTCTTCACCATGTGTAATGAAGGGGGTTGGGAGCGGGGAGGGGAACCTGACAAAGCCCAAGGCCCCTTCCAGTCCTGACATTCAGATCCAGAGAACTCTTCCAGGCACTGCCAGTCTAGGGATTCCCACTGCCCCGCAGGCCATAGCCTCATACACTGTTCTTACACAAGATTCCACTACCAGGGGCCCAGGAGAGAAACACAAAGGATCTGGGCAACTGCTGGCCACGTGAGTCACTGTCCAGTTCCCAGGCCCAAGCCCAGCCGTGCAGCCCTCCACTCCAGCCCACACTCCTGACTCCTACATCATGCATCTTCTCCCATCTCACTCACTGTACCTATCCCATAAGCACTCACTGAGCACCGGCTGGAGGTCAGCCCACAGCAGTGAACAGGACAGACGTGGCCTCCGCCTCTGGAGCTGGCAGTCAAGAGGCAGAGAAAAGTACACAAATACGTGGAATAGTTGAAGAGCATAAACTGGCCACGAGGGACACAGGCAGGGTCAGAGGGGGTCAGAAAAGGCTTCTCAGAGGGGAGGATGGAATTGAGACCTGAAGGATCAAAGGGCACGAATCATGGGAAGATCATGGAAAAGAACATCCCAGGCAAAGGAACAGCAGCTGCAAAGGCTCTCAGGCCAGGGGTTGGCAAACTACGACCACTTGTGTATTTACGTATTATCTATGGCTGCTTTCGAATTACACTGGCAGAGCTGAGAAGCTGCCACAGAGACCTATGGCCTGTGAAGTGTAAAATACTTTCCGTCTGACCCTTTCTAGGTAAAAATGGGCGACCCCTGGTTTACAGTGTTAGATAAATAAGAGAAGGTCAGGGTAGCTAAAACAGACTGAGCAAGGGGGGGACATACGAGGAGACTGGGGAGGTGGGTAGAAGCCAGGCCATGATGGCTTGGGTGGGACACACTGACCTCCAGCCTGGTATCTCCTGCAAACGGGGACCATAGTGATCTCCCTGAAACACAGGGCTGAACACCTTACTCTTCTGCGCTCTTGGTTTCCCAAAGCACATTGCACAGAACACTGGCTCCATGGGATAAACCTCAATAAAATCGTTCCGTAGTCTGTCTGTCTGTCTCTCTCTCTCTCTCTCTCTCAGATGCTATCAAGCAAACACACCAGCACATGAAATGCTTGGAAAAGTTCCACAGCAAAGAAATCTGTTGACTTTGTTTAACTCACCATCCTTCAAATTTATTTGGCCATAGAACCCCATTAACATTTGAAGAACTAGTGTTCCATGTGCTAAAGGGCAAACGCCTCTGCTTGGCACACCCAGCTCCAGTAGGTAACCCCAGAGCCTGTTCTAGATTTTGAGGGTGTGGCCTGGGGAGCCGTCTCTCTAGTCTGTCCCTTGCCTTCTTCTTGCCTCCAATGCCCTAAATAAAGGTCATCTGGCCACTGCAGCTCTGCTCTACCAAACGAACTGCAGCAGGAACACTAACATTTACACCAAGTTAAGTGTCTGCCTGCGCCCCCGGTGGTGGATGTCTACTACATGGGCCTGTCCAGCATCGCCTTCCCCCATCTTTGGTAACGACAGCCCAGCTCTCCTTTGGGGACCACCTCTCCCCCATCTCCTGCCAGCTCCAAGGGTGAGGTCTGGCCAAGCAGAATATTCCATCCTCCTGCTTTGGAGGGATGGGTTCAGGATACGAGCGCAGGACCCAAGCAGTATCGATGAATTCCAGACTAGGATGGGCGTCCCTGGAGTTCACAATGCAGCAGCCGAGATACGGGATTCAAGCCCAGGTCCTTCTGCCCAGCCTTGCACTTCACCCTAAGTCTCCCCCAACTTGAGCGGCCAAGGCCAGTTCAGCACTGAGTCATCCTTAGATTCCAGTTACAGGTACCCGGAGAGGGCACCAGGGGGGCTGGAAAGTGCTACCCACAACCTCATATCCTCCAGGCAAGTATGGATACTTCTCAACAAACGGAGCTGGCCTGGACCATTCATCCTTTCAGGTGGAAGGTGATGACCACAGAGAGGTAGCTGTTAGTCATGAAACCAGGGCGAAGAAGACGGCGGCGGGGGGGGGGGGGGGGGGGGGTGCAGTAGGCAGCAGGGGAGGCGGAGCATACCTGCTTGCCGTACTTTTCCTTCCAGCTGCACTGGCTCCGTCAGCCTGCAAAAGAAACCCAGAACACCTAAATCAGCCAAGAGGAAAACACAGATTCTACCCACTGCACCCTACCAAGCTCCCGCTCAAACATCAGCCTTCAGAGGGGGTGAGCCAGCCACAACGCCCTACTCCATTCTTCCAGGCTAGAATTCTGCCCCCAGTGGTAAGAGGGAGTTAGGACAGCCAACCCCCCCACCCCAATTTGCTTGGCCCTTTAAATCCAACTGAGCACCCACTGCCAACACAAACCCAGCAACCACAGAGCCCTGGGGACTCAGTGAAAAGTAAGTAACCAACTAAATCTGAGATTGAATTGCACCATTTTCATTTTCAGCTGGGATTTCCAGTGAAACAGTAGCTGAAGATTTATTCCTACCAACTGGAGGGGGAAAATCCTATTATGTTAAAATAGTCTGTCCCCCAACCCTGCAAGCAGGATGAGGCAAGAGAGCACATAATCTCTTTTATTTGGGGCTGGGTGATGGGAAGATAAGGCTGACCAAATGGAATTTTCAGAAATCATAACATTTTGGTTCAGATGGAGAGACTGAGGCCCTGGGAGAGGAGGGAGCTGCCTGCTGTCTCATGAGGACTGCGTGAAAAATACCCGGGGATCCTGACTCCTAGGCCAGTGCTGGGGGGACCTCGATGAGGAGGCCAAGGACATGGAAAAAACGCCTGGGTTCTCCACCACCCCTGGTTGCAGATGCATTCCCCAGCTTTGTCAAAACGTTAATAATAATGGTAATCACAGTTAGAATAATGCAGGTTCAAGACTCTCGCGTACATGTGTTTCCAAATTCAGAACCTTTCCAATTTTAGAAAGGCAATGTGGCGCATGTGTTCTCTATTTTGAAATAACCCTGGCAGGGTCTGGGGAGGCCCTGGTACTCAAGCACGTTTATATTTCTATAGTAAAACGTATGCAGTCAGCCCTAAGTGGGCTAAACGAAACCGGACACTAGCCTCTTCCCCCTTCAGGTCAAGTTCTGCCGCCTAACCAGTTACAAGACATCTTTTTGTTTTCAAGCTTTTCGAACTTCAGGATTGCAGATGAAGGATTGAGGACCTACAACAAAAACAGCGGCAGCTACCTTTGGACGAGTGCTTTCGAGAAGCTGCAAGCTGGCAAACCCAGATGGCGGACTTCAATTTAAACAGTCAGTATATCAAAATAAAGGCATTTCACCCCCAAGAAAGCCAGATTTCAGCTTCTGAAAGCAACACGTAGTCCCACACGACTGGTCAGCTAAAGTTGACATACCTGGTTCACCACAGTCCCCATCACCCACTCTTGCCTACTTCCCACCCCACGGCCTGGCCCCTGCGGGTACCCCAGACTCGCTCCCTGGGCTAACTTCCCACCCGGCGCTAGTGTGTGGGCATTCAACACCTCTCACCGAATCCTCTTGATGGGTTCCCCAACACACATACACAATAGTCCCGTTTAAGTATTTCAGGCATTTATCCAACATCCCACGGCTATAAGCCCAGGTCTGGGTCAACTCCAATGCCCACCTTCCTCAGCTCTGGAATATTCTATCTCCCTCCAACACTCAGGAGGGACAATCGGGAAATGGGGTGAACACACACAGCCTCCACTGCCCACACGAGGGAAATGGAAAGGTGAAGGACAAACAGGGAGGTAGAAACGTGAGGCCTGGGAGGGAGCAGTTAATGGGATGCCAGTGAATTATTTCCATGGAGGAAACAAGAAAGCGGAAAATGGTTTGCAAATCATTTCACTGGGAGCAAAAGAACACGATCAATTACAGCCTCTTTCCAACATCTTGCATTCGTCAAACTTGTATGGAAAGCGAACGGGAAGAAGTTGTTCTAATGCTCATATCAGAAGAGGCAGAAGTGGTAGAGGTGGAAATTCTATCCCAGAGAGCTTAAAAAAACTGTAAAATCCCCAATGATCTCTAGCCTTTCAAATTTCAAACTGAACTCCAGGCATGTATTTCTAGAATTTTATACATTCTTTTAATGTTGTTTTAATGCTTTTTTTTTTGTCCTTTTCCTTCACAATTTCACAGAGTTGACCAGTTCAAGCGTACTGAACATGGGACTGGGTAGGGGAGAAGAGTCTCTCTTTTAGGCACATCTGACCATCTCCACCCATTTTTCCCTTTCACTATGTTTATGATATTTGAGCTTCTTATCACTGGTAGCTACATGCATTTTTGTTTTCCACCCATTTTTATAAAACAGACAAAATGCTGAAAATTTTCAAAGAGCTGTCCAAACAAATCCTTTCGTAGAAGCCTAGATGGTACAACTGGGGAAATGAGATGGCTGGAGGGAAGAGTTCATCCCTGCAGGGTGGGAAATGTCCGTTTATTGGCAGAGATGAGAAGCAGATATGGGAAGGGGGGTAGAGATGGACAATGTGCACAAGTGAGAGATGCCCAAGAGAGCACGTGTCAATATCACAGCACCTGTCAATCTCAGCCTTCGGGCCTGGCTGAGTCCAGTCCCACCGTAACAACAGGGTACAGCCTCTCGGGCCCCCCCAGCCACAGTGCTGAGGACACCCATTCTCATTGTAGAGATCCCTAAGGTGCCAGGCCGGCTTTGTCTGTGTCCTCACAAATATCTCAGAGCAAGCCCTATGTTTGAATTAAGTTGACTTTGCCATTTTCCTAGGCCCAAATGGTCTACTACCAGCAATTTCATGCAATTCATCCCAAACCACAAACTCACCTTTACCCAGTGTAATCTGATCTGATTCTCAATTTAAACCAAAGTTCAAGAGCACAGGGCTTAGAGTCAGACAAGTCTGAGTTCAAGTCCTGGGTCTGCCATTTTCAAGCTATATAATCCTTGGCAGTTCATCTGCACTCTCTAGGCCTCAGTTCCTTCATCTGCAAAATGGCAATATGCCAACTGGGCCCAAGAAAACGAGGCACAGAAAAACAGAGTGACTTGTACAAGATTACACAGCAGACGAGCAAGAGGCAGAGCCAGGCCTGGACTGAGCCAGGCGTCTTTCCTGCCTGTCTCCAGGCCTGATCTGAATCCCGGGCTGCAAGTCAGAAGGTCTACCAGACCCCAGAGCCCTGAGGCCTTCTCCAAAGGGCTGGTCAGAATGATACTGAATGCAGCTATGTAGGTAAACTACTAAGCACAGGCCAGGGATGTGCAGTAACCACTGAAGTAATGGAAACTCTATTGCTGTTGCCACTGGACCATGTGCTCCTAAAGAGGCAGCTTCTGCCTGGCTCTGTCTGGGTCTCACTTTGAACCTTGGGCAAGCTCTTTCCTCTCCCTGGACCTGAGGTTCTCATAGGTAAAAACAGGCACGGGAGGCACGAGAGTTCAATCCGATCATCTCCCCCTCCTTTTCATCTCTGATACTCTATGTGGAGCTGACCCAACCTTAACCAAACCCCTCAAGGGTAAATGAAATATGGTGCGGGAAGTGTACTCATGAGAGGTCCTCTTCCTCACTTTCACATAGCTGGGGGTAAAGGTATCCAAGCCCCCCCCTCACCCCGCCCCCACTCCCCATAAGGGCACCTGCTTCCCCTCCCAGCCCCATCCATTCCTAACACACCAGCTTCTTCTCAGGACCTGGGCAAGGCTATTTTTAGTTTCATTCGACCCTCCTCTTCCCTCCCAAATGAACGTTAAGTTGTTCTTTTCCATTCTCTTATTAAGGATTTTCTTGGAAAGAAAATATTATTCCAAACCCAGAAATTTTATTTCTAAATTTGTGCAAATGTAAGTTGTAAGACATTAGCTGCATTTCACATTTTGTGCAAATGGCAGAAACAGGCAATTCGTGTGCTACGGGATGGGGGCTGGCCAACGATTTCGATAAAATAAACCCTTTTTTAATTTAAATGCTAATGCACTGAATTAAAATTTAATAACTGAGGAAATTGAAAAGCCGAGCAGGAATATTGGAAATAAATCCAAGCAGAAACAGCTGAAATTAAAAATTCTAGAGAGTGGGAGGATAGCAGCTAAGCTGTCTTATATGATTACATTTTTTTTCAGAATGAAGCAAAAAAAAAAAAAAAAATCCTATCTCTCGCTGGCTCTAGGGCAGTAAATCCGCAGTGCTGTGATTTATTGCTCAATTTTCCTGAGGGAAAAAGGCTTTCTTTCATGCTGAAATATTTCATAAATTTCAAGCCAGCATAAATTCTTAATTTAAAAGTTATGGAGGTCACATTTAGTGCACTGGTACTGTTCCAAAATCTTAAAGGAATAGCAGCGACCGAAAAAAAAAAAAAAGCAAAAAGGAGGGGTAGAATTTGCTCCTTTTTTTTTTTTTCCTTTTTTCATTTTGGTTTTAATTTGTGAGTTGAAATTTCATTATTAAAGATTCTTCCTGGATGGATGGAACCCAAGCAAGCACATGGGGAACTGGTGTGTGCTTGGAAATCTGCTGCAAAAGATGAAGAGATAAAGACTTAATTCAATTATAAAAAGGCATTTTTTTTTTTTAAAGCCACTTGAGGAATTTCTGGTAAAAATTTCCTTCCTTCATTGCCCGGGAAGGGGTGAGAGTGGGGGAGGGTGGCCAATGTAATTGCTTCTCTTAGATCGCCAATCTTTTGTGCACACTGATATATTCATTTGTTATACAGCTGTTCAGCGGCGGAAAGAATGCTGGGACGCCCATAATTCTAAGCAAATCAATCAAAAATTAATGATTTGTCATGCTTGCACAATGGAGGAAAACAGCTCCTTGGGTCCTGGCTGCCTGATCTCGAAGAATGAAATGCCTTTCTGCGATAAGAGAGCGGAGCCAGAGGCTCAGGGAGGCCGAGGGGCCACTGCAAATGTGAGGGCTCATGGACCCGGAGCTCTGAGAGGGTGGAGTGGGCATCTCCAAGATGGTGCATCAGCTAGTCAAGCCAAGGATGGACTTGAGGCAGCACATTTCCGTGGTGGTATAATTAGGATCTTGCCTTTTCCCTCCCCCACTGCAACACAAACATTGCTTCCTCTCTGGAGACTTCCAACGACTCCCCCTCCCCCCAGCAGATCTGATTAGTCCCTGTTCACTGTTCTCCCAGCACTGCTAACTCACCACCACCAGTGCCTTTCACCAGCTCTATGGGATGGGGACCACAGTTCCCGGAAGGCCTGTGCCTCCCAGACTGTGCTCCTCCTGGATAAAGACCGCATCCTACACGTGGCGATGTCTCCAGCACCCAGCTCAGGGTCTGGCACAAATATTCAGCAAATAAGGTTGAATCCGTTCATTATTATTTCTCAGGAAATACTGATACCGAGAGGTTGCTGAGATGAACGATAAACTGCACTGGCAATTATACTTGGATAAAATGTAACAACTGATCTTAAAAAATCAATCACTCCTTTCTTCATTCAACAGATATTTCTTGAAAGCCTACTATATGTTCAACACTATGCTTGGCTTTGGGTGGACAGCCTCAAATCCACTACTGGACAATTCCAAATCCCCAGTGTTCACTGCTTCTCGGCTTCCTTCCACCCTTGGAAGGGAAGAGTGAACGTGAACCGGGAGAGGAGGGACGTTCTCTGCATGCTCAAACGTCTTTGAAATCTCATTTCCTTTCTTACTAATTCACGTGAATGTTATATCCACAAGTACCAAATGCATATTAGTCCAAAATATGTCTGTGTACTGCATATATATGTATGTATGTTAGTTTGAACACAAAAATTCTGTCTTAAATTTCCAACTGGTATAACTGACCCTGCAGGACGATGCTCAGCGTCAGTGGTGAGTGAAACCAAGTGCACTTGACCTGGAGGCCTGCAGGAGGCACCGAACCTTCGAGAAGCACCTACCAGAGCCCCAGGACCTGCCCAGAAGATGATTCTATGTCCCCTACTATTTACTGAGAGGAGGACAAGTGGGTCTGAAACAACTCAAACCTCATTTATATATCTCTTTCCTTTCCAACAGCCAGTGGATCCCCCAAATTTAACTTGAACTTTCTGTCCCATTGAGATACATGACTCAAGTCAGAAGAAAGTCATTCGCTCATCTGACGAGTATTTACTGAGCTCCTTCTATGCACCGGACACTGTTCTAGGCAGTTGGGATATATCCCTGCCTTCATTGTGATTGTAAGCAGAGGGGGCAGATGGTAGTATTAGGAGTAATAAACTAGTAAGATACATAGTATGCTAGAAAGTAATCCGTTCTATGGGGGGAAAAATAGAGAAGGGCAGGGGAGAATCAGAATGCTGGGCCAAGGGAGGAGCCGTGGGCTGCAATTTTAAATAAGGTGATCAGAGTAGGTGTCACTGGGTAAACAATGGAAGTTGAGGGGGTTGGCCATGTGGCGACTAGGGAAAAAGGAATGGCCAGTGGGAAGACCCAAGGGCAAGAGCGTACCTGGTGTGCTCAACGCACAAAGAGGACGCCAGTGTGTCTGCGGCAGAGTGAGGCAAGGATGAGAAGAGGTCGGGGCGGGGGGGCGGGGAAGAGCCTCACCGCCACTGAAGGGCTTTGGTTTTTACTCTGGGGAACCACTGGAAGGTTCGGGCAGAGTCAAATGTAATTTGCCTTCCATTTTGAAAAGATCATTCTGGATGCTGTGTTGAGAACAGACCGTAGGCAAGGATGGGAAAAAAGAGCCATCTTTTTCCAGCCCAGGAAAAAGATGAAGGTGGCTGGGACCAGGGTCGTGGTAGTGAGGGAACTGAGGAAAAACACTGCGTTCTGAGTATACCGGAAGGTAGAACCAATAGGACTTGCTGACGAACTGGAGGTGGGGTATGAAAAAAAGAATCAGGGAAGATTCCAAAAATCTTGGACCAAGAGAAATGGATGGCGTCTCTCTGGTGCATGAGAATATTAATCATCAGCACAGCACTTTATAGATTGTTACACTGCACTGAATCCTCCAATAACCCCGTGAAGAAGACACTGCAGTTTATCCCCTTTGACCAAGAATTCACCAAGCACCCAAGGGGCCAAGTGACATACCCAAGGTCACACAGCTGGCCGATGGCATGGCCAGGGCTCACACACGTCTTCTCACCCCAAGTCCATGGCCATTTCCTCTACATACTTGGCCCTTCATCTCTAGAACAAACGAATCAAACCTGCCCCCAAACGATGTAGATAAACTGTTTTCCTATCCAACCACTGGGCCCCAACTCAAGCACAGGTAGTCCCCACTTTTACACACCAGGTGTTCATGAAACATATCCACGAAGGGTGACTGTACCAACACTGAACAAAAGCTTTGCAAGTTAAAAGAGGATTCCATTCCCAGGGCACTAAATCTGTTATAAATTCCCTAATTAGACCTTGCTTCTTAGATCCCGTTCAGTGATATGGTTCTAGCTTGTGGTACTTGGTTCCACTTTTGTATTTATTTTCCCAACTGAACATGGTTACTCAAAGCCACTGACGGAGTGGTTCCAAGCTTGAGGGGTAGAGTGGAGGCTACCAGAGAAGACTCTGGGTTAAAAGAACTGGAACCCAGGTAGCTGACACCATTTTTCGGTAGGTATTTATAGAGTTCAGACTAGATGTGTGATTCTGAGCAAGGCCTTGGGGGACTGATACTAAGATGAATCAGACATGGTTCCTTATTCATTCACCCAAATACTACCCATTAAGTGCCTACTATGTACTGGGCACCAGGGAAGTTACTGGGGACACAGCAGCAACGAGAACAGTGGGGGAGACAGGCCGCGATTATTTATTTCATGCTACCCATTTATAATTACCAACTGAGAGACATGCTCTGAAGACAAAGTCCTGGGTTCCATGAGCATCTTTAACAACAGGATCCATTGAGACTATAGGATCAGGAAGGGCTTTCTTGAGGGAGGATGCTGCAACAGGGCACACAGAGCTCCCATCCAACAGTGGGAATGCAAAATCTAATGCAACTGGAGCTAACACAAGCTGGGCGCCGGTGAGCAAGCAGAAGGATGCCATCTTGCCACGCTGGGAAGCCTGGGTCCCTGAACCCCGCAGGGCTGGAGACTTCTCTGAGGGTCTCCACCTCTGGAGGAAGGCTGTGGCCTCTGTGGCCAGGCTCACAGAGGGAGCTCCTGACCAGACCCCAAGCCAGAGCCCAGAGGCTGAGGGAGGCCCCTCATTGACTGGCCATGTTTCCAACCACAAGGGAAACCCGTGGGAAATGACCAATGTCTTTATTCCTCTAGGTTACAGGACCCCTCCCCAAGCCCTTGCTATCTGAGGACAAGTATCAAGAAATAAACCAGGCTTCCTGGGAATGGAACGAGCACATGCCTTGTCTGTTTCATACGAGTTTCCAGGTATAGGCAGGTTCTTCTCCTCTCTGGTGGGCAGCCACGTGGACTGGAGCAGGACCCTATTACTGACATCATCACCATCACCATCATCATCACCATCATCATCATCGTCGTCTTTGTTGGCGTCATCAACAGCTGGTCATTACTGAGCACCTGTAAACCAGGCTGAGGAGTTTCGGCTTTACTCCAAGGCTCACAGGCTGCCCAGAAGGCATGTGCACCTCTGGAAGCAACTGCTGGCTGCGGTATAGAGGCAGGGAGCCCAACACGGAGGCCACTGTCATCTTCCAGGGAAGAGATGATGCTTTTGGGAACCGCAGTGGAGGAGAGAAAGCCCCAGGACCTAGAGCTATTGGGAGTGACAAAGATCTCCTGCGATAGCATTTGGAAGGCACCCAGGGTGGAGCTGGCATGCAGTAGTTGCTCAGTAAGTGAAAGGTTTAAAAATAAATGCACCACTGCAGCTGCTGAGGAATGCTGTCAGCCTGGGATTGTGTGCAGAGGGCCAGGAGTGAAAGGTGAACCCACTTCCACCCCTGAGGCCTGACTCACGGGCCTTAGAAGAAGTGGTGGGATCCTGGCTCAGAGCGGAGGGGCAGGTGCCTCCCCTGGGCTGCCATGTGGGACTCACCACCCGGACTACAAGACTCGTTCTCATCCCAGGGCGCTGGATGGGGCCACAACGGGAGCCCATAGTCCCTCCCCAGGACCAGCAGTCAAAAAGCCCTCAGCCTCCAAGACTGAGGAAGAGAGATGTGAAGGACCTCAGCAGCAAGGGTGGTAGTCACTGGGAATCAGGCGGGAGCACAAACTCTGCCACTTGCTAGCTGGACCCTGGGCGAGTAAATTGACCTCTCAGTGCTTCACTTCCTTCCTCTGTAAAATGGGAATGATGGGAGTGGCCACCTCACAAGCTGCTGTGAGGATGAAGTGAGCTCATCAGTCTCACACTTAGGGCGGGGCCTTTACATCCACATAGCGCCAGCTTGTATTATTAGTCGGGCATCAGGGGCCCCGAAGGGGGATAACACCAGCGATCCCAAGAGGCCAGTATCTACTGAGCACCTCCTGTATGCCAGCCCGGGGCGCAGGCATCGTGGGCACCGTCTCATTTAATCTCCTCAACCACCCTAAGCAGCAGGGACCGTTCCCAGCCCCACTGTCCAGGCGAGGACCCAGGGCTTGCAGGGTGTTGGAACAGCCGGGAAGAGGCTCAGCCGGGCTTCCAACGCAGACACTCCGATTCCAAGTTCACGTTCTCAAACCCAGTGCCATGCTGCTCCAAGGCCCAGAGGGGTGACCTTGGCGAGTGAGTTTCCCCATCTTTAGAAGAGGACACGCTCCTCTGGGTGCATAAATGCTGCTCTGTTTGTTTTCTTTTGAAAAAAGAAATGCATCTCAGTTCTTAACCATCACACAGTTAATCTCTCAATTTATAAAAGAGCGAGTCACGTGACTGGATTCCACAAAAATTCTCTCTCCAGGTTTATGATTTTACAGAAAACTCCAGGGAAAACCGCCTGGAGCGAGTTAAAACCAGATCAGCCATAAACCATGTCCTGGGTACAGCCTCACCAAGCCAAGACTCAGATTACTCATTAAATACATGATAAATATTCATTTCAGATCAGCAGGAAGTTGGGGGTGGGGGTGGGGCGTAAAAAAAGAAAAACTTTTTTGCTTCATGGGAAAAAAAAACATATTATGAATACAGAGGGTTGCAACCTTCAAATTAGTGAACTCCAGGATTGGGGAATTGGGGGACAGAGTTTTTTCAAAGTCAACCCCTTAGGTATTTTTAAACAAGGCAGCAAGTAAGGGCAACTCCAAACCTCTTCAAGGGGACCAGGTAAAGGGCTTAGTGAGGCGGGCGTGCCCAGACAGTCCTCAGGGAGGAGCAGCAGTCCCCCATGCCAGGAGACCCCCTCTGACTGCTGGCAGAGGCAATGTCTGGCCCTCCATTTGCCCACCTGTCCAATGAGGCTGCTGGACTGGCAGTGTCTCAGAAACCTTCCAACTCTGACATCTGGGGTCCAGCAGACCTGACTCCAAATTCTGCCTGGGACACTTACTAGCTCTGTGACCCGCCTCAAGTCACACCACCTCTCGCAGTCTCAGTTTTCTCCTATGTAAAACAGACAGAAAAAGCCCCACGAAACACAGCTGTTGGTTAGAATAAAAACATATAAAGTCTGTTAACATTCTCAGCTAGTGCTAAAAGTACTGTATGAGCACAGATCTGGATGATGTCATTATGATTCCACTGGTGGTGGTGAGTAAAATTAATACAGTAAAAAAAAACAAGAACATGTTCTGATGACTCCAACAGGATTTAGTAGTTCCCAGTAGAGAATCTGGATCCGGATGGCCTAGGTTCAAATCCTGACTCCACCACTTACAAGCCATGTGACGCTGGGTAAGTCACTTAACCCTCTGAGACTCAGTTTCCTCATCTGTCAAATAGGAGAAATAATAGTATTCACCTTACAAGGTTACTTAGGACTAAATCAGTTACTATATTAAAGCTCTCAAAACAATGCCTGGCATATAGTGCTCTACAAGTATTAACTACAAAAATTATCATTTATTAAAATGATTTATCATTTATTAAACTTTAGCTATATAATTATCATTTACTAAAATTCGGGCAAGTCCCTTTCTTCCTCTGAGCCTCAGTTTCCTGAGTTATAAACGGAGAGTTCTGATGAGATGAGCTCTGAAGACCCTCCTAGTTCTGAAACTTGCTGGCCCTGTTGTTTGTTTCTCCCCACGCTGTCCCACTGCCTACACTGCATTCCCCTCTGACCGGCTGGACCCCAGGCCCTGCTCCAAGAAGCCTTCCCTGACCACAGGGACAACCTCCTACAGCACCAAGGGCGTGCCTGGGCAAACCTGGGAACATCATCGCTCTCTGCAGTCTTGCTCCCAACTAAACTGCAAGTTCCCTGAGGGTGGCTAGTTTTTTAGAGCTCCTCTGTGGCTCCACAGTGCCCAGGGCTGTGTTGCACACAGATGGAGTGTAATAAAGGTCAGTCAGTTGATTTAAAGAAGAAAGGAATCGTACTGCCAATACTTAGAGAACCATTATGTGAATGGGGTCCAGGGAATCATCTAGTCTAAGAATGGCAAACAGGCTTTCTTTTCAGCGCCAATTCTCATCTATTAGACATGGCTGCCTGGTGCAATGTGTTGAGAAAGATTCTGGGGCCGTAGCAGAGCTCAGCTAGTAAGAGTGCTGTGACTGATTATTGATGTCTGCAGTGAGCGAGGTAAAGCTGGGGCCAGTAGCATGCTTGCCCCCACTAATCTAGTCCAACACTCTTCTTTTACAGATAGAGAAACAGAGGTCTCCTGATCCCCAAAGCACCCATTTTCCAGTCACCACATTCTCATTTGCAAAAACATTTCCTACATGAAGAAGGAGCCATGGTCTTTTAAAATTTGGAGTAAAAAGAGACACCAAAGAAGAGAGAAGACCAGATGGACTTCCCTGGTGGCACGTGGTTAAGAATCTGCCTGTCAGTGTAGGGGACAGGGGTTCGAGCCCTGGTCCAGGAAGATCCCACATGTCACGGAGCAACTAAGCCCGTGAGCCACAACTACTGAGCCTGTGCTTGAGAGCCCACGTGCCACAACTACTGAGCCCACGAGCCACAACTACTGAAGCCTGTGCGCCTAGAGCTCATGCTCCACAACAAGAGAAGCCACCGCAATGAGAAGCCCGCACACTGCAATGAAGAGTAGCCCCCGCTCACCACAACTAGAGAAAGCCTGGGCGCAGCAATGAAGACCCAGCGCAGCCATAAATAAATAAATAAATAAATAAACATATATATATATATAAAAAAGAAGACCAGAGACAGAAGAAATACACACAAAAAAACTATGTGCAAAACACAAGGCTTACTTTGGCTGTGAAAAGAAATAATTACAGAAGGGCAAAGTAGATGCTCTAAGAAAGATTTTTTCTTTTTAAAGAAAGGAAAGTCTGGAACACATGCTCAAAGTAGAAATCTTACAAATTCCTATTGCAAAATAACTCCTGGTCAGCCAACCACGATCTCTATAAATATATCGCAAGATCAACAGCCCAGGCAAATAGGGGGAGGGGGAGAATGACTGCACGAATTTTTTTAAAAATCAAAATAGTTCTTCTCACAGTTGGAAAGGAAGGAGGCACCCATCATCCTACAAAATGAGAGGCCCACGAAGAACAGAAAGATTGTAATTCTACACATCCCAATGGCCACCCGTGGAGAAATCTAGACAGCCAGACTATTTTGAAATTATTCTACAATTCTGTTTTCTTTGCAGGGGGAAAAAAAAATCTGGTACCTGAATTCATTAGGGCAGCCATTATCTTACCATGGCTTCCATGGGATTATTCAGGGTGGGAACAGCCAAAGGCTCTGTGGGGCCTGATCTGGGTGGTACATCCTTCAGGGTTTGAGCCAGAAAAAGACAAGCCACTCTAGGTCTTTCAAGTAGAGGCAATTTAATACAGGGATTTGAGTAGAGACGACACACAGGGGGCAGAAAGGCAACCGTGGATGAGCCCATGAGGAGCTTTGCTACCACCTCCAGGCCTGGAGAGAGAACGGTGTTACCAGAGTCGGGGCAGTTCGCAGGAGCTGCCCAATGGGAGTGCTTCAGAGAGGGAGGGGCTGGAGCTACACAGAAAACACCATAGGAGGTAGAGAACGAGTGGGGAGAAATACCCTGGGCTTTTCCCTTCTTCCCACCTTCCAATGTCCCTGCTGTGCATACTTCTGGCTAAACTGTCCAAAGGCCAGAGGGCAAACACACCTGGGAAATGTAGCTCCTTGCAATTCAGAGCACACAGGGGAAAGAAAGGGATGGAGTTGAGGTCAAACCAATAGCTGACCAATTCAGATCGGAAAACTCCCGTAGGACTGAAACCACTTGATGGCAGCGTCCTGCACAGCTCACCACAGGGTCCACCTGGGTCCCATTGCCGTGTTTAGACTGTAACTTCTTCACAGGCAAGGACTGCCTTCCCTTGACCTGCATCGTCTTCTGCAATATCCAGTAGCCACAGCTCAGGGCTGAAATGACCCTGAATATCAGATAAATGGAAGCCTGGCCCTCCAGTTCCAGTGCCCCAACATGTGGGATGCTTGAATGGCCTTCCACCATATTTTTGCTTCTGGCCTTTGCTGAGAATCTACTATTGACAGAAAACTCATAATGTGGAAAGCTAGTTGTCCCCAATGTTACTCAGAAGACCCAAGCACCCAGTGCACACTCTAGAATCATCTCCTGACCAGATCTAGAACACTCACGGGGACATTCAAGGGGATCAAGAGTGGAGGCTCTGAGGTGCCAAGTCTGATGCCAGCTGGGCGGGCTGCAAGGGGAACACTCCGAGCGTCCCACGACTGTGTCCACCTCCAAGGCCACTCCAGATCCACAGTGAAACTTCATGCTGGTGGGTTTTGAACTGTATCATAAAAGACAGGAGCATTCCTGTCTCACAGGGCACAGACTCAACCCCGTGTCCCTCTGTGTCCTGGCTGTGGCTGAAGGCTTAGTTTCACACTACATTCTGCAAAGAAAGGAAGGGCCCTTCCCTTTCACTGAAGCCTCCATTTCCTCTCTCCCCAAGACACAGGGCCGATCTCTCTCCCCTGTTTTCTTAAAGCACTTATTGCCCAAGCCATTCAAATAGTATCGATCAACTAGCCAGTACATTCAGTCATCCTTTTATGACCTGTCTTCCCAGCTGGACCATACATCTTCCCCGGGCAGGGGCCATGCCTTTGGATTCCCCAGAGCTTACCACATAGCCCATCAGGCAGAAAGCACCTACACAGTATTCTTAAAGGAGAAAATGACCCAGGCTCCCTAAATGCCGAGTGTGGGACGGGGCAGGAATACCACTTTCTATCGATGTCTCATATTTATTTACTGATTGATAGGATGTTTACATCCATTACTTCATTTAATTATTTACAAGGTAGGAGCCATGATTTCCACTTCGGAAAGGAGGGAGTGGAGGTTAAGGGACTTTGCCCAAAGTTCCTAGTTACTGGCAGGGCCGAGATTCAAACCCAAGTCTTCTTCTAGGACAAATACCAAACTCCTTCCATCTTCTGGCTCCAGACTTCCTTTGCAAGATCCCCTGTCTTGCTTCTCTTTCATGAAATGAACTGATTTAATGAAATCATTAAGTGACAGAAGTTAATAAATGTAAGGCACTTAGAACAGTGCCTGGCACAGACTAAGTGCTATGTAAGTAACAGCTACCACTGTCTTCACCGTTACCATCATTATTATTTCTCCATCTCCATTAAACTCATTTAAAAAGGTCAACCCACCACAACATCTACAGTCAGCAAACTTGACAGCCAAAGCAGTAGAAAACAGAAAACACCTACATTTAATTAAAACTGGAAAACTACAGAAGCTCAAATGACTTAACAGTTAAGAGGAGGCATTCAAAGACATTGTATGATTCTCAGAAGTCTATCCCAAAGCAGTCTACCTGGTGCCCTGTACCAGGCAACCAGCAACACTTTATTTAAAAGTAAGCTCGAATCTTCTTTCCTGACTGACTTCACTGGGCAACACTTTCAGTGCACAAAATACAGTACTTTCTCATCCATGCACAGTCTTTAGAGCCAGAAGGCCTGTTTTACAGAGGGAAAATAAAGGCCCAGAGTGGAAGTAAAATGTGTGAGGTCACATGTACTTTAATGCAATCTGCAAGTCTCTAAAGTTAAAGTGGTAGCTTTATCAGGCCTAGTCCTTTGCTAAGCCCAACGTGGGACTCTCTGCAATCATGGGCACTGAATGTATGTTTTAGGCCAGGCATGTAAAAATCAATATTTCAGCCACCAGTTCATGGCTCGGCCCAAAGTCTTTGGGCAAGTAAAACAGGTCATCAGCTACCGACCCCAGCTAAGATAGAGGATGAGAAGGCGGCATCCTGCCATGTCAACTCTCCCAAATGGGATTCTTCTAAAGAATCTCCCTCAGCTGTCACATCCACTGCTGCCTTTCTCTAAGTTTAACTTGGCGCACTGTCACAACCAACTTACCAGCTCTCGTATCCTTTGACCATGTTGGGGAACAAATTCTATCCATATTGTACAAAAGAAAGAAAACGATTCATGTACAAAGATGTCCACTGCATTATTTATAATAAAAACTAGGGAACGACCTATATGTACAACAATGTAAATAAATATTTCCTTACAAAGCCATTAGAATGGAGGCTTATGAATGGTGGAGAGCTACGTGAAAAACACTTACGTACTTAAGTGAAATGACAAGAACAGAATCAAAACTACATATATAACTACAGAAACACTGCTTGCACATATATAATATACTGAAAAGGGCTTCCCTGGTGGCGCAGTGGTTGAGAGTCCGCCTGCCAATGCAGGGGACACGGGTTCGTGTCCCGGTCCGGGAGGATCCCACATGCTGCGGAGCGGCTGGGCCTGTGAGCCATGGCCGCTGAGCCTGCGCGTCTGGAGCCTGTGCTCCGCAGCGGGAGAGGCCACAACAGTGAGAGGCCCGCGTACCGCAAAAAACAAAAACAAACAGAAAATATATATATACCGAAAAGTGCCAGCCCTGGATGGCTCAAAAATATATGATTTTTTTCCCCTCCTTTCTGATTAGCTTTCTATCATTACTGCTTTTGAGGAAAAACTCACTATACTTTAAAAGACCCATGCTGCACATCTATAAAGGCAGGTAGTCTAGACAAGGAGATTTCCTGGGATGCTACCCTTCTCCAGATTGAAGACCTGTGACTCTACAAAGACCTGCATCCACACTCTGTCCTCTGAGGACGTAGCCACTTAAGCAAACATGGTGGTTGAGCCCAGGTACACACCAATCCACTGGGAAGCACTCAGCGCATTCAAGTCCCACCTCGGAGCAAAACAAGATGACCTGGAGAGTACCTTTAAGCACTAAGCTTTTCTCTAAGAGGCTCTTGGGAGAGGTAATGTTTAAGCCTATTGCGTTTTTAATACAGTAGACCCTGAGAGTGATGTTTTTATATTGTACGTAATTGCAGCCACAAAAACTATACGACTGCTAGTGTGTATTGAGATACTATGCTGTGCCAGTGACTCTAAAAGGCTCATTAAACATGTGAGAAGTCATCCAACATCCTCATTAACTAGGGATTATTCACCCACTTTAGAACTGGGGAAACTGAGGTCCTTAGAGGCAAAGTGACTTGCTGTTGTAGGGAACTGGATCCAAGTGAGAATGTTCACAGATGAGTAGTCCAGCCGCACGGCACAGTCTGGAATATGACTAGAAGGTGGGCTTCTTTAATAAACCATCTCATTTTGTCCTCACCACTTAAGTGTACAGTGAAGAATATTGCTGCCACTTTCCTGGGCCTTTCCAGAGTTCCTAACGCTACTGTGATTTTATAGATAAAGAAAGTGAGGCTCAGAGAGGTAAAGTTACTTGCCCAAAATCACACAGCTAGTAGGCAAATCTGTACCCAAGCTTGTCTGGCCCCAAAGCCCATACACTCAACCATCGTGCCATACCTAACTCCCCCACCAAAAATATGAAATAAGAGTCCTATAAGGAGTCAGACTGCACCACAACATAAGGAAATAATGTTTAGAGCCGCATAGCTATCCCAGAAGTGGTGAGCTCCCTGGGGGAGGTGTGTCATTAGAGGGAGGACAGCCATCTGGTGAAAAAATAATCAGTATTACAAGCAAAAGGATGGATCAGCTCTGGGGAGAAGGGAGAAGAGGGAGAGGGGAATGAAAGGGGTGGTGCTCCTTGCCAGGATATTCCAGTCCTGGATTCCTCTGGAAGATGTCAGCCCTTCCTAACACTCCTTCAGACCAGCTCTAATCATCCAGCTTTTTCGGCCTCCATACTCAAGGGCCACCAAATATTTCATTTCCTTTTCTGCCCTTTTCCTGGCTTCACAAGTGTAGTAAAAAGTTAATGAATCTATAAATTGCTTACTGGCTTAAAAACATGAAACAAATAGTTAATGGAAATTTTAATGAAAACACCCCATCCGCATAACTGATGGCAAACCCAGGGCCGAAATACCTGGGATTTCATGGCCCAAACCAGGTGTCATGAAAGCTTGAAAACATTTACTGAGAGAAAGCGGGGTTCCAAGCTCATCACTGTCTGAAAGACGACCAAGTCTCCACTCCAGGCTTTGAAGGGGCACCATGCATTACATCTACCCTAAGGGAAACGCCGTCAGCACATTCCTTCATCAAACTGGGAGACCCTGTTTCTGAGAAAAGGAAAATGGCACAGAACCAGGAATCTGTTCTGAGGCAAGAGGCCAAGGCTTGGGACTCGACTCCAGAAATGAGAAAAGTCGTGATAACTGAAGAGCCATCATGTGCTGCTGGGGTTCTCCAGAGGAGTCTGTCAAGGTAAAATTGCCCCATTTCCCCTCCTCTGGAAATGCAAGTTAATGGGAGAGGGATATGCGTATTTTGGAAAAGTGTCCCAGGCCACGCTGGTACATCCTCCCTATTCAAAAGTACCACCTTGATGTTTATCCTATGTCAAGCACAGAGCCAGAACCTTTACAGACTTTATTTCTCATACGCCCCCTACAACGTGGAAAGGTAAATATGACTCTCATTTTAATCTGGCAAGGAGATGGAGGTTCAGAGAAGCTAAAAGTCACACAACACAGCTAGTATATCCCCATCACAGAGTGTAGACACTTGGGTAGGCAGCACTCAAGAAGAATCATCCAGGCTTTCTTCAAAAGCCTCTAACGGGGCTCCAGCCTCCATTCAAGGTCCTCCAATCCAACAACCTCCACCTGTAGCCCGCAGAGTTTTTATAAGATAGAAATAGGACCCTGTCGCTCCCGTTTAAACCCTTCACAGGCTCCCCTTCTCCTGCCAAGGCAAACACTACACTCCGTCCCAGCTCCCGCCACCGCAATCCTCACGCCGAATGCTCCAGCTACACCGGGGTTCCTGCAGCTGCCCCCCACCCCCGATGTTCACTGCCCGGCTAATTCTCCTCCCCATCCTTCAAGTCTCATCTTAGACATCACCTCCACCCGGAAACTTCTCAACATCCCCACCCTGCCCTACTCCACCTCCCATCTCCCTGCAGCCACCCAAGGCAGGGCTGGATCCCCTCTGATGTACACTCTTCCCAATGGCCCCACTGCTCCATTACCTACCTGCCTGCCTCCTTCCCCAGGCCATGGGCGGCCCCCAGGCACAGACCAACGCTTGTTCACCTCTGAGCACAGGGCCTGGCCTGGAGAAAAGACCCAGAAAATGCTGAGAACGGGCAGGGCGGCAGGTGATGCCTCTCTACAGCATCCTTGTCACGCAGTAGGTTCAAATCCTGAACCAGGTCCAGCTCCGCCCAGCCTTCCCCTGCTTCCCCAAGGGAGAATCACACGGACTAGCGGCCCACAGTTACTGGGGACATTGGAACGTTGGCAAGAGCAGGAAGAAATGTCATTTCCCCCAAATCTTCAACCTCCTCGCCTGTTCATTCTTTTCTCAGCGGCTCTAAGAGTATAAAAATGGTCGAGATAGAGTCAGAGAAATGAGAGCCAGAGGGAGCAGAGGGGGACAGGAAAGCACAGGAGGACAGGAACAGGATGCCACAAGCACTGTGCAAAGGAGAGTGGAAACAGGCCGGAGTTTGCCCTAAGGGTGATCTGGGTCAAAGGCAGAGCTACTGGACATCCAGCCCGCCAGCAACCAGGGCTCTCAAAGAAACACGCAGGGACGAGAAATACCTGGAAATTATAACAGCTGCTTTCAGTTTCCAGAGATTTTGAAGCCTTTCTCTTTGTTTTTCCCCTAAACCAGTTACAATTAGCGTTGAGGGATATAATTACGTTGTTAGTCTAATTGCCTGTTTGAAGCAGGATCTACGGGGGTTTAATGGAAGATTTGAGGGGGAGGGCAGATAAAATAAGAAGTCAGGATAATCACAGAAGAGATGTGTAATGTGACTTTCTTCCCAGGTAGAGACAAGGCCTGAACCGTGCCAGAGGCCAGGGAATTGTCTTCTGCGCCAGCTCCCTCGCCCGGTTGGGCGGGGAAGGGCGCTACCAGGCGGCGCGACTTCACTGGAAATTGATTTTGGAGACGCTGACCTAATTAATCAGGAAACGATCCTAGAAAGGCCCTCGGATTTGGAGCCTTTGCACTATTATTGGCAGTGACACACTTACACGTCAGCGGGCAGTATTTTCCCCAGTGGAAGCCAGCATGGTGGTGGCTGACAGAGCTGGGCTGTGTGAGGCCAGAGACCTGCCTTCGCTACAGTAGGGTGGTCCTGTGCAGGGGGAACACACAGTTCTGTGGCGCTGGGGACAGAAGTCAGAGGGAGGCAGCTCTGAGCTCAGGATGAAGAGGAACGTTCTCCTCCAGGGAAAGAGGGCAATTGAGAGGTAGTGAGCACCCTGACAACAGAGGCATTCAAGTTAGATGACCTTGTGATGGGGATGCAGAGAAATCAGCTAGGAGGAAGAACCAAATGGCTTTGAGGGACTGTACAAACCACTCCTGTCTCCAGACCACAGAGGGGAAAGGGGTCTGCAGGGACAGTGAGGGAGAGAAAGGTTCTCTTCACATCAGAGGACCCTTCCTGCCTTCCATGGGACTTCACTGTGAAGATCCAGCCCTCATATCTGGGTGGCAATGGAACTGCTCCTCTAATGATTTTTTTCCAAATACAGGCAGCAATTTGCAGTAACCAAAAGCTATCTCCATGTGGAAAAGTGAAGGTCCGATGCAGAAGTCAAAAGCGAGGCACCATGTGCAGTCATGGCCACTGCAGTGGCCTAGCTCTATTCCAGGGCCTCTTCCTCCATCATTCCATCTAATACAAGCAAAACACCTGGACTGGGAACCAGAGAGCCTGCATTCAAGCCTGATCTTGCCACTCTGAGGTTAAGAACATAGGCAGAGATCAATTGCCCCACGGTCCTCCAGTTTCCCATCTTGGGGAGAAGGGGGGAAATGGATCATCTCATAGCAACCGCCCCTAGTTCCAGAATGTAGAAAAACAGCACACTTCCCTATCCAAGCCAGTAAGTGCAGAGATAACTCCACTACACACAGCTGACTCTGTATACACACTTTATCCATAAGAGGGCACTGCCTTCTGAAGTCGTTAACACCTGTAATTGCCACAAGGCCAGGGGCTCCCATCTGCTCACCTCAGCACAGCTGGCTCCTAGCACAGTGCCTGGCACAGAGCACAAAATTAGGTGGATAGACCATTGGCACTTAAGTGGCAACCACAGTTGATGAAATGGCATGTGTCCTTTTAATCCAGTAAGTTGTTGTCTGAAAACATCTCAGCTTCAGGGTGAGAGGAGAGGGCTTTCAGATTCCTTCTAGAACCTTCCAATTCCCAAGGCTACACGCCTTCTCAGATCCCTCTTCTGATCTGACAACGGCAAAGCCGTGAGGTCCAGGGGGCCTCAGCAATTCTCTTTAAAGCCCTGAAACATTCCACAGAAAAGTGTGAGGATTTGGGTCTGCAGGCAAAGGCTGCCACTCGAGTGCCACGGGGTTGGGAAAAAGGCAGTGTCTGCTTTCCTTCCCGACTCCACTTCCTGACTAGCTTTTGCCTACAAGACAAGAATGGTCATATTCCAAATCTCAGGGCTGCCTGGGACAAGTGAGTTCTGCTGGGTTTTCTGCACTTTCCCCACTCAGGGTTGACGACGGCGCTGGAGTGTGCTTGAGGCCCTCTGTACAAAGGGAGCCGTAAGTTCCACTGCACCATTTATGAGGTTGCACTGCACATATGACCCAGAGCAGAAAGACCCATTGAAATCCAATAAAGATGAGGGGCAGGGGAGGCTGCTCTTCCTGGACAGGCCACAGCATCTCCTTCCACGCAAGCTGCCCGGCTCTGCCACTGGCTGAGAGGAAGACAAATGGCCGTTTGTCTTTGCTCTTTGTCAAGGGCAACAAGATGGCGGCCAACAGGGCATCCTGGACTCACCCTTTTCCCCCACATTGTTCCAGGGCTCCCATTTAAAGGCCTTCAAAAGTTGGAGGCAGCTGTGGGTTTTTATAGCAGGGGGGCAAGGGGCAGGAGGAGGAGTAAAAGTTTCACTTATAATAAAACAAAAACAGAGCCATGGCGCTTGTTTTTCTAGTGCAGACAATCATTGGCTGTTTTCACTTTGTAAAAGGCTGGGAGACCTTGTACCTGCTCAAAAGTCTCCACATCAGGGCTGGTTCCAGCCACAGAGAGCAGCCAGGGAGACGTGGCAGGCCTGGTCCCAAACCAGGGATGTGACCCTGAGCTTTGTAACACAGGCCATAACTCTCCATTCAGTTCAGTTCTGTTCAACAGTCAATAATCAGAGGCGGCATGTGGCCATGGGAACTGGAAGGTTCTAGAAGGAGTCTATGTGTCAAGTCCTGTGCTGGACTTGATGGACACCTCAAGGAACTTGCTACTGAGGAAGGCCAAGATGGCGTCCCCCGGAAATCACGTCAGTGCTGTGACGGTACGGTAATCCCTGGCGCCACAGTGTTCACTGTGTGCGTGCCCGCTGACTGAGTACTTTACACACATCACCTCTTTTAATCCTGACAGTAATGCTGCAGGGTAGGTATTCTGCATCTGAACTGTCCAGATGAGGAAACAGAGAACTACTAAGATTAAGTATCTTGCTCAGGTGGAGAAGTCCAGGTTCAAATCCAGCTCTGATTCCCAAATTCCATGGATGATCCCAACCCACCAGTAGATAAGGATTCACTAAAAGGCCTCAGGACAGAGAGCCCCATGGGCACGAGCTTGCTTCCTTCCTTCACTCTACAAACCGTCTCTGAGCCTCTCTTCTGAATCAGACACTCTACCTACATGGTTTGAGTGAAGGGCAAGGTGGGAAAACTGCAGGTCCACTTGGAAGAGCAAAGGAGAGATTAATCCCCCAAACGGTACAAGGATTAGAGCACCATGGACAGGAGGGGGCAGGTCTTCCCAGAGCCATGCAAAACAGAATGAACGGGTTGCAGGGAAGAATCGGGTGCGACCCATCACCGGAAATGAACGGGTTGCAGGGAAGAATCGGGTGCGACCCATCACCGGAAACGGCAAGGACCACCTGGCTGGGGATCCTGTCTCAGGGACAGGCCTCTGAGATTGTCCCCCTGGATAACCAAATGACTGCCGGTGTCTCCCTTTCAGCTCTGTGATACAGACGAGTCTAAGAGCGTGAGACGCCCCTCGGCTTGCACTCTGCCACTTACACAGCACGTGAGCACACACTCTCCCACCCACCTGGTCCCCATCACACCCCTGCAAGGGGTACTTTCATACCCCGCTGCAGAGAGGAGGAAACGAAAGCATATAGATCCTCACTCCTTGGCCCACAATCGCTAGAGAAATGTACGGGGCTATGATGATGATTAACATCCCAGCTTGCCCTCCACCTCGCGGAAGTAATTACACACTGGGTCAGGCCTGGAGTAGACATAATCCCTCTAGGTACTGTGTCTGCAATCACGTGAATGATGGTGGGGGGCATCTTGAAGGAGCGAAGGGCTGTCTGTCTCTGAACTCACATGAAGTCCCAGCACTCCTTGTTTCCTTGGAAAACAGTTTCTAGACTTGTCACCTATAAATTGCCTGCATCCTTTTTTCTGGGGAAGGTTTCCCCTACTTCACTAATTGCTTTCACTGCCTTTTTCTCTATACATTTAATTAACCTGCTATGTGACCATGGGTTAGGCAAGCTTCCACCCCTCTTCAAACTCAGTTTCCCCTTCTGTAAGATGAGAGTGGGCTCTAATCTCTCAGAGCCCTGACAGCTCGACAGGCTTCTGGGATCAGGCTCGGGCTAAGCACGTGACCTTGATGTTCCTGGCTGCTTCGACGGCCGGGAGCTCACGGGAGCACCAAGGCCATTCTGCTCTGAACGGCTCCCAGCCCTGACTCAGTGGCACCAGCTCTCACGGCCTGGCATTATCCTCGACGAAAAGGCAGGACGGCCTAACTTGGCTAAGTCCCTCTGTCCCTGATGGACCCCCAAAGCTCAAATTTGCGCCTGGCATTTCAGTGGAGCTGCCAGTCCCCGGGTGTAGGAGAAACTCCAGATCAGGGGCTGGATCAAAAGCATAAGTGTGAGGCTGAAATTGTAATAATAATAACTGACATTTATATCACGCTTTTCATCCCCAAATCCCAAATTAATTAACTTTTTACGAGACATTTTTAAACTAGTGCCATTTAATAAAATTCTATTAGGAGAAGTCTTTTTTTTTTTTTCCCCAGCCCTATATTTTTATTAACAGCCACCAGAAATATAATTTACAGGCAACCAAAAGCTAGTCAAGAGAGGGACAGGGAGTGGTGGATTCTGTCGGTGAGAAAGCAAGAGGTTCTGCACTGACCACAGGGGCTGACCCCTGGCCTCATTGTTAGGGGGCCTGGGCCCTCTGGGGGGTCCACGGGTCCTGGTTACTCTACAACACTGAATCTCAGCCTTGCATCATTCATCTCGTATTTACTGATCATCGATTTTCTGCAGCCACCACGGGAGCTGCTGTGCATGAAAGGAGCAAGCAAAGCGCTCAAGGTCCTTGCATTCTTGGGGCACGCAACCTAATGGGGTAGAGGAATGTTCAACGATTATCTCACTGATTACTAGATAATCATGGTTGTGCTACGTGCTGAGAAGAAAGAGACCCCTCTTTCCCCTAATGACAGCATCAAATAGGGACACATAATCTAGCCTGGAGTTAGGGGCTGGGAGGATCAAGAAAGACCTCCCTGAAAATTGACATTACTCAAGGCTCAAGTAGGGAAGAAGCATGATCATACGTGTCCTTTTAAATAACTGGTTCACAGCTGGCTTGTATTCTCTTTTGTGTCTGTGGAATATCACCTTGTTAGGTGCACCTGTCACAGACACAATGTCCAACACGATGGCCGCCAGCCACGTGTGACTGAGCATTTGATACGTGACGAATCCAAAGTGATACGGGCTGTATGTGGAAAATACCAATTTCAAAGACTCTGTACAAAATTCAAAAATGTATAATAGCTTTTTTTTAGTAAACTTTTTATTGACGTCCAATACACTGTCCCACTATTGCGCTGGTAACAGGTTTGAGTGGCAATCAAACTCATAAGACACAGTAGCATTTGATCCAGCACTTTGCTTAGCTTTTTAGAAGGATTCAGGACAGGAAAGAGCATGCATGGACCTTCAGTCTCAGCGGAAGCCAGCACTTCTCCACGTGCATCGATGCTTCGGTCCCTCCTCTCTTGCCTAGAGACTTGTGTATAGTTGCTGGTGATGAGGCCGTGGGGTGTGGGGTTCATCTTCCAAAATGTATAATAGCTTAATAAGAATTTTTATATTGGCTACATGTTGAAACGATAACATTTTGGAATACTGGGCTAAATAAATGATATTACTAACATTAATTTCAACCGTTTCTTTTCCCTTTATTGTGGCTACTAGAACATTTAAAGTTACACATGTGGCTTACATTATATTTCTATTGGACACCTCTGTGTTGTGTCTTGAAGAACAAAGAATTTTAAATAAAATATTTATTCATCTACTTCAGGGGGCAGATGAGCGTGCATGGCTATGGTGGCTGGTTCAGGCCCAAGAGTGCATTTATCTGGCCCTCATTCCATTGTCCAACAGAACAGAAGAGGAGGGTGGAAAGGGTAGAAATTCCACATGGGATCAGAACTGCTCAGGGCAGGAGCAGGGGGCAAGAGGAGGCCAGAAATTCTAAGAGGCAAACCAGCCCCATCACATTCCCCATCCAGCTTTAGCAAGGGGAACAAAAAGGAGTTAAAAGGAGAAAACCTAAAAACCTAAAACTTGTTGACTCCCACTCCCTGAGTCAAAGTAAAGTAAGGTCAGGGGAAGATCAAGTTTCTCCAGAGTCACCTGGACTTTGTTTCAAAACTCAAGGCCAAGCTCTCTTTCCTGACACTGGCAATGCACGGGACACGGGTCAGGGGGGCCCGAGTCCCTCACCATCCTTGTTTCTCTCCACCCCCTAAACAGGTTTCACAAACTAGTGGTCTGGAATGAGTTTTAGGGGTTTTACATTATTTTAAAATTTTCTTCAATGAGTTGCCATAAGTTGAAAGTTAGGAAATTTTACAGAAAACTCTAGATTTAGAGCTTCTCTGTAAGGAAAAAAAAAAAAAAAGTCGGACGCTCTGGCCACACTGGGCCTATGTTCTGACAAGGCCACAGGCAGCTGTAGCTGAGTGGCCATGGCTCCCCCTTAGATGGAACACAGGGGCTCGGCTCCCAGCCGTTCTGCATGTGGGTCTGTGCCCTGCCCAGACACACTTGACACTCTCACTCCACTTGCTTGGGAACCTCTGTTCATGCAGTGACCACTGCCCAGAACGCCCCCCTCTCTCATCCATGGCTAGCCCCTCCTTAGCCAATACTGTCCTCCCAGCCTCCAGCTCTCCTGACCCCTCCAGCTCTCCTGAGTCGGGTGCAGAGTTTGCGCTTACCACACTCTACTGCAATAATTCAGTCCCATCCTGCTTCCCTCTCCTGTCTCATCAATGCCAGGCAGAAAAAAATGTTTACTTTGTGAACCATGGCAAGAAAGCAAAGAAAACATGCTGGAAATCATACCCTACCCTTGTCTCCTCCCCAGCTGAACTTCTGCTGTGATGTTTCCAGATGCGCCTGGAACAGTCCTCAGCTTGGTGAAACCAACCTAGAACACTCCTGTAAATAAACTACACTTTCACCAATTACCTTACAGGCCAAAAAAGCCATTAGAAGTTGAAAATTATATGTAGTTTGGAGTGAATCTGAACCCATGTAACCACCCTAAATAGTTCTTTCTGTTGAGCAAACAAGAATTTCTTGATCGCCCTTTTTGAAGTTGCCAAAGCCCTGTCTTCTTGCTATTAAAATGGAGTTTCACAATGGTCCTAAACCAGTTCTTCTTGTTTTCCTGAATGAACTGTCATTCAATCACAAATAAAATCTTTTATAAAACAGCAAATGCAAGGGCACCTGCCCAGTGAAGTGAGAAGCAATGATTTCTCCACACAGGAAAAATGGAGCACTGATTCATCACCTGCTCCGTAAGCATTTCCTGAACACCTACTGTATGCAAGACCTGGGGACATGCTGGTCAGTTTATAGCCCAGAAGAGTGGCAACAGATAAAGAGGAAACAGAGGGCCTGTCAGAAACAGACCATGCACAAGGACATCCAACTTTTCATTCAGTCCATTAAAACAGGCTCTGGTAGGCAAGTCCGCAGTCCTTTCTCTTCAGCAAATTAAAGGTTCTTTGAACCCCTGGATTCTGCCTTTAATTAGGTCACATTAACCAGAAAGACCAAATAATGATGGAAAAAAAGGAAAGAAGAGCCAGAGAGAAAGGAGAGAGAGAGGGGAAAGAAGTGACTTAAGATTCCAAAGAAAGAAATGATCTCCCATCAAGCCACTCCTCTGTGTCAAACTAGGAAAAAAAAAAAAAAAAAAAAGATAACTATTACCTGTAAACTTATCAAGCTCCATCATTTTGAGCAGAGAGATTGTGGCTCAGAGAAGGTCCTAACCTGTCCATTCTTCAAAGTCCAGCTCAAAAGCCCACTCCTTCCTCCATCTCTGATGCCTCCAGGGAATTACAGAAAGAGCAGCTCCCACTACTGACTACTTATTCTGTGCAGACACTCCCAAATGTTTTTCTAGCTATGTCCTATTTCATTTCCCAAAACCCTATGTGACAAGAGCTATTCTCACTGCCTTTTCCAGATGAGAAATGGGTGGTTTGTAGAGGGTCGACCAGCTCTCCAGCTGCACTTGCATCCCAAGCCATCTGATGGCAGGGCCTCACTGTCTCTCTACCCTGGAGACCCAATATTGACCCAGTATTCACTCCTCTCTCCAGAGTGAAGAACAAAACAGAAATAAAGCCTGGAGTTTTCAGAGCACAACAGTCAAGTGCTGAGGAGGAGGAATGAAACAAGACACTCAGACACACCCTGATGAAATTTCCCGACTCCAAGAACAAAGAAGAATCCTTAAATGCCTCCACAGAGGAAAAAAAACCTATAGAGAAACAAGACTCAGTCTAGCATCAGACTTCCCATCTGAAAGATCAAGGGCTGAAGACAAGAGTGCAAAGGCTACAAAGTTCTGAGAAATAGGACTTTGAACCTAGAACTCAACTGCAAACCAACCCATCATTCAAGTGTAAGGAAAAAGAATGACCTCTTCAGATATACAAAGGTGCCATCCCAGCACCTCTTCTTAAAAACATTAAGGAAAATAAAGCCAAGAAAGAAGACATCAAATAGAATTTTAAAAAGAAGAGAAAGAAACTCAACAAAATAGAGTGAAGTCTATAAAGAGTGACTGAAAATGTAGCTGTGAAGCTTAAGGCAGCTCTTACATAATTCCCAAAAACACAACGCAGAATTTTTTTAAGCTGGAAATAAAATTCCGTATCATATTAACCAAGAACAGATTATAGAGAGAAGGTAAGGAAAGCATAAGTACATTTAAAGGTCAAATATTTGTGTGTGGGCGGGGAATCTTTGAGGGTAATTAGAGATACTAATTTATTCTTGTCCAAGTTTAAATATGTTTGTTAAAAATTTGAGCATAGGTAAGAAATGAGAAATAAGATTATGACTCTAAATTAGTAAGAATGAGGGTGGGGGTAGGGTCCAAGCAGGAGGGTTAGAAAGGAAAAAAACAGAAATAAGGAAAAATGGAGACTAAAGAAAACTTTGGCAATCCAACAATAAGCAGGGAAAAACATCATGGGAAACCAAAAACAAATTAAGGTGGCAGAAGGAAGTTGAAACTTCAACAAGCAAACATGATAAATATGGATGGTATATAAATTCCCCCATTAAAAAACATGGTATCACAGATGGGGGGATGCAGGGTAGGCCAGAAGCTAAAACAAAAAGACCCAGAAAGGCTAAAATAGAAAGGACTATAATGACATGAGACACTATCAATGAGGAAAAGCTAGGTGAAGGGTACGTGGGAACTATCTGCGTTCTAGCTGCAACTCTTCATGAAGTCTTAAATTATTTTAAAACAAAACGTTTTGTTTTTTTTAAATAAGGAATTAACAGAATGACACCAGGCACACGGCAGTAAAAAGGAGAAATGGTAACAGACTCCAAGGCAAAAAAAAGAAAAAAGAATTACAACGGACAAAAAGATATTTTAAATCAATACAAAATTCAACCACTAAAAAGATATTACTATATCCATTAAATATACAGATCAAAAATTGTTGAAAATACAAGGAGAAATGTAAAAAAAATCAGTTATAATACGAGACTGCAGCATACTCCCCAGAAAGGGACAGATCATGACGGTTTAAAGGGGGCGGGGGGGAGGCAATAAAGGATTTGAAAAACACAATTAGTTTGATATATTTTTGTATGTATTTATAAAACAATGCACATCTTTTCAAAAATCCATGGAACAATTACAAACTGATCATGTGATGGGCCACAAAGAAAACCTCAATAAATTTTTTTTAAGTTAGAAATTACACAGGCTATATTCTCTGACCACGAAGCAATAAAGCTAAAAATGAAACAAAAAGAGCCACAAAAAATTTAACCACTTGGAAATGTAACCCAAAGGCTATCTAGAGGAGTATATTTTAAAAAGAAATTAAAACAAACTGCAGACTGTTTAAAAATGAACAATGAGAGTACTATATAGCAAAACCCATGGGATACTTCCAAACAGTCACTCAAAAAGGAAGCGAAGAAGAAGAAAAAAATGGAAATTGACCGAAAGTCAAAAATGAATAAAAATAATCAAAAGTTAAAGAAACAGAAAACAAAAGACTTGACAATAAAAGCAAGGGCAAGTCCTTTGAAATTATGAATTAAAAAAATAGCTAACCCTGCCTGCCCCTCAATGTGTCTGGCCAAGAAAATAAAAAAATAAATTTAAAATATTAAGAAATGAGAATGTGGCTGTAACTACAAAATCAGAAGGATGGATAGAAAGAGGGAAAGAAGAAGGAAGGATGACTTTTTATTTATATATATTTTAAAATGCATACAAAATAGATCTGTTTCTAAATAATAAAAATTACCCAAAATTGACTCAAGAGGAAATAGAAAATTTGAATAGACCAAGAATTAGAGGAAGAAATTTGAATTATAAAATTATTGGGAATATTCAAATAATTTTACTGGCAAATTCTACTAAATCCTCAATAAACAGATTATACCTATATTTTCTAAATTGTTGGGGGGAGGGCAGCATCCCAATTCTTCCTACAAAGTCAACATACTTCTATTAAAACTGGGTAAAGATCATTTAAAAGAGAAAATTATAGATAAATCTTAAATAAATACAGACCCCAAATTCCTACATAAACATCAGCAAGTAAGACATGGCACTAAATTATAAAAGTAATACAACTCTAGGGGTTTCCCTGGTGGCACAGTGGTTGAGAGTCTGCCTGCCGATGCAGGGGACACGGGTTCGTGCCCCGGTCCGGGAAGATCCCACATGCTGTGGAGTGGCTGGGCCCGTGAGCCATGGCCGTTGAGCCTGTGCGTCCGGAGCCTGTGCTCCGCAGCGGGAGAAGCCACAGCAGTGAGAAGCCCGCATACCACAAAAAAAAAAAAAAGTAATACAACTCTAAAAATAAGCATCGACCTAGGTCTTCTGGATTTTGAGGGTTTTTTTTTAAATGAGCAACATAATTCACTAGGAATTTTTTTTAAACCTCCACATGAAGGGTATCTCTCTAAAACCTCCCTTAAACACTTAATATAATGCCAAAGCTACTCCAATTAAAGTCAGGAATAACCAAGAATGCCCAATATCCCTATCATATTATTCAAAATTATTCTGGAGATCCTAGCTAATGTAAAAAGGCTGGAAAAAAGGAAACAGAAGTGTAAGTATAGGAAAGGAACAGACAAACCTGCCGTTATTTACAGATACGACTGTCTATATTAAAAAAAAAATCCAAGAGAATTAATTGAAAAACTATTAGAATAAAAGAGAATTCAGCCAAGTAGCCAGATACAGGATACATATTCACAAGTCAGTGGCTTTCCAACACATCATCAATAATCAATTAGAAAATATAATAGGAGGAAGAATCCCATTCCTATGAGTAACATAAGTTACAAAACACCAAGAAGCAAACCTATACAGTTCGAAGGTATAGCAATTAAAACAGCTGGGGGAAAAAATGGCACAGAATTAGGTAAACTGATCAATTTAAAAGAATAACAAGTCCACAGGCAGACTTACGTAGATGTGAGAATTTAGACAATTGTGAACGTGTCATTTCAAATCAGTAAGAAAAGGACAGACTATTCACTAACAATAATAATATCTCCTGATATTATGCACTGAGAAGGAAGGCCACACCTTCACTTCCAGGTATTCCTGCAGAAACTGCTTGACCTGAATCTAATAACAAGGAAACATCAGAATACCCAAATGGAGGGATAGTCTACAAAATAACCAGCCCATACTCAAAAAAAAAGTCGAGGTCATAAAAGACAGAAGGAAGACTGAAATAGTGATCCAGATGTAAAAAGAGTAAAGAGACAGGACAATGGAATTCAGCTTGTGAACCAGGGTTTTCTTTTCCTATAGAGGACATTATTGAAACAGATGATGAAATAGGAATCAGGTTTCTAGATTTGCTAATAGTATTCCACCAGTGTTAATTTCCTGATTTTGATCGCTGAACTGTGGTTATATAAGCAAATGTCCTTGTTTTTAGGAAATACACTCCGAAGTATTTAAGGGTCAAGGGGTATCATGCCTGCAGTTTTGTCTCAAATGGTTTAGGAAAAGGATTTACTAGAGAGTTGGGGGAGAAGAAGGGAGGGGAGCGGGGGAGAGAGTGAGGGAGAGGGAAAGCAAACATGGAAATGTTAACCTTTGGGGAACTGGGGTGAAAGTGATACAGGAATTCTTTGTACTAGTCTTACAACTTTTCTGTAAGCCTGAAATTATGACAAAATACATTTTTAAAAAGAAAAATGTAAGTTGCAAGAATGCCTTGGGATAGTTGTGGTTTCATCCGTATACAGCATTATTATAAATAAGTCTGGGAATTATAAACACCAAATTCTAGACTGCTGGTACCTCTGGAGAGGGAGGGGACTGACACTGGAAAACGGGATCCCAACTCTGTCAAGTTTTGTTAAATAAAATCAGATGTGGCAAAAAAAATAAAATTTAGAAATAGATAAGAGTGGGACACCTGGAAAAATACACAAAATTAAATGTCAGATGGATTAAACAGCAAAACAGGAAAGAAACACACTAAAAAAATACTAAATAAATACAGGAGAATTTTTTAAAAATTAATATTGGAATGAAGAGGTATTTCTAAGCATCTTCAGAAAACAAAGTACAACAAGGACGAAAATTAATAATTCTTACCAGTATGCCAGGTTCTAAGCATTTCATACACATATTATCTCAATTGATCCTTAGAACAACACAGTGATACAGGTTCTATTATTCCCAGTACACAGATGCGGTTCAGAGAGAATGTTCGGTCACAGGTCCAAGACACCTCCCAAATTCTGCACCAATCCCCATTCTATGCGCTCATGGCAGAAAGTTCCCCATTTTTTGCAATTCCCATGCAGCAAACCGAAGAAAATCCAGGAGAAGCCAGATTCCAGAAGGTTCTAGAGGATTCCCATTCATTCTTTCAACAAATATTTACCAATCATTAAAAAAAAAAATTATCTTTTTCTATTGGCTCCGTAATAGGCATGTCACTTACTTGATTTAATCCTTAGACCACCATCATGAGGTAGGTTTTTCTATTCCTATTTTCGAGCTGAGATAACTGAGGCTCAGACTCTGGGAGAGGGATATTCAAGGTAACAGTTGGTCCAGCAGAGCTGGGATTTGAACCCAGGCCTGTCTGCCTCTGGAGCCTGGTCCCTGACCACCCAGCTGTACCGCCTTTTCTATAGAGTGCTCCATGTGCAAGATTCTGCATGAGAGACTTTCCCTGGAGTAGGAGAAAGAAACCCGGCCCGTGGTTTCAAGACAACCACCCCCTTCCCTGGGATTTTAGGAAGAACGGGCCCCATCCGCTTCTGCTCCAACAGCTGAGCCCCTGAGTATGAAGCGCCCAGAGCCGCAAGTAAGCCTGAATGCCATCCGTTCAGCGAACATTTGTGGAGCAGCTGTTATGTGCCAGCTGCTGGGACACGCTGGGGAGTAAGGGAGGCTTCACCCCATCCTCAAAGAGCTTGCAGTCCAGAGAACTGAATATCCAGCCATAATTAAGGATGAAACCAATCAAGACTGACTGGGGTAGGGGGAGAAGGGAGGAGGTAAGAGGGCTTCACAGAGGCCCCAACACCCCCTCTTCTTTCAGAAGCAACACAGAGGCCCAGAAAGAATTCTGTGTTCAGAGGTGATGCAGCCAGGAAGTGAGAGACTGAAATTCAAGGTTCCCAACCCCCGTCCTAGGGCGGTGCTCCTTCTCTGTGGTCAGTCGACATGAAGACATGCTCTGGGCACAGCGCTGGGTGTTTCCAGAGCCAGGTAGACAGCAGGTGGTGCTTCTGTCCCTGCAAATAGCTCTCATCCCAACGCGGCCTTGTGGGAAGCCAGACAGAGGACGTTGGCTGTGCTGTGCCCTCTCCTGGACCTGCCCCCGGACTGGCAGCTCCCACCTGAGCTCCTAAAATGACTGGCCTTCGTGAACCTGCCACAGTTGGCCATGGTGTAGTGTGGGAGGAAAAGTCCGCCTGCTTCCACAGGGGGCACTGGCCGCCAAGGTCAGAGTAGCCACAGCGAGCCTCCCCATCCCGGGGCCTGGGCCACAAAGCAGCTTCCCACCAGGCAGGGGACGCTGGCTGCAGCCCCACACCAGCCAGAGGGGCTCCAGCCACGCCACCCGGACACACGACCAGCCAGCCAATCGGCCTCGTGGCCATTCGTAAAACCATGTCCTGCGTCTGAGGCCACTCACACCCGTACTTGGGGAGGGCTGGGTTTGTGAGGCATCCTGAGCGTAGCTCAACCGTTCTGAGCCCCATTCTCCTCTTCATCCTGCCACGGCTCTTTCACGGAGGTGCCGTAGCAAATGAGCTTATAAAGGGCTCTACAAATAGGATATCCTGGCGGCCCCAGCCTCTCCACGCTCAGTCCAAGGCCAGGAGCATCCTCACAGCCAAGGTCTCCCTGACTCCTCTTGTCTGCCCGAGTCACACACTGCTCAGGAATTAACCTAATCCAGCTTGTATCATTATCTACACCCTGTGCCTAAAAAGCGATGCTTCACCGACGGGCCTGAATGCGTATGATCTTCAAAGTACCCTTGGGAGGCTGTGTTCTCATTCCAACAATCCCACTTTGGGGAACACATCCACAAATCCGTCTCTGGGAACAAATCTTCCTCATTTAAGGACGGTTCTGTTTTGGTGAAAAGAGTTACCAGTCTCTGGGCACTTACTACAAACCGAGCACTGGGCTTAACCGTGTTCCGTGTATTCTGTCCATTTAATCCTTGCAACGGATGGACGAGGCTGGTGCAAGTATTATCCCCCTTTTTAAGATGAGGAAGTCACCTGCCCAATGGCAAACACTGGTGCAGAGCCAAGGCTAGGCCCGGCGTGGGCTGGCTCGGCCTGTGGGCGTCCTTCTCGCTCTGCCAGCTCCGGGGCATTTCTCCTCCTCCTTTGAAAACGGCAGCAACGCTGAACACACGGCCCAGGCAACCCGAGCCACCAGCCTTCCTAGTGGCGTCATCTACAGACACCTTGCGCTGAAGAGGTCAGCCCAGGCTGCCTGTCTTCCCTCCACCGTTATCTTCAGAACAGCTCCTGTGATTCCAACAGTTCTTTAATCTCTTTTGCTCCAGTGGCCTTCCTTTCACCTCCCACCACCAGCCCAATTCCCCACTCCCACTTCACACCTAGACCTTGTCCTCGCCAGTGACACCCCACACCAGTAGTCTCAACCTCCAGCATCCTGGGCCCAGACTCCCAGACCGGGCCCCCAGTCCTCGACCCAGGGGGACCTCCCACCCACCGCCGTGTCTCCCCTTCCCTCCCTCCTCCCCCACTGCCATCCTTCCCCAGTCAAGACCAGACCCATCGTGATCGACCCCCTTGGCAAATCATCTTTCAACTCTCGAGCTCCCTCTAGTCTTTTACTCCCTGGCAAACCCCACGTCAACCCCGTGCCTACCCTGCGCTGGAGAAACACACACAACCATGCAGGATTGTCTCACTGTATATTTACGACCACAAACCTCAAGTGGGCCCTTACTGCAGCCCAACCTTTTCCCTCCTCAATTCACTCTCTCAGATGAATATCTGAGACTTTCCCCCTTCTCCTCAAACCTCAAACAACCTGCTCGCTCTCCACTGACGGCTACTTTCCCTGAGAAAAGAAAAGCCATCAGAAGAAAACGACTCATCTTTCCACCCCCAAATCTAACAGGCTGCTCTACCTGTACTGAAGAGTCCCCCCTGCTGCCTGTAACACCGGCCCAAGCCTACCTCTCCCATCCAAGCCGAGCCCTCACTCGACGCTGGGTCCCATCCCCTCTTCCCAGCCCGAGGTCACTGCTCTGGCAATCCCCCTCTCTCCTGGGACAGTTCTTCCTTCTCCACCAGCTCCTTCCCACGGCACAGAACAGGCTGTCACAGCGGCACCGGGGCTCACGTCCCCCTCCACCTAACTCTGCCCCCCTTTGGAGCAAAATTCCTCACACTGGTCTATGCTCTCCAACTCCACCTCCTCGCTCCCATTCTTTGGAGTCCACTCCACTCAATGAGCCAACCTGCCCCCCAGCACACCACTGGAATCACTCTCCCCAAGGTCACCAGTGACTGACCCTCCTGCTGCCAAACACAACAGACATTTCTCAGTCCTCATCTTGGCTAACACAGTTGACCTCTCCTTCCTTCCTAAAACTCTTTCCTTGGATTTGGAGACCCCCTCACCCTCATGGGTCGTCCCCTGGGCTGGTTCTGCCGTCCATTCCCGAGACAGAGGCTCGGGAGGTGCTTTGGGACTCCTCTCTCCCTATACTCACTTCGTAGGTGACCTCAGCAGGCCCCACAGAGTTCAATGCCATCTACATGCTGACGACTCACCGATTTAATATTCAGTTCTGAGCACTGCTCACCTGAGCTCCGGACTCACCTCAGACCGCTTACTTATCTCAGAGGCATCTTAAACTTCACAGGTCTAAAGGGTCCCATTTCCCAGCCCCACCCCACCAGGACCTGCTCCTCCCTGAGTCTCACCCCATCTGGCAGTGGTGCTACCAAGCACACGGGGCTCCAGCTAACATCTAGGCTGGAGTCAGCCTTGATTCATTCCGCTTTCCCTCCCACTGCACATCCAACCCGGTGCTAAGTTCCGTTGTCTCTGACATCGAGAGTCATCCCACCTCTGATCCTTCCTCAGCATCTCTCCATCACCTCTCCCCCACCCTCCCAACCAGCATCTCCTCTTACCTAGGCTACCTCTCAGTTTCCCATCCAGTCTTCTCATTTTCATTCTTTCCCCTCCCAGCAGCCTGGGGGATCCTTTATCTGAATTCCACTACTTATTTAGATGTTAAGTCTCTGTGAGGGCAGGAGGCTTGCCTTATTTACTCTTGTATTCCCAATGTCCACAACAATCCCTGGCCCATAGTAGGTGATCTATGAATAGATATAAATGTGCTGAATAAATGAATTCACAAACAAATGAATCAATCACTACACTAAACAGCCTCCCATCAGCCCGGAAAGTGGAGAACAGCGCTGTCCGACGGAAATATAATGTGAAACTCACATGTGATTTTAAATCTTCTAGTAGCCACATTTTACAAAGAAACTGCAAAATTAATTCTAATGATATATTTTTTATTTAACGCAATACATCCAAAATGTTATTTCAACATGACATCAATATTGAAAGAACTATTCATGAGCTGTTTTACTCTCTTTCATACTAAGCTTCTGAAAACAGGTGTGTATCTTATACTTAGAGCACATCTCAACTTGGACTATAGCCACGTTCTGGGGGCTCAACAGCCGCATGTGGCAAGTGGCTGCCGTGCCAGCCAGCACAGATCTAAAACATGAGCCTGACCAGGTCGCCCCTGAGCCCAAACTCCTTCCTGACACCTCACGGCTCTCGGGATAAAGTCCTAGCTCCTCTGCGAGGCACGAAAGGTGTCTTACGACCTGCCCCTCTGGGCTCTAAACACCCGCCTGTACCAGCCACACCTTCAGATCTCTGAATGTGCCGTCTGCTCACTTGCCTCTGAGCTTTAGCACATGCCGTTCCTGCTGCCTCGAAGGCTGCTTTCCTATTCATCTGAAACCTCCTACTCAATCTTCAATGCCCCTTCACCTAGGAAGCCCTCGCTGCCACCCTAAGTTTGGGAGAGGGGCCCTCCTTTGTGCTCCCAAACTGCCCATCGCCTCGACTTGTGTGTGGTCCCCGAAGGCAGGGACCACCTTGCTCATCTGTGCTGAGCACACAGCAGGTGCTATGTGACTACTTGTTGAATTAATGACTGAACAGGACTCCCCTGCCAATCAGCGCGTAACTGATGCCACTTCCGTTCACTCCATCTCCCAACATCTCTCTGCCCTTACTCACAGCATAAAAACGGAGCCAGAGTCATAGTCCCAACTCCACAACCGTCCCTATTCCTTCTAAACCCAATAATTTTTGTTGAATTTTATCCTAAGAAAGCAAAATTCCATATTTCCCCCAGGACTGTGATTTGCTGGGGGATGATGAACATACATTTTAATGTCAAATATGTGCCTGTGCTTATCGGAACTTTACTTCCCTTTCCTACCCAAACAAGACTAAAATCCAGGCAGGAGAAATAACTGTATGCGAAAACTGCTCCTGTCGGGTCAGCATCCATCCTCAGCCTGGGAAATCAGCAGTTCAATACCAACACCAGAGACACTGGCAGGTACCACTGTTGCCCAAAGGCGAGAAAGATGAGAGGTCTGAGCCAGGAAGGCAAGGAATCAGAGCCTGCTCTGCTTGTGGGCATCTTCTTGTCGAGTTTTGATGGACAGAAATGTAGGCATGTTACTACACTCAATGATTCACTCCACAACATCAATGAGCACTTCCCCTTTGCAGGCATCATGCCAGGTGCTGGGATACAGGATGAAAATTACGCCTCCGAATTTGTTCTGCTAAGATGGCAATAATGTCTTGTCCATTCAAGGACCAACCTGCTTCTTTTGAACAAGTTTAAAAAAAAATAGGAGACCTCTGAACCTACGAAGCTCACCATCATAAGGTTCAACACATGTCCAAAATTTTTTAAATTTTAGAAGGAAATTCATAGAGTAGAATTGAGATAATGACTTAAACTAACTGTAGTTTTAAATGCATAAACCTTTATATGAGCAAGCAGAACATATGCAATGCTTTTCCCACCCCCAAATGAGTTAAGTGACATCATATCTAAGAAAATGAACAAAAGTTAACCCCAACATGTATTTCCATCCCCCCCCCAAATTTCAGTTTTCCAAGAGGAAAGCAATTTCCCCAAGTTTTGGCTTCAGAACCTGCAGAGAATGTGTTAACACTGGGTCTCCTGTGCTCACAAGGAGGAATGAATGAAGGCCACTAGTTTATCACACCCTGGAAACACCCTATTCCTCTCACAAGGCGTGGAAGCCCCGTAAGCCAGGCCTGTTATCAGAGGAAATGCTTTTTAAAAAACATACCCATCATGGGAAGAAAAGTCCAAGATAAACATGCTCTGCGTTACTGGTTATTCATTCACCCACATGTGACTGCTATTCCCACTCTTCCTATTAGGAAGCTTTTTTATTATTTAACAGTAATACCAAAGGCAAAGCTGGCATCTGGAAACACTTCCATAAAACACACACTCATTACAAAATCACTCCCTCATCTCTGGCAACGTATCAACTAAAGGTGGTGTTATTCTCGCAAGAGCATGCTATGTTGGAAGGGGTTCTACCCCCTCCCCACTGCACAGGTGGAAAAACTGAGGCCCAGAGAGCACAGATCGGACCTGAACGCAGGACTCTCAGCCCTGCTTGGTTCACCCTCACTTGTCCCCCAAATGAGAGGCAGAAGTACTAGCCAAACCATGGACTGTGATCTGTCTGGCCAGGCCAGGCAGGGCCAAGAGGAAGACGGGAGGCAGCAGCGTTATGACATGCCCAGGCCCTGGCTGTGTCCCCATCTCCCAGAAAGCTGAAGGGCACCAAGCCCTCCAGCACAATCATGAAATAAGAGAACATCAAAATACACGAGGCGAGGACTTCCAGTTTTGGCTTCCACATGTAAAGAGCATGGAAGTCATCACTCCCTTCCTTATAACAAGAAAAAAGCTGAACAAACTGAAAATACACAACTTTCTTTGATTGGAGAGTTGAGGTCACAGAGCAAACCATCACCCTGATGACTGGAGAGACAGGCAAATGCAGAGAAGTATAGCTTACTGGGAACAGTGGCACAGCTGGAGCCAGTACGCTGGTAGGAACACTCAAACCATACCTGCCTAACTGCTGGAAGCTGAGGGTCCACTGGCTTGGGACTCCTGAGGGCCCAGTCTTAGGGGAGTCCCCACACTCTGTGGGAACCTCAACAGGTTGATGCTTTGGGGAGAGGGGTAACCATTTTGAAACACCACAGAGAACAAAAGCCAGAACAAAAGCCTGTCCTCGAGAGAACGTGCTTCTCATAGTCTTATCTGACCTGGGGGAAGGGCAATTGGACCGTGCCAGGCCCTTGAGCCTCCCTGTCTCACATAAGGGGAGAGAAAGAAAAGGCTCAGAAATGCTTCTGTAGGTCACAGCCCAGGGACTCAGGCCCACTTAAAAAATGAGAGAGATTTAATCCTAAAATGTAATCCTCTCCCTAACATTTTACCACCACATCAAAAAGACTAGAGTATAGCAATAGTGGATTACAACTGAGACCTGGAAGACACAAATTCTATTTAAGGAGTTCTTAGGTAAACCCAAAGACAATAGGAAAAGGGGAGGGGGGGGGACAGACAAGGAGGAAATTGAAACCTGACATCTACACGTACAGCAAACATTAAATGTGGCCCAGTAACATCACATAGTCAGAGAAACAAAGCTTCACACTAAAATCCTCACAACCTCAGTTCCTGTTACTAAATACATTATGTCTGGCTTTTAACAAAAAATTACAAGGCATGCTAAAAGGCAAGAAAAAACAGTCTGGAGAGACGAAGTAAGCAAGCATCAGAACCAGATTCAGATATGACACAGATTTTGGAATATAATTTAAAATAACTACGATTAATATGTTAAGGGCTCAAACAGAAAAATCAGACGATATGTAAAAATAAATGGGTAACATAAAAAGAGAGTTGAAACTCTAAGGAAAAAATGCTAGAAATCAAATACACAGCAACAAAAATGATGAATGCCTTTGATACGCTCCTCAGCGGACACAGCTGAGAAAAGAATCACTGAGGTGGAAGGTAGGTTATAGAATAGAAACTACCCAAACCAAAATACAAAGAGATAAAAGAATGAGATAATACTTCAACTTGTTCACAACAAGAGAAAAAGCAGGACAAACTGAAAAATCAATAACTTGTCTTAGACCATCAGAGAATTGAGATCACAGGACCCTGATAAGTGGAGAGACAGGTGAATAGAGAGACTCATAGCCTACCAGGAACTGAAGCTGCCCCCTAAAGCCAGGAGCTGGTAGGAACATTTGGGGTAACTGTGGAGACTGAGCAGAGATGAGCTTGCGAGAGAAAAACTGCTGGGGGCGTCACTCTTTCCTGAGTTTTATCTCCAGGAGTCTTACCAGCTTCTCAGGGTTTTAAGATGGAAAAAAAGTTCTCCTCTTGGTTCCAGCAGGGGGAGGGGAAAAGTAACAATTCTGAATTACACCCAGAACATTCTGTCCTATTCAACAAAGGCCTACCCTCAAGGGAAAATATTGATGGAGTCTAACCAAAGTGAGTTTTACAAGGAATTAACTGACATAAGGGAAGGGAAATACCCGACTCAAGTCCCTTCTGGACTTCCTGTCTGACCCAAAAGAGGAAAAGAAAAAATTAGAGAAGCACTTGTTAAGGTCACAGCCCAGGGATCCAGGCCCACTAAAAGACTTAAAACTAATCATAAGAGTCTAAAATGCTTCTTCTCCCCCCACACCTTACCACCACATCAGTAGGGCTCCTGAACAATTAACAGAAGATTATAGCTAAAAGACCTGCAAGGCTCAGACTCTATTTAAGGAGTCTCACAGGAAATCCAAAGACTACAGAGAAGACAAAAACAAGAACACCAGAGGAAATTTTAGCCTCTGACACCTACAGTTATAGCAAACTGTTAACACAGGCTAACTCCTAACCAGATAAACATAAAACCTCAAACTAAAATGCTGATTACTTCAGTTCTAGTTATATCATGTATGGCTTTCAACCAAAAATTACAGGGCATGATAAAAGACAAGTCTAAAGAGACACAGCAGGGGGACTTCCCTGGTGGTGATTAAGAATACGCCTGCCAATGCAGGTTCGACATGGGTTCAAGACCTGGTCCGGGAAGATCCCACATGCCGTGGAGCAACGAAGCCTGTGTGCCACAACTATTGAGCCTGTGCTCTGCAGCCTGCAAGGCACAACTACTAAGCCCACGTGCCACAACTACTGAAGCTCACGCACCTAGAGCCCCTGCTCCACAACAAAAGAAGCCACTGCGATGAGAAGCCCACACACTGCCATGAAGAGTAGCCCCTGCTAGCTGCAACTAGAGAAAGCCAGAGCACAGCAACAAAGACCCAACACAGCCAAAAATAAATAAATTAATTAATTAAAAAATAAGAGAGAAAAAAAAAATAAAATAAAATAAGAGAGAGACACAGCAGGCATCATAGCCAGACTCAGATATGACACAGATTTTGGAATTATTAAGCCAGGAATTTAAAATAACTATGATTAATATGCTAAGGGCTCTAACGGAAAAGGTGGACAACATACAAGAACAGATAGTAATGTAAGCAGAGAGATGGAACCTCTACCAAAGAATCAAAAGGAAATGCCACAAACTGAAACTTCTCAAAATGATGAATCAAAGAGACTAAAGAAGGTAAAAAACAGAACTGAATGTCCAAGAACTACAGGACAATTACAAAAGGTGTAACATATACATAATGAGAATATCAAGAAAAGAAAGAAAAAAGGAACAGAAGAAATATTTGAAATAATAATGACTGAGAATTCTCCAAAATGAATGACGAGACACCAAACCACCACAGATCCAGAAAGCTCAGAGAGCACCAAGCAAATAACAAAAAATCTACACCTAGGCATATCATGTTCAAGCTACAGAAATATCAAAGACCAAGAGGAAATCTTGAAAGAAGCCAGAAGAGATTAAAAAAAAAAAAAAAGTTCACCTATAGAGTAACAAAGATAAGAATCACATTGAAGTTCTCTCCAAAAACCATGCAAGCAAGAAGACAGTGAAGTGAAATATTTCAAGTGTTGAAAGAAAAAAACTATCAACTTAGAAATCTGTATCCAGTAAGATTCCCCTTTAAAAGTAAAGGAGAGGGCTTCCCTGGTGGCGCAGTGGTTGGGAGTCCGCCTGCCGATGCAGGGGACACGGATTTGTGCCCCGGTCCGGGAAGATCCCACATGCTGCAGAGCGGCTGGGCCCGTGAGCTATGGCCGCTGGGCCTGCGAGTCCGGAGCCTGTGCTCCGCAGCGGGAGAGGCCACAGCAGTGACAGGCCTGCGTACCGCAAAAACAAAAACAAAACAAAAAAAAAAGTGAAGGAGAAATACAGACAAAATTGAACGAAATCTGTCACCAGTAGATCCCTGCAAGAAATGTTTAAAAGTTCTTCAGAGAGAAGGAAAATAACAGGGCAGAAACTCAATATACATAAAGAAAGGAATGGTGGGCTTCCCTGGTGGCGCAGTGGTTGAGAGTCCGTCTGCCGATGCAGGGGACACGGGTTCGTGCCCCGGTCTGGGAAGATCCCACATGCCACGGAGCGGCTGGGCCCGTGAGCCATGGCCTCTGAGCCTGCGCATCCGGAGCCTGTGCTCCGCAATGGGAGAGGCCATGGCAGTGAGAGGCCCGCGAACCGCAAAAAAAAAAAAAAAAAAAAAAAAAAAAAAGGAAGGAATGGTTTGGGAGAAGGAATAAATGAAAGTAAAACAAAATTTTTATTTTTCTTATTCTTAAGCCATGTAGTAGATAACACTTTGTTCAAACTAATAAGAACAACAACATATTGATGATTATAGCTTATGGATTAGTGAAATGAATGACAGCAGTTTCGTAACAGATGGAAGGGAACCACTGGGAATACTCTGTTATAAGGTACCTGTACTACCTGTGAAGCAGTATAATGTTATTTGAAAATGGACTTAGGTTAATTGTAAATGTATATTGCAAAGTCTAGGGTAATCACTAAAAAAAAATTTTTTTAACACTTGAGATGCTATGAGAGGGAAGAAAATGGAATCATATAAAATGCTCAATTAAAGCCAAGAAAGGCAGGAAAAAAGTAGAAGAGAACAAGGACAACAAGTAGAAAACAGTTCCAAATATGGTAGATATTAATACAACTATATTAAAAGTCACTTCAAATATGAATGGTCTAAATACACCAATTAAAAGACAGAGACTATCAGAGCAGATTAAAAAAAAATACCAAGATCCAACTATATGGTTTGAATCAAAAAAATAAAATCCACTTAAAATATAAAGACACAGATATATTTGGTTTAAAAGTAAACATATAGAGAAAGATATACCATGCTAATACAAATTAAAACAAATCTAGAGTAGCTACATTAATTTCAGACAAAGCAGAAATCAGAACAAGAAAAACTGTCAGGGATAAAGAGGAGCATTACATGATGATGAAGAGGTCAATTCTACAAGAAGACGTTAACAATTTTTAATGTGTATGCACCTAACAACACATCATCAAAATACATGAGGCAACACTGAGAGAACTGCAAAGTGAAGCCAAACATCAGTAAGGATATAGTTAAACTGAACAGCATCATCAATCAACTATATATAACTGACATTTATAGAGTATGTCATCCAACAAGAGCAGAATACACATTCTTCTCAAGCTCACATAAAACATTCACCAAAACAGAGCACATTCTAGGCTATAAAACACACCTTAACAAGCCTAAAAGAACAGAAACCATACAAAATATGCTGTAGGACCACAATGGATTTAACTAGAAATAAATAACAGAAAATTGTGGTTAAATTTCAAAATATTTGCTGGAAAACTTAAATTTGGGGATTAAACAAAAGACTTCTAAATAACACATGGGTCAAAATGGAAATCTCAAGAGAAATTTTAAAATATTTTGAACTAAATGAAAATGAAAATACAATTATCAAAATTTGTGGAAAGCAGTGAATGAAGTGCTTGGAAGGAATTTTATAGAACTGAATACATATATTAGAAAAAAGGTAGATCTAAAATCAATAATCTATGCATCAACCTTAGGAAACTAGATAAAGTAGAGTAATATAAGCTTAAAACAATCATAAGAAAAGAAATAATAAAAATTAGGGCAGCAATCAATGAAACTGCAAACTGGAAATCAATAGAGAACGTTAGTGAAACTAAAGACTGGTTGTTTGAAAAGATCAATGAAACCGATAAAACTCTAGCCAAGATAACCAAGACAAAAAAACAGAAACTCAAATTACTAACATCAGAATTGGAAAAGAGGCCATCACCACTGACCCCATGGACATTAAAAGAATAAAGGAATATTATGAACTCTTTGCACATAAATTTGATAACTTAGATGAAATGGACCAATTCCTTGAAAGATACAATCTACTAAAACTCACATAAGGAGAAATAGATAATCTAAATATGTATATATGTGTGTTTATATATATGTATATGAAACTGAATCAATAATTAATAGCCTTTCAAAAAAGAAAGTACCATGCCCAGATGGTTTCAGTGGTGAATTCTAGAAAACATTTAGGGATGAAATGATACCAATTCTCTACAATCTCTTCCAAGAAATAGAAGCATAGGGGACACTTTTAACTTGTTATATGAGGTCAGCATTACTCTAACACCAAGACCAGAGAAAGACATTACAAGAAAGGAAAACAACAAACAATTATCTCTCTTGAACACTGATGCATAAATCACCAATAAAATATTAGCAAACTGAATCAAACAATGTATAAAAATAAGTATACACCACAACCAAATGAGATTTATTCCAGGTATGCAAGGCTGGCTCAACACTGAAAAATCATATAATCCATCACATCAACAGGCTAAAGAAGAAAAATCACATTATCATATCAATAGATGTGCATCTGACAAGATCCAACACCTGTTCATGATAAAAACTCTCAGAAAACTAGGAATAGAGGAGAACTTCCTCAACTTGATGAAGAATATGTACCAAAAGACCTACAGCTAACATCATACTTAATGGTGAGAAACTAGATGCCTTCCCCCTAAGACTGGGAACAAGGCAAGGATGTCCCCTTCTCCACTCCTATTTAACATCATACTGGAAGTCCTGCTAATGCAACAAGACAAGAAAAGGAAATTAAAAGTATATAGATTGGGAAGGAAGACATAAAATTGTCTTTATTCACAGATAACATGACTGTTATGTAGAAAATCCAAAGAAAAACTGTTATTAAAAAAAACGGGAGGGCTTCCCTGGTGGCGCAGTGGTTGAGAGTCCGCCTGCCGATGCAAGGGACATGGGTTCGTGCCCTGGTCCGGGAAGATCCCACATGCCGCGGAGCGGCTGGGCCCGTGAGCCATGGCCGACGAGCCTGTGCGTCCAGAGCCTGTGCTCCGCAATGGGAGAGGCCACAGCAGTGAGAGGCCTGCGTACCACAAAAAAAAAAAAAAAAAAAAAAAAAAAACTGGAATAAGTAATTATAAGAAGGTTGCAGGATCCCAGGTTAATATTTTAAAAAGTCAACTGCTTTCATATACACAATGTGTAAATGGAATTTGAAATTTAAAAAACAATACCACTTATATTGGCACCAATAAAAGAGAGAATTACTTAGGTATAAATCTAACAAAATATGTAAAGGATATATGAAAACTGCAAAACTCGAAAGAAATTAACAGAAGTCTAAATAAATGAAGAGATATTCCATATTCATGGAAGGAAAAATCAATATTGTTAAAATATTGATTCTTGCCAACCTGATCTATAGAATCAACACAATCTCAATCAAAATTCCAGAAAGTTATTTCGCGGATATTGACAAACTTATGGTAAAGTATATATGGAAAGACAAAAGACCCAGAGTAGCCAGCACAACACTGAATTAGAACAAAGTCAGAAAACTCACAGTATCTGACTTTGAGACTTACTATAAAACTATGGTAATCAAGTATGTGGTATCAGTGAAAGAGTAGACAAATAGATCAATGGAACAGAACAGAGAGCTCAGAAAAAGACCCAAAAATACATTCAACTAATCTTTGAAAAAGGCAATTCAATGGAGAAAGGACAGTCTTTCAACAAATGGTACTAGAACAACTAGACAGCCACGTGCAAAAAAGCAAACAAACAAAAACCATCTCAGTCCTGTCCTTGTTCCCCAGTATACAGACACCAAACACCACCACTTTCTTTGGGCAGTATGTGTCAGCTCTCCTGGCAGATGCCAATTTATCTTCCCTCTCCCCCATCCAGCCCATTTCATGCCCAACCCCTCCCGAGTCAGGTCAAAACTCTCAGAACTCATGACAACTTTTACTATCAATGTCAGGTCTTTTCCTCAATGTCAGGTCTTTCCACTTCAATTTTTTCCCTTGCTTTTGTCTACATAAATTGCTTCCTGGAGGAACTGTATCTATTTTTTGCTCCCTGGTTTCTCCCCAACACTATGCACAGGGTAGAAGCTAAGTAAATAGCTTACTTACAACTGGGTTGGCCAAAAGTGTCTTCGGTTTTTAAATAAAAATAAAAGACACATTTTTTCATTTTCACCAAGACCTTTATTGAACAACGTTTCACCCTTTTGTTCTAGTATCTTCTGCCATTTTTCAGGCAACTTCATAATTCCATCTTCCCAAAACTCTTTATCTTTTTTGAGCAAAGAACTGTTCCAGGTGCCTTTTACATTCTTCCAGGGAATTGAAATTTTTCCATTAGGAGAATTTTGTAAAGACCGAAATAAATGGAAACCTGAAGGTGCAATGTCTACTGAATACGGCAGATGAATCAGAACTTGCCAGCCAAGCTGTAACAGTTTTTGCCTGGTCATCAAAGAAACCATGCGGTCTTGCGTTATCCTGATGGAAGATTATATGTTTTCTGTTGACTAATTCTGGATGCTTTTCATCCAGTGCTGCTTTCAGTTGGTCTAACTGGGAGCAGTACTTGTTGGAATTAATCGTTTGGTTTTCCGGAAGGAGCTCGTAATAGAGGAGTCCCCTCCAATCCCACCATATACACAACATCACCTTCTTTGGATGAAGACTGGCCTTCGGTGTGGTTGGTGGTGGTTCACTTCGCTTGCCCCACGATCTCTTCTGTTCCACATTATTGTACAGTATCCACTTTTCATCGCCCGTCACAATATGTTTTAAAAACGGAACGTTTTCATTACGTTTAAGTAGAGAATCTCATACAGAAATATGGTCAAGAAGGTTATTTTCGCGTAACTTACGTGTAACCCAAACATCAAATCGACGAACGTAACCAAGCTGGTGCAAATGATTTTCAACACTTGATTTGGATATTTTGAGTATGTCGGCTGTCTCCCATGTGGTATAACGTTGATTGTTCTCAGTTAATGTCTCGATTTGATCGCTCTCAACTTCAGCTGGTCTACGTGACCATGGAGCAACGTCCAGCAAGAAATCTCCAGCATGAAAATTTGCAAACCACTTAGGATACGTTCAATCAGTCACAGCACCTTCTCCATACACTGCACAAATCCTCTTTTGCGTTTTGGTGGCATTTTTACCTTGCTTGAAATAATAAAGCATAACATGCCGAAAATGTTGTTTTTCTTCCGTCTTCAACATTAAAATGGCTACATAAAAATTCACCAATTGTGATGTCTTTTTTAAAATGCACGCCGATATGACAGCTGTCATATACAATCTAACAAAATTGTTTCGAATGAAGTTAAAGACAACTAAGTGCTACTAGAGCCATCTTACGGAAAAAACCAAACGAATCTTTTGGCCAACCCAATACTTCCTAAATGGGTGAGCTTTTCTACACATGTCATATGTCTCTTGATACATCAAAATATCAATGCATCAAATATCAACATCCAGAGTGATTATCTCCGGGTTCTGGGAAGGTTATAGGCGACTTTGACTTTTTTATTCCTTTTTTGCTCACCTGGATTTCCTAACATTTCAACAGTGAACATATATTCCTTTGGTTAATTAATAGAAGCAAAAAAAAAAAAAAAGCAAGAAAACACAACATAAGAAAGGTCGGGTTTATATAAAGGAAACACCAGGAGTGATGATTCACTTTAGGAGGTACTTTTTGCTTTGTAAAAAACTTTGTCATAAAAATCTTTTATGCAGGGAATAGTCCAAAAAAGGATTTGGCTAGCGGGAAACTTTTCAGGATGATGTGAAGTTCAGAAAGTCCTGTCTCCCCTGCGGGGAATGAAGAAGTTGTTCCTTCTTCCTTCCTTCCAGCCATGTGCTGTTTCCTTCTCTTCTCCTCAAAGGAGGTCACAGCACATCCCAATTCATCAGTTCTGAGCTCGGTGACCTCTGACCCCATCAGCCTCTGAGGTTTCTCCTTCAGAGGCGGATGTCTTGTGACTCCGGAAAAACAGACTGGATCCTCAGCTGCTATAACCAGGAAGAAACCTTTGACCGACTGGACGGAGACAGAACATCCTCAGCCTGACAGGCAAAAGGCCAGAGCAATTCTCTGGCCTCAGAGCAGAATCTAGGTACATAACACTCACCTACTTTGAGAGATGAGGAAACAGGCCAGAAAGGTGAAGTAACTTACCTATAGTCACCCAGCCATTGAAAAAAAGAAACAGGACTCAGGATTCCAACCTCAGTCTGACAGATAAATGAAGATTTATGTTCAAGGAACTTTTAAAAATGGCAAAAGAGGGGCTTCCCTGGTGGCGCAGTGGTTGAGAGTCCGCCTGCCAATGCAGGGGACACGGGTTCAAGCCCTGGTCACAGAAGATCCCACATGCTGCGGAGCAACTAGGCCCATGCGCCACAACTACTGAGCCTGTGCTCTGGAGCCCACGAGCCACAGCTACTGAGCCCACGTGCCACAACTACTGAAGCCCGCACGCCTAGAGCCCGTGCTCCACAACAAGAGAGGCTACCACAGTGGGAAGCCTGCGCGCCGCAACAAAGAGTGGCCCCTGCTTGCCACAACTAGAGAAAAGCCCACACGCAGTAGCGAGGACCCAATGCAGCCAAAAATAGATAAATAAATAAATAAATTTATTTAAATCTAAAAATGGCAAAAGAACTAAGTGCCTGATCTGTGCTGGGTTCTGAGCCAGGACCACCAAAAGGAGAGCCACTGGCCCTGCCCCAGTGGAGCTCACAGGCAAGCAAGGGAAACCCATCACATAACTCCTAATAACCACAGAACTGCTCGTAACCATACAACTGACTTCCGCCTGTGAAATGGGCTACCCAGGAAGAGCTCATGCCCTCAACCACGTGAATGGAAACACAGCTAAGCAAAACTACAACCAGCCACACGGCAAACTGCAGAAACTCACCACAAAATCCTATTTGTACTACTACGAACTGTCATTGTGGCTCCTCTCATGTGCACTTCACATCCAGTGCTTCACTTAGTCCTCACTACCACCCTATGACGTGAGCTCATTTATCCCCATTTTACAGGTAAGTAAACCGAAACTCTGAAAATAAGTGAGAAATAAAGATCTCCTTCTCTCGTCTTAGAGTACCCTCTCCTAGCACTGCAGAGAACGGCCCCTGGCACGGGATGCACCCTGCAGAACGGCCCCCACGCCTTGCCACACACACACACACACACACACATCACAGCTGAGGGGGTCACCTAGCCTCCAAGGAGCTCCACACTAACGGCTTCTCTTGAGGCAAAGTTCTCAGAGACCAGGTGACTTCTGCATCACCATGGCAACTGGCTGAGTGAGGCCTGTCAGGAACGCGGGGGTACAAAGGCCTGAGGGTACCAGAAGGCTTGTTACCCTTGACAGGTGGTCTTCCAACACCTGCTGGGGTCTCTCCATGTCCTTGCCCCAGTAGGCATCATATAAGTGCTTGATAGATACAGATTCGAGGAAGCTGACACTGCCCTCTCCCTCCCAGGTGACCTGCTCCAAGCAAGTCCAACTCTCCCTCCTGCTCCCCCCATGTCTCCTTCACCCACATAAACCTCTGCTGTGTTACCCCAACCCAGGAGAGCCCTGAGGTGTCGGCAGTTAGTAGTGTCCAGGTATCCCCTGCAGCTCCACCTGGGTATTGTGACATTTTTTAATTTGTCACGATTTCCAGACCCCTTAGCACTACGGAGAGGCAGCCACTTCCTTTTCCTGGGCCTCAGTTTCTCCGTCTGCAAACTGAGACAACCATCCTCGCCTGGCCTGCTTCCCAGAACCACCCTGCAGAATCAGTGAGAAGACAGACGCTGAGGCACTCTGCAAACCTGAACTGCTGAGTCAAGGCGGGAGTGGAGAAGGTTCCCCCTGTGAAGGAGCCAGCGCCATTCTCAGGGGTCACCGGCAACGGCAACGCAGAAGCCAGCCGGGCCTCCCCTGACTCTGAAAAGGCTACCACTTGCCAAGGATGCTCCCGGCATAGAAGTCTGCCAGAATGGTCGGCAAGAAAGCCCGGCAGCCAGTTTTCCTCTTCGGGAGCGCGTGCACAATCACACACACACAATCCAACCCATAAATAAAAGTCTGATTATCACAAGCTTTTCCAAAGCCAATGTGACTGAGTTTTAATCTTTTATGAAGAAAAACTCACAGAATACTCAAGCGAGGCCTGTGCGCCTCAGGAGACCAGAAGTGGCTCTCGGCAGCCCCCAGCTACAGACACACCAGTGAGGGTCCCGGGACCTCTGCCGTCAACCGCTGCAGCATCCCGCCCGCCACAGCTGGTGTTCAACCAAGAACTCAGCAGCGAGCGGGTGCGGCTCTGCCAGCCCCAGCTAACTCTCCAGCCAGCCCGCTCCTCTTGGCTGCTGTCCCCGCCTTTGGCTCTTTCTACTCTACAAGATGTTTCTACAAGATCAGGGATGCCCTGGGATCCTTTTCAGACTGCACGGCACTGGGAACAGGCTGAAAAGGATAAGACGGGACTGTCAAAGCCCCCAAGGCACACAGGAGAGGAAACAGAAAAGACCCCTCCCTTTCTAAATCATTAATTCAGGCTCGCCAGGAGGAGGCTACTCAAAGTATGAATTGTAGCCTCTGGCCTACGGAATCTTTCTTTCCAGGATTCATCTACTCATCCATTCATCCAAAAATTATTTGATGTGGCCCTACTATGTGCCAGATGCTGTGAGTACTAGGAATGCAGCGAAATGAGGGCTACAGACAGAAAGCTTTGCCCTCCTTCACAGAGTAAGGGTTGTTTCCAGGGCTGGGGCGGGGACAGCACAGGATGAGCCTGGAATACCTTGCAGAGTGTGAGGACATGCTCAAAGAATAATGGACACTTGTCCAAAGGACAGAGAGCCTGCATGAAGGGGCTGCCACTGGCCAAATCTGAAACAATTGGAGCAACAGAATGAGAGTAACGGATTACAGCCCATAAAACAAACAGCCAGGAGTTAAACTGGTATAAATAAATAAGTGAATAAATGGGGGAGAAAGGAGAGCTCTTTCTACAGCAGAATTCCAATTAACAAAAGCAGAAGGAATGACAGAAATAGGAAATCACTATTTGGCAAACCCCACAGCAATAACGGTTGCAGGCAGGAATCACCAAAGGATGCTAAAATTCGCAGGCGAAAAGTATGATGAGAATCAAGATATTTGCATAGGCGCAAAGTACCTCCCATAAGATACTTATTAATACAATAGGTAAGAGAGTAACTTGGGAAACCAGGCAGACACCACCTAACTGGAACCACGTGTTCAAAGTTCACATCCCCAGTGATAAATCATATCAACATCCTGCACCTCCTGCTGTGATGCACTGAGGAGGGGGCACCACTCCTTCTGGGCATACTACTGCCAGAAACACATAACCTGAATCAGCGATCTAGCAAACATCTGGCAAACCTACGAGGAGCATTCCACAAAATAACTAGTCAGGACTCTTTAAAGGGGTCAAGGGCATAGAATTCAAAGCAAGGCCAACGACCTGTCCCAGACTGGTGAAAATTGAGGAGACGTGACAACTAAATGCAACGGGGGATCCTGGATTGGATCCTGGACCATTAGTGGGACCACTGGTGAAATCTGAATAAGGTCTGTGGGTTAGTTAGTTCATAGGACTGGATTACTATTACCTTCCTGTGCTAATATGAATTTCATAATATAACTGGAGCATTATACTATGGTTATATAAGGTGCTAACATTTGAGGAAGCTGGCTAAAGGACACATGGAAACTCTCTGCATTATTTTGCATAATTTTATGTCTAAAATGCTTTCAAAATGAGAAGGGTTTTTTAAGCCCTGCCCTCATAAAGTTTACATTCTTGGGAAAGAGAAGGAGGGAGACAGGAAGTATGACTTCTTTCTAGAGGTAAAATATATACTGTTCGATGGTAATAATATCAATACTATGGAGAAAAATGGAGCATAAAAGGAGGATGGATGGCAGGAGGGTATAACTTTAAATATCACGGTCAGAGAAGGCTTGCTGAGAAGAATTATATCAAAATGAGAGAATGAGCCAAGAAAGTAACTGGAGAATGCATTCTGCGCAGAGGAACAGCAAGTGCAAAGGCCCTGTGGTTGCAGTGCCTAGTGTGAGAGGAAAAACACGGCCGAGTGAGCCAGGGCAATCTCTCAGCTCCATCCCTGCTTCCAGGGGAACTGGCCACTCCATTCCACCCTCTCCACACGTCCCAGTCCCTCCTGAACAAGCTGCCGGATCAGCAACCTACAGGCAGGGCAAGGTTAAGTCTTAAAGCCAGTACATAAACCTGGAATCTTACCGTTTAAACTTCCAATCAACTACTCCTCAGGAAGGCATCACACTGAAGACTGTTTTCCCATTTTTCCAGAAATCCAATGGCCAATTTGCCCTCCAGAGTTGGAAAAGAGCAACGCTTTTCTGGTTGAGCACCAGATGAAGATGTTGGCTTGCATTAAAGGACCATGTTGTATGACACACATCTTGCAACACAACAATCACAGTCAGCGGGGCAAGATACTCTCACTCTGAGAGGGACTAAGAGAACAGCAGTTCTCAACACCTAGTTATCTGACCCTGGGACACCAGCCACCTGCACAACTCGTATTCTCAAGTTAAGTGCATTTCTGCTGAGATGTCATGACACCTGCTCATCAAATCATGTCCCTGCATCAAAACCTTCCCATGGGACAGTTTTCAGGCTAGACTGGTACCCTTTACATCTACAACTAAACAACACTGGGCATTTCTTAATTGCAGGAGAACTGCAAACTGAATTCGGTGTTCATTTTTTCTTCTATAAATTTTCTACTGGGACCTGTTACCTCCTATCTGCAACGGAGCTCATCACTGGCACCATGAAGAAACAAACAGCAAACTAACACTGGCAGAAAGACACGGAGTCAACGAGTTCCGCCTACACTGTCAGCTTGCTTCGTTTTCTGGGCCTGCGCTCATGGCTGTGATTTTTTGATTGCAGCCATATAACGTGGTCATGTTTTCCGCTAGTAAAACTGTCCTTCGGTCATACAATGGAATCAAATGGATCAACATCTCACGGTGCTGCAACAACAAAAAAATCTTTCTGGTGTCCTGGTGCTTCCCCCCAACACCATAATACACACACACACACACACACACACACACACGTGCGCACGCGCGCGCGCGCGCACACACACACACACACACACACACCCTGAGAATGGTCCATCTTCACTGGTTCAAGGGGATGATAATATCTTTTCATAGGGTTGCCGTAAAGATAAATGTGATAAATACCGACCAGGTACCTTCATTCACTCACTCACCTAACATTTAGTAAGCATTTACTATGCCAGGTCCTTGCTGGCAACTGAGGACACAGTGATGAATAAGGCAGACATAGACTGTGCCCTCATGGGCCTTAAGGCTGGTTATATATATTTCCTTAGCTAGCAAAATTCTTCAGCTGGTTTTCAGGGGCCTCCAGCAGATAGCTGGTATCTATCTGTCCATCTACCTCTCTCTTTCTCTTCCTCCCCCTCCAACCCCACACCCTTATCACTACCCAAACACTCTCTGTTCAAGCAGACCACCTGCTATTTTCAGTCTCCCTCAAAAGATATTTTTAAGCATTTTCAAATACCATTTGCATATAAAGCCTCTGCTAATTATCATCTTTCCACCTCTTCATTAGAGCCTGGGATGGTCTCTCCTTTCCCCTCTGCCCATCTCAACGTTAACCACACCACAAGGTCACACACCTCCTCCGGTAGGTGTCCATGACCCCCTGCCAACCAGCCCCCCTCCCCTCCCCCCAACACACCTCACATCCCCGAAGCTCAAAGGGAGCCCACAGCCTAACTTCTCAGGAGTTCACATCACCCTTCATCTCATCTCTCTACAAAGGCAGGGCAAGGGCAAGGACCTTTTCCACCGTTTGAGAATCCTCTGCCCCAATTCAGGGCACACAGGACACAAGCTCTGGGTGACACCTGGCTGGCAGCCGCACAGCAGCTCCAATGAACTCTGCCATAGCCAGCAGGCTCTGGAGAGGCAGGGAGATTTTTCTCAACCCTGAATTCCAGCACCCTGCACAGAGCCTGATGCCTAGTAGATGCTCAATAAAAAATGCTTGGTTGTTCTTGACACTGTTTATCTTTGAAAGTTTTGCTGAACAAGGCAGAGGACTTCCTGTACTGTTAGTGGAGAGGAAATCAGCAATTATATGCTAATTATGCTCTTAAAATACTGGGGAGAATTGTTAGAAAGGCAGGGGTGTAAATTTCAAGGGGGTCAGGGCAGTGCAGGTCATTCCCACAAGTAAGCCAGGCTGGGGTCCAGAGCTGGGAAGGTAAGGAAGCCACTCCCATCTGTTCCTGTTGACCGCTGGCCAGCAGGAGCTCCTGTCCACTGCTGCCTGGGCATCCAGGTTGTCAAAACAAGTGGGAAACCTGAATTTTTAAAGATGAGCAACTAAATCTACTAGTATGGGCAGACAGTGTTTAATCTCTGGTTTAACCTCTGTTCAAATACTCCTTCCCTCCTCCACCCAACTCCCATCTTGTTTACCGCAGTTTTGAACAGAAAAGGTGTTTTTATAATTAGCATAGTGTTTATGTTCCAACGGGAGCTTTCAAAAGGCTTAAAAATAGGCTGATTCCTTACACACCTTAACAGTTCTTCCCCTGAAGATCTTGTTTACACTAGCATTTTCCTTAGCAAGCCTTCTTTGGGGAAGTTCAGCTGCAGTTCACGAATTCTTAAACAGGCAGCTCTGGATTACTGGGACTTCGTGGTACACATATAGGCAACTTCCAAGCCCCACCAATGGGTTCCTCTGCCTTGTGGTGTGAAGTGGGAAGGAGGGTTTCCCCGAAACACCAAATTCTATAGCTAATGCTCACAAAGGGAACCCTGAATAGAGTATATTCCAGATCTTGAGGGCCTGGCTACTCGAGGGCTCTAGGAAATAAGAGAAGCTCCTGGAACCTGGCAGGACTCTGGGATCCTAGAATAAACATGGACTTCAGTTTAAGAAAACCCAACTGAAGGGAGTTAGTCACCACCTTGCTAAAGGCTGGTTTATCCAATTTTCAGAAAGGATGTTCTCATGACAAAAAGAACCACCTCAAAAAGCCACTCTCGGGCTTCCCTGGTGGCGCAGTGGTTGACAGTCCGCCTGCCGATGCAGGGGACGCGGGTTCGTGCCCCGGTCTGGGAAGATCCCACGTGCCGCGGAGCGGCTGGGCCCGTGAGCCATGGCCGCTGAGCCTGCGCGTCCGGAGCCTGTGCTCCACGATGGGAGAGGCCACAACAGTGAGAGGCCCACGTACCACAAAAAAAAAAAAAAAAAAAAGCCACTCTCTCTAGGGTAGTATTTAAGTCTTCATGTCTATTCAGGTCATTAAACAAAAGGTGTGCTTGGAGAGGGAAAGAGTGGCCTGGTTGAGGGAGGCTGGGTAAACAAAATTAATCTCCTTTCTTTACTGCAGGACTTTTCAGAGACTTTAAAGGTCCAATGGTTGCTTTGTATCTCTAAGATTGCATATGCTCCATTCGCAAGTGTATCTGGCCCTGAACTCATCCTCCTCCTTATTCCTCCTCTCCCTATGGGCCACCCATGCAGCATACTGCCTGAGTCGCCTTTCAGAGATGTTAGGGGAACAAACCTAAACTTCTAGGATTCGGAGAGGAAGGGACTTGCCAAAGATCCACAAGGTTAATTTAAGACAGAGGCTTCCCTCGAACCCAGGACCACAGCCACCCTCAAGACCAGCACTGCCTAGCCTACTGGTTTGGCTGAACAAGATCTGATCTGACAGAAGACAAGACAGTAACCCCAGAGCCCATGCACCAGGGAGCAATTCTTGCTGAATTCCCAGCCTGCTCATAGCACAAATTGCCGAAAAAGTATCAACCAACAGGTAGGACCAGAGCTGCAGGATCTTGTTTCTAAGAGGTCTATCTGAGCCGTCAGCCAACCATGACTTACATACCTCTAGGGACTGGGATGTCACTCCCTCTCCTCGGTTCCTCACATCTGGATACTAACTAGAGAAAAAGAACATTTCGGTGTTTTCTTTCCCGTGAATGCAATGTTGCACGTTGTAGGGTTTGGCCAGGGGATGCAGCTGTATTTTAAATTCGTCTGCAGAGGAAAGCAGTCAGCCACGGGGACTTTGAGGCACGGCAGCCCTGAATTCAAATCTCAACTCCACCAGGTACTCGTGGGTAGGTCGCTCGGAGTCCTGTGAGCCTCCATTTCCTCACCTGTAAGAGCCTGCGGAGGGGGTGCTGAATGAGAACCTGCGAGCAGCCCCTGACTGGCACAAGGGTTAGGGGTTAGGTGAAGTCCACTCTCTCACTCTCTCTCCAGAGCCTGCACCTCCCCTTTGGGTCACTGTCCCCACAGCCTCCCCTAGAAACTGCCCAGATGAGCCTGATGAGAAGGAAGGGCAGAGATGGGGCAGCGCATCTGTAGCAACAGCTGCCTCTGACCAAAGGGACTGGAAAATCCTCATAACTCTGGTGCCGACAGGGGGTTCAACAGCCAGTCCATCACTCAACTGTGCAGATAGGAAACCAAAGCTCAGGGGGGTGGGACCGGCCTCAGCACACACAGTAGGTTGGCAGGGGTACCAGACAGGGCGTCCGCACCCACAGCAGGAAGGAAGCTACAGCATCCCCAAACCCTCATCACGTCCCACTGATTTTTTAATCGACTTTAATAATTTACTGACACCAGTGGAGCTTATGAAGTAGTTTAATTGAATTAATTAGGCAGTCATGACTTACTCCTGAGTTCCCCCTTTGGCTCCGGGGAGGCTGTACCAGCCGCCTGTTTAACCCCTCGCATCCTAGAGGGGCTGTCACTCACTCTCGTTTAAAATGTATCACCACAGTCTCCGCCGGTTTCTTTCCTAAACTAGTTCTTACCCTGGTCCCACCTGTATCCCAACACTAAGCTCACATCCGCACCCAGCATCTGCCTGCCCTGAGTGGCTGAAACACTTCGATGGAGGAGATCCCCTCATGTGGATGAATGCTGCGTTCTCCTGCAGGTTCCCCAGGCAGCAGGGGCAGCAAAGCATGGGGATCCGTGACCCAGCGTGGAAACCACCAACTGGCCGGGCCCAGGCAATGGTCACCCATCACCCACTCTTCCCAACTCGTAGGCCTCAACTTCCCTCACCACCCAGGGGAGGCTGGTTGATGCTACTTGGAGTGTGGTCCACATCCAAGCACCATCAGCACCACCTGGAAGCTTGTTAGGACGCAAGACTCTCGGGCACCACCCTCACCCACTGAATCAGAACCTCTGGGGGTGAGGCCCAGGGAGCTGCATTTGAACAAGCCCCCCTGGTGATGCTCACACACACTAAAGATGGAGAAGTGGTCTGGGCAATCACTAAGACTCCTTCTAGATGACAAAGTCTGGGAAACAATCCAAAACACGAAAACCAATTCACTTATAAGATATTCTTCACAGCATTATTTACAATAGGGGAAGACCGGAAATAGCAAAATATCCCCCAAACAGGGCACTGCTGGGTAAACTAGGATACGGCCACTTCATGGAACACCCTACAGCCAAAACCGCAGGATTTACAATAAAGCTGGGAAAGGCTAATCTTATAAGCTGAGCTTTTTCCTTCTAAGCAGGAGAGAAATTGTATCTATTGCACCCATTGGTTAAAAAAGAAAACAAAGAAACAGAAGGTCAAAACGTCAAAGGTGTAAGCATCCGGTAGGGACCTAGAGGTGATTTTCTTTCTTCCTCAGACTTTTCTGTGTTTTCCAATTTTTTCAACTAAGAACATTTGCTACTTTTTATAATGAAGTAAAACAAACTTTGTTTTAAACAAAACAGAAAGATTCTGGGAGAAGATGCTGCTTAGAAAGCAGGAAGTTCTGCACTAATTTGGAATTCACTCAGCATCGGGCTTCCTATCTCTCCCACTGGACCGTGAGCTCCCTGGTGGCTGGGATAGGAGGGAGGGAGGGAGCGAGGGAGGGACGGACGGACGGATGGAGAAAAGTGATTTCAGATGAACAGCCCTATGAAACTGACTTTTCCCTTGACGCATAATCGGATGAGTTATTTAAGTAAAAACGTAATGGCGAGAGAGGAAACAGCCCTGAAGGTCCAGACTCGAGAGAAAGGAAAATTCATCCAGTGTCCACGAAGATGTCCTGTCCAGCACCTCACGCACTCATGCTTTCTCCTGGACACACCTGGCTGGCAGACACACGCTCATTAGGCGAGTAATAAGTCACTGTTTCCAGGAACTTCCAAGCTCGACGGCAAGTCCTCCCAGCTGGCTCACGGTAAGTGGACGCGGCAGGAATCAATAATTACAAAGTGCAGAGCAGGAGCCAGGTGAGCAAATACCAGGCGTGGATTAGAAGCCGGCCGGGCAGCATGCTCCCCCACTTAGAGGCCAGGACGGGGACTCACCTCGCACCAACTCTCTCTCTGTGGTCTGGGAAGCCATCGCACCAACTGCCCTGGCAGCAGCGACAGCATGCCCCTGGCGCGGAGGTGAGAAACCATGGGTGTGTCCAGGAGAGCCGTCTAATGTGGCAGGGACAAGGGGCAGCATGGAGGGTCATAAGGATAGGCTGGGCCATAAGTACCAGGGGCGGGGAAAGGGGTGCATCCCTCTTCCAAGCACCACCGACTAGGAGAGGCTGGATGAGGAGGGGTAGAAAAGGAACCTTCCCACTGTGCTGAACTGCTGCTCATTTCTGAGCAAGCCCAGGCTTTGGGGCCAGGAAGCCCCAGGGAGGAAAGCACGTCACCGTCCTCATTCTCCTCTCCCCCAACCAGAGCGGGCAAGCACACAGCACCATGAGGCACTGTGGGGTGGCCAAATGTTCTGAAACCTCAGGAGAAAAACCTCAATCAGCAGCCGACTAGGGGACCAGGAGTGGAGTGGTCATCCTGAACCACCCGACCCTTCCCTTCCTCCGCAGATTTTCTCCTGTGGTTTAACAGTGCCCCTCCTGGAACCAGGGGGACAGGGACATACAGAGTCTCTGGCCCTTGAACTCCAAGCAAGAGCCAACAAGCTCTCTACATCCCAGAAGAACCTGGGCTGCAAGCAATCCCTGCCCAGGACGAGCCTTAGTCTCCCTCTAGCATCACACGATAGCGATACGTGCAAGGACCATCACGTCCAAATGAGGCATCTCAGGCTCAATGAGGGAGAGTGTCCTTGCTCGGCTCACACAGCAGTGGAGGGGCAAAAGCTGCACCTCAAACCCCAGACTCCTACCCCACCTCAGCAATGGCGTGGGCACTACAGGATCCACTGGCTTAGGGGATAAATGGTGATCAACCCAGGGGCTTGCTGGGTACCGTGAAGTCTTATGGAATTGGACCAGAAAGAACCCAAACACAGTAATGAGCTCCCTGTCCCTACAGGGGTTCAAGCAGAGGCTGGGGAGATGATCTCTTCGTAGGAATGATGCTTTAGAGACTGAAGGACAAGACCTGGGTTTTTGGGGGGGGAAGGAGGAGAATGACTTTGACATTCCATCCTTATTGTGATATGTTATGGTTCTTCCACAGTGAGGTAGACCGGTGTCTACCGGTACAAGTGATGAGTCTGTGCCATGGTCCTCCAACTGGGTTCCTCTCCTCCAGCCTGCTTCAGGGGCCAACCAGGAGGTGGTCAGGCCAGGACCTGTCTCGTCAGGGCCGACTTCCCCACCAGGCAAAGGAGTCACAGTGCTTGGGCCCACAAAAGTGCTTTAATTTCTTTAAAATCAAAATAAAGAAACTGAATTTTTAGGTCAGAGAAAATATTTACCAGATAATATTAATACACTCATCTTTATAGCAATGCAGTCATAAAATGTAATTTTTAATATTTTTATGAAGGAAGGAGCCCACAAAGGCAAGAGTATCTGGGGCCCACGAAAGTCATAACATGGCCCTCCCTCCCCAATTAAAAAAAATTGCTTTTACCTATTTAATAGATTGAGCTCCTCTGTAAGACTTCCTTTGTGAAAGGGTTCTTTGGCTAAAGAGATTTTTGAAAGCTTGAAGTAAGTAAATGTAATATTTTACTCAACCAAGTGTTAGGGTCTTAACTTATGAACCAATGAAATGTGGTGTCGTATTAATCACTGAGCTTTCCCAAGCCAAAGGCTCCAGCACGTCTGTGACTCCCAGTTCTTGTGACCAATCCTGATGTGCCACTGGCTTTAGGCGTCAGCGTTTCTTACTAAGAATGTAGACTCACTGTGCGCTATCCGCTCTTTTCATGTCATTTCCAATGGATGTCTTGAGACTCAGAAAGTACTAGATGGAAAACAATAATGCTGATCTCTTCTAAAATGGATTCCTCACTTCAGACTCACTCCCAAGCCCCAACAGTGATACCTCCTTACTCTGAAAGGAGCAGTTCAGATCTGAACAAGGGCAATCCCTCAAATTGGATAAACGAGGTGAATAGTTCCATCAGGAGGAAGGAGAATCCAAGAAAAACCTAAGGCAGGGGAAACTCGGCCAATTCAAAGACAGTCATCTACCAGAGGACCTCAACCCGCAGTGTGTGACGGCACTGCCTGGGTGGGGAGTTGGTTAAAATCTCTGATTCTTCACCGCCCCTGCCCCCCGAGATTCAGAAACAGCAGGGGGAAGCTGAATTCGCCAGCTGCTTTGGCAAAGGAGGTCTCAGACCATCCTTGGAAAAGTGCTCATTTACTAATGATGAAAGAGAGAGTTTGGGGGAGTCCCCAGCCTGTTGGGCCCTTGTTTCCTGGTGCCAATTACGGGGTAAGGCTCTCTCGACATGCAACCTCCCCCCCACACACACACACAATTCCTCTGCTCTCCCAGCTTTACCTTCCCCAGGAGCACCTCACCCCCACCCTGGGGCTGAAGAACAGGGGCTCCAGCACTGAAAAGTCGAGGCCTGACATCTCCCCGCATCTGTTCAATGTCTGGGCAAGAGCTGACTCCGCCAAGAGAGAGTGATAGCCAGGAAGCCTCACTTGTCCCAGGTGGTGAGAGAGAACAACTGACAGTTAGAACCTGGGAGGGGGGAACGCTATTGTCAAACCAAGGCCAGACAAGAGATGTTGCTCAGCAGGTGGCAAGTAGACCAAGGGAGCACCATGGATGACGGAGCTTCAAGGGCCAGAGGGATGCGGTTCACACTTTTGTTTCTGCCTATTTGGCATTCTTTCTTCCAATAAAGAACCATCTTGTCCTTTCAGCAACCCACAATCCCAGTCCCCAACTCCAAGAGGACCAAATGACCCACGTCCATCCAATCAGAACAGCACACCCTCCTGCACTGTGATTGGCTCACGGATAAGCCTGTGACCCAAGCTGGGCCAATAGGAGCCTTTCTTGGGACTTTGGTTGAAACCCTTGGGAAACAGGTTCTCTCTTTCCACCGGGACTACTCCACTGGGGTGAGAAATAAGCCTGGAGACACTACAGCCATTTCTGCCACCACTTGGGGAAGGCCTGCATAAAGAATAAGTCAACGATAGGAAACAAGAGCTGAATGGAAAGCAACACATTTCTGATAACCCCACCTAAGCTACCTGAGTCCAGCCCTGACGTACCTCCGTAGGTACGTCAACAAATGTCGCTTTTCGCATAAGCAAGTTTTAGATGAATTTCTATCACTTGCAGCCTAAAGGGTCTTGACTAAAATGGATAGTCTGTTGTATGAGCCAGCAGATTAGGTTTAAAGGCAGAAAGAATCCTCGCTTTCCTGGAAATTAGCTGTGTGACCTTGGACAAGCCATGACACCTCTCTCAGTTTCCATTTCATCCCAAGCTCCCAAGGTTGTGATGGAGATTTAAATTATATCACAATGACTACATGAAGCAATTGGGACATTATTTAGCATTTGCAGGTGCTCAACAGATGTCAGGAAAGAAAGTAGCAGCCTAAAAGAAGATCCCCCAAGGCATCCCCATTTGTTAAGGAAATTATATTAGTCCTACAATGCCCAGCTGAAGGACAGCATGGCAGAGCAAAATGGCCACCAGGGACTCAAGTCGAAAGAGAAACAGCTAAGAGAAGCCCTTTATTTATTTTTTTAATTTATTTATTTTTTTGAGATGAAAAACAAGTTGTTTTAATGTTTTGGGGGCTCTCAATATCAACGGTCCTGATATAATCATGAGGTCATTGTGAAGTTCAAATGAGTTAATACACACAAAGCACATACAACAGTATGTGACATATAATAAATGCTCCATACATTCTGGTTATTACTATCACCATTAGTTCCAGATAGAAGTAGTGCTTATTACATGGAAAAGAGGGGCAGAAAAAAATCCACTGAGATATGCAACTACCTATTTTTTCTTTCATTTTTCTATCCTTTCTACATTTATATACTCCTTGGACGCCACTTTAATTATTGCAGTGAAAGTATTATTTTATTTATTTATTTTTTAAAACATCTTTATTGGAGTATAATTGCTTTACAATGGTGTGTTAGTTTCTGCTGTATAACCAAGTGAATCAGCTATACGTATACATATATCCCCATATCCCCTCCCTCTTGCGTCTCCCTCCCACCTTCCGTATCCCACCCCTCTAGGTGGTCACAAAGCACCGAGCTGATCTCCCTGTGTGATGCAGCTGCTTCCCACTAGCTATCTACTTTACATTTGGTAGTGTATGTATGTCAATGCTACTCTCTCACTGCGTCCCAGCTTACCCTTCCCCCTCCCCGTGTCCTCAAGTCCATTCTCTACGTCTGCGTCTTTATTCTTGTCCTGCCCCTAGGTTCTTCAGATTTTTTTTTTTTTTTTTAGATTCCACATATATGTGTTATCATACGGTATTTGTTTTTCTCTTTCTGACTTACTTCACTCTGTATGACAGACTCTAGGTCCATCTACCTCGCTACAAATAACTCAATTTTGTTTCTTTTTATGGCTGAGTAATATTCCATTGTATATATGCACCACATCGAGAAGCCCCTTCTTAAGAACTGTAAACCCTGGCATGTTCCCAGCACTTTACAGAGCTCAAAGCAGTTTCATATCATCATCTGTCCCCACAACCTCTGCTATTAGAATGAGACTCTCAAAGTATAAAGTGGCACAGCCTTTACAAGGGCTAATTTGGTAATATTGTTAAAATGCACAGTCTCTGAGCCCCCGATGCCTCTTCCAGGAGTACCCTCATAAATATAAAATAATATTGACATGAGAAGCGCTGGTGGCTTCTAGTCACGAGGAGTAAGAGGGACCAGATTCACTACCCACCTTAAACAACTAAGAAACCGGACAAAACATTTGAAACAATTATTTCTAGACACTGGGCAACAGGCTTACAGAGCAGCAACCCGTAAGAGAGGAAAAGCAAACATGCTGGTCCTACAATTGTCCCAGCTAACTGCTTGGAGAATTTCTAAGCTGCAGTGCAGGGAGGAAGAGCGCAAGCAGAGTTCAAGAGTCCCCCCCGCACCCCGCCACCAAGTTGAGCAGACAGTTTAAAATGGGGGAGGGCCAAGGAAGCTAGAGAGGGTAGAGAGTCAGAGCAGATAGAGGTGCCCAATGAGCTCCGATTCTCCAGCTGTTTTAGTGCTGATCAGCACATGCATATAAGGAAACTGCATAAGCCTGGAACAAGAACCAGAGAGAACCTAGCAGAACAATTCTCAGAGCTCACACAGGGCTAAGAATAGTTCATATTCCCACCAGCCAAAGTGGGCAAATCTCCTAGTATACAAAGGCATCAGGGAGGGTACTCAGAAAGGTATGGCCTCAATAGTGGGGAAAAATTAGCACTAGACCAGGAATCAGAACACCTTTTCTATGAAGGTCCAGAAAGTCAATATTTCAGGCTTTGTGGGCCATCGCAGAATGAAAGCAACCACAGACAATACATAAACCAATGAGCACAGTTGTGTTCCAATGAAATTTTATTTACAAAAACAGGCCAGATTTGCCCCATGGACTATACAGTCTGCCAAACTCTGCTCTAGAGACAGCTCTGGTCCCACACAACAATTTAACTGCTGTGGTAGGCAGAATAGTGGCCTCCCAAAGATGTCCACATCCTAACCCCCAGAACCTGTGAATTTCTGAGGATACATGCAAAGGAAATTAAGCTTGCTAATCAGATGAACATGAGATGGAGAGATTATCCTGGATGGATATCTAGATGGATAATCCTGGATGGATTATCTGTGTGGGCCCAATGAAGAGTCCTTCTAAACAGAAAAGGGAAGCAGAAGAGATGGCAGCATAAGAAGGACTCTGTCCAACATTTCCGGCTTTGAAGATGGAGAAATGGAGCCACAGGCCAAGAAACGCAGGTAGCCTCTAGAAGATGGAAAAGGAAACAGTTTCACTCTTAGAGCTTCCAGAAGGAACACAGCCCTGCCAACGCCTTGATTTTAGCCCAGTGAAAGCCATCTTGGACTTCTGATCCCTAGAACTATAAGATAGTAAGTCTCTGTGGCTTTCAGCCACTAAAATTGTGATAATTTGTTACAGCAGCAATAGTAAACTAATACAGAAACAATAACAGAATAAAGTACAAAATATTTAAAGGAATGCTAACACATCCAGCACTTAACAATGTAAAAGTCACAATATCTGTCAATCAAAAATTACTAGGCATGAAAGAAGCAGAAAAATCAATTAATAGGAAGAGACCCAGAAATAACAGAGATACAGACTTTAAGGACATTAAGGCGGCTATCATAAACGTACTCCATAAATTCAAGAAGGTAGGGAAAAACATGAGCATGTTAGAGAGACAAGGGCAATATTTTAAAAGAAGCAAATCAAACTTCTAGAGACGAAGAATACAGCGCCTGGCATGAAGAACAGATTAGATACTAAAGAAGAAAAAGCCTGACAAACTTGAAGACACAACCATAGAAACTAATACTAATAAAACACAGAGAGAAAAAAGATAGACAGAAATAAACAGGGCATCCACATGCTGTGGGACTTCGAAAGGCCTAATACATATGCAATTGAAGTCCCTAAAAAAGTGAGGGGCAGGAGTGAGGAGAGAAAAAATATCTTTAGAAATAATGGCCCAAAGTTTCCAATTTGATACAGACTACTATAAACCTACAGAACTCAGAAATTCAGAAGAAGAAACAAAGGAAACTGCGCTCAGGTCTATCACAATCAAAGTGCCTAAAACCAAAGATAAAGAGAACTTCTAAAAAGTAGTCAGAAAATTTTAAAGATATAACATACAGAGGAACGAAGATAAGAATTACAGCCAACCTCTCGGCAGAAACGATTAAAACAGAAGGCAGTAGAACAACATCTTTAAGGTACTGAAAAAAGAAAAGAAAAGAAAAGAAAAGTCTGTCAACTGGAATTCAATACCTAGCAAAAGTAGCTTTCAAAAATAAAGATGTACAAAAGCTAAAGGAATTCATCACCAGCAGACTAACGCCAAAAGAAGCGCTGGTTCTGTCATTATATAGCCAGAAAACTGGCTATACCCCAAATGCCCATCAGAAGGGGACTAGTTACATAAACTATGGCAGAGCCTTAAAATGAAATACGGAGCACTGATAAAAACTGAAGCAGATCTGCTGGGGCCAACACGGAATGGCCTTACGACATCCTATTAAGCGAGAAAAGTTAAACTGTAAAACATTATGTAAGGTTCACATTTGTGCCTGTAAATATGGAAGACCTAACATAAGCTATTCCACTGTCACCGTGCTTAACTCCTAGAAATGGGGCTTAGGAGGCTGGGGAGCAATGTGAAGGGGCCCTTTACATTTTTAGTCTTTCTTCTACTTATTTCTGTGTCATCTAAATTGTTTTCAAAGAACACATATTCATACGATTTCCGTTAAAAATTTTAAAAACAAAAGTCCTTAGCTGGGATATAGAGCAAGCCCAATAGACAGTCAACTTCTTAACTGGCCAACTGCTGTTCTGATTTACTCAGTTCAGGGCATGGAAACATCCACTCCTTTTGCTTCCTTCAAATGCTCTCCATTTCATTCTATACTAAATTCCACCCCTGGGTACACATCATAACAAAGGTCTTCCGGAGATCCACGTGGGAGCATGCACAAGGAGGCTGGCTGCAGCTTTATCTGGGGTCAGGGGGAGTTAAGGCAACCTGGTTGTCCATCAGTGAGAGGTGGATGGGTAAAATGTGGCAGCTGCACCCACCGGCTAGAAGTAACGTGACTGTTTTCAAACACTCAGAGCTGAGGGACAAAAGTGAGAAACAGAATGAGATCCAGATACTAAGGCATTGATGTCAACTTTTGAAACATGTGCACGAAACAACAGCACACGTTTTGTAAGAATCTATATAAACCCCAAAAAAAAGCACGTTAAATACACAAAGTGAATGGCTTAGAGATAGGGGAGAAGCAGAAGGGGGAAATAAGGATAAAAAGAAATAACAAACAAAGCAAGAAAGGGCTGTAATGAGCCGAAAATGATCACGCACCCTAAACTGAGTATATAATTAACTTCACCTGCTGCTCATGAGCTTAAAAAGGAGGGCAGGGCTTCCCTGGTGGCGCAGTGGTTGGGAGTCCGCCTGCCGATGCAGGGGACGCGGGTTCGTGCCCCGGTCCGGGAGGATCCCGCGTGCCACGGAGCGGCTGGGCCCGTGAGCCATGGGCGCTGAGCCTGCGCGTCCGGAGCCTGTGCTTCGCAACGGGAGAGGCCACGACAGTGAGAGGCCCGCGTACCGCAAAAAAAAAAAAGGAGGGCATAAAAACAGGTAACATTTGAGTGCTCGTTGTGTGCCCGTGCTTTATATGTATTAACTCATTTAATTTTCACAATTAACTTTCATGGGGTTTTCTGATCTCCAGTTATAAAGAGGAAACTGAGACCCAGAGAGGTGCAGCAACTTGCCCAAGGTCACACAGGGAGGAAGTAACCGGCAAGACTTGAATCCAGGCTGGCTGGCCAGCCCTGGAATCTGTTCTCTTCACCCCCACCTAGGCAGCTGACTCTACCTACCCTGCTTACAATGAGGAAATGGAAGCTCTGCCTTTCCTTCTCAGTACCACAGGAAGTTAGAATTAGAGCCTATATTACACCTCTTATATTATAAGACCTCTTATCCGAATGCAAAAAACAGACCCCAAAAGGCATGCTAGGAGGCACCTGGAGGCCAAGAAAACCCAAGCCAATGTCCCTCCCTCTGTGGCACACTTAGTCCCGCTGCTTCCAGACTAGATAGAAACAAAACAAAAATGGTTGGAAAAACAGTAACTTGGAACAAAAGACATGAAGGGTTAGGCACCAAGGGAGTGACAAGAGAGAGGACAAAACCTGCTTCCAGGCTTGTGACCCAGCCCCAAAGACAACAAGAAAGCCTGGGGTTCAGCCACTACAAGGCGGCGTTTATGAGCAACAAGACCCTGTGAGGACCCTGCACCTTGGCTGGGCCTGCCTCTCAGCGGGGATGGGGACTCCAGCCAGGGAACAAGGGGCTTTGCTGGGCCTGGTTTCCTCACGTCCCGGAAAAGCCCATGAGGCCCTGGCACGGGTGCTGATGTATCAGCTAATATCTCATTCAAGTTGTCAGCGTTCTGTTAGAGCCAATTCAGTGGGTAATTAAGGAAAAAGTTGGGACCAGATGGGAAAGCAGATGCTAGCTCAGCCGCAAGTACAGTTCCCTGCAACTGTCTGGAAAAGCGCTGGGCTGGCTAAGCCCAGGAGAGTAGGGCTGAAGCGACAGCAGCCCAGAGGGGAGTGGGAGAAAGGAGGTGCCCATTTTAAAGATAAAGAAACTGAGGTCCAGAGAGGCAAGAAGACTTGGGGGCTGCTGGAAGGATGAAAGAGAATGAGAATAAAAGGAAAACCAGAAGCTTGGAATAAAGGGGGTGATCTCCCCTGTGGCAGAACTGGACACAAGGCAGGACCCCCCAAAGCAGAACAAAGGACCTCTAGAAACAGCGAGAAAGGGTGGTGCTGTTCCAGCCTCAGCTCCGTCACTTCCTTGCTGCCTCACCTCAGGTAAGTCACTTTTCCCTTCTGTGCCTCAGTTTACTCATCTGTAAGATGGAGGAAAGGACCCCTGTGCAGCCCACTCAAAGGAACGATGAAGTTAATTACAGTGCCTAAGTGTTGGGGATAGGAGCCAGAATGCCAGGGTTTGGCTCCTGGCCTCCCTGCTCACCAAATGTGTGACTAATTTCACTTGGCCTCAATTTTTCCACCTGTAAAATGGGAGGAACAGTACATACCTCACAGGTATGTTGTGAGGATCCAATGAGTTAATAAGACTTAGTACAGCGCAAGACACAGTGTAAGTGCTCAAATGACAGCCCCTACTACAGCAAGTACGGAGCCAATAAAAAAGGACCACTGTTACGTTCATGGAGCCAGCTAGAAAAACACTGACGTTTCAGTGTTAAGTGAAAAAAGCAGGATATAAAATTGTATGCACTATGATGACAGTTATATTACACAACAGAAAAAAAGTACATCTAGAAAAAAGACAAACTTAATGAAGAGAACCACTAATCATGATTACAAAGTGATATAACAATCATGGATTTATTTTCCTTTAATTCTCTATATTTCAAGTTTTTAATATATGAATAACTGCTTTTATAACAAAAAGGGGAGTTAAATACAGTGAGTTTTAAATGTTGGGGAAATGGCTGGGCTTTTTCATTGGGTTCCTAAGTTATAACAGTAGCTGGGGCTTTTTCATTGGGTTCCTAAGTTGTAACACTAGCAGGACAGAATAAAAACAAAAACCAAAGGCAGTGGTTACCTAACCTGACACTGAACCCCAAACCTGTAAAAAGATGAAAGAGCAGAGTCCTGTAAGGAAGGGGACACAGGGACCACCAACACCCCACAGACTGACCACAGGAATATAAAAACAGGAGGTGCTATTTATATAAATTTTACATCTAGACCAGGTGAACTAGTCTAACATGAAGACAATCAGAACAGCGGTTGCCTCTGGGAGAGGAGGTGGCAACTGACAAAGGACACAAGGAGAGCTTCCAAGAGGCAGAAAGGTTCCATAGTGCAATAGGGATATGAGTTACACAGGTATATCCATTTATCAAAACCTTCAGCTACAACTGTCCATTTTACTTATGCAAGTTCTTCTTGAAACAGCTCTAATAATTTAATAACCACCACCATCATCGACTGGGGAGAGCAGGTGGAGGTATAGATGATGAAAGACTAGCAACATACTGATGACTGTTGAAGCTGGACAATGGAACATGAAGGGTCATTATACAACCTTGTTTACTCTGCATAGTTTTGAAACTTTCCATAATCATTTTTTTAAATAGGAGGAAAACAGTATGCTAGTTTTCTCAAAAAGTTAAACATGGAATTACTATATGATCCAGCAATACCACTTCTGGGTATATACCCAAAAGAACTGAAAGCAGAATCTCGAAGAGATAATAGTATACTCATGTTCACTGAAGCATTATTCATGATAGCCAAAATGTGGAAGCGACCCAAGTGTCCACTGACAGATAAACAGATAAAATGTGGTATATACACACAATGGGAGATTATTCAGCCTTAAAAAGGAAGGAAATTCTGACACATGCTACTATGTGAATGAACTTGGAGAACATTATGCTAAGTAAAATAAGCCAGTCACAAAACGACAAATACTGTATGATTCCTTTCATATGAGATACTTAGTCAAATTCATAGACAGACATAGAATGGGGGTCGCCAGGGGCCAGGGGAAGTGGGTCATGGGGAGTTGTTTAATGAATAGTTTCAGTTTTGCAAGATGAGAAAGTTCTGGAGATGGACAGCACAGCAGCATGAATGTACTTAACACTACTAAACTGTACACATAAAAATGGTGAAGATGATCAATTTTATGTGTATTTTACCACAATTAAAAACTAAAAGGAGGTCCTAAAAGTTAGAAGAGGATCTCACACACAAGTCGCCCACTGAAGACTTGGTGCTAGATGTCAGGGACAACAGGGACAAATCAAGAGGCATCACAGTGGATCATCTCACAGCCATGCTCCTCGAGATTCCGACACAGATCTGTTAAGGTGAAAACCAAAGGCAGCTGGGGGTGAGATGGAGGGGCTGTGACAGGACCTAGAGAGACCGCCCCCCTCCCCTTTATGGAATTTCCACATAGAAATCCCAGTGGCAGCTAAGCTTCTTCCAGGCAGAGCTTTTCAGTTCAACCCCGAGCCCATCAGGAAAGAATCTGAGCATGGCCTGCTGGGTATATCACAGTGTGGCTTTACTGAACCAAACTAACGATGGAACCCAGACTGAGAAAACCTACAGCCGCATCAAGTTCAGGCTGCTGCATCACTCATCCATCGTATCAACTTCTAACATCTGGCCCTCCCCTTTCAAGATCTGAGCAAGTGGCTACTGATATCATTTTAATACCAGACCAAAACATACCTTTCCTTATTTAGAATGAGTAAAGGACGCAAATAGGGGGAGGGCAAATGAAACAAAATTGTGTAACAAAAAAAAAAGGAGATAAGCCTTCCACTCAAGATGCAGAGAAGGGACATACAAAACATAGCTTTCACTCTAGGAAACTGAAATAAATGTTAGACACACTCTCCTTTGCCCTCTCAATAAAACTAAATGAGAGCAGAGTGAAATGAAAAGGAAGCTCAAGAAATTAAGGAGAACAAGGAACCAAATAAGGCCACTGCAGAATTAACAGCAGCATCAGAAGCAGTAAACAGCAGAACTGTCAGAATAAAAAACTGAGGATGTAACGCAAAGGATAAGCTTGAGAAGTACTCATAAAACTCAGAGGAAATAAATAAAAAGAGATTAAAATAATCAAAAGAAGAGATAATTATGGAAAACAAATAATAGGGATATATGGATATAAATGATTAAATGCCATTCCAAAAGGAGATGAGACCAGTGGAACACACGGAACAAAAATTTCTCTATTATTAAGAGCTAAATCTACCGACCGAAAGTACATACCATGTACCTAGCAAACGAAGTACAAGACACCAAACATAAGATATTGCCCGGAATAACCCTGGGATTTCATGGGGGAAAAAGAATATGACCGGCGTTCAGGAAGGATGGCGATGGGGTGCAGGAATCAACCACAAAAGTATAATACCATGTGGCCTCTGAACTACCTTCTTCCACATTAACAACATAAGACTCCAGAACATCTATAGAGTACTGAGAGAGAAAATATTTAACCCAAAATGCTCTATTCATCCAAGATGACATTTACATAAGAAGGAATCAAAAATATCTTCTTGGGCTTCCCTGGTGGCGCAGTGGTTGAGAGTCCACCAGCCGATGCAGGGGACGCGGGTTCGTGCCCTGGTCCAGGAAGATCCCACGTGCCGTGGAGCAGTTAGGCCCGTGAGCCATGACCGCTGAGCCTGTGCGTCCAGAGCCTGTGCTCTGCAACGGGCGAGGCCGCAGCAGTGAGAGGCCCGCGTACCACAAAAAAAAAAAAAAAAAAATTCTTCTTAGTTATACAAGTACTTAGAAAAAAAGAAAACTATAATTAGATGAAAGAAGTAAAAAAACAAAACAAAAAAAACAAAACACATTAGGTATTATAATAAATATAAACAGGGGTAAGTTCCAAAGACACAGATACTCAAAACTCCAGGTTTTTAAATATAAAAAACTACATGCCATCTGAAAGAAATATAGCAATTTTTTAAAGGGCATAGAAAGGTTAAAAGTGAAATAAATATATAAAATTTTATCAGGTAAGTTCCAACAACATGAAGTAGGAAGTGCTTTATAAAAATCACTGGAACTAAAGGTGAAAGCAGAAAACATATAAAAATTAGAAAAAGTATAACTGAAAGTAGAAAGCATAAAATAGGTCAAGGAGGGCCTATTTTTACAGATGAAGGGTACAACCCGTAATAAAATGTAGTAAGCAGGTAAATTTCTGTTAAATAACCTAGCAACAAAATATATACAGTAAAATGTAAAGAGCAAAAGGAATACAGTATGGGAAGACATAGTAAAGAAACATAGTATGGTAAGACATTAACAGACTCTCAAATTCTTGAAATAATAAATGAAAAAGCAATATGACTGGAGCCCTATAGGGAATCTGAAAAATGTAATTAATAATGATAATGATATATAAAATTGGGAAATATATGTATATAGCAAATAATAAACTCTAAAAGAGGAAATTACTACTTCTGCAAGCAAATGAAACATTTACACAAATTAATATTTAAAGAGGAATCCAAAAATGCCTATAAATTACCAAAAGCAGAACTATCACTGGCAACATTCTCTTAAAATAAACTAAAAATGAATAAAAATAAACACTAATGTTAAAAAGGGAATCACACAAAAATTTAAATTATATTTTGAAATAATCTGTAGGCTAAAGAGAGCATCAAAACTAAAATTACAGAATATTTAGAGGAGAAAACAGTAACAATACTTCACAGTAAGGTTTATGAGATGTGACCAAAAATGTACTCAGAGGAAAATTCATTGATTAAGCACCTTTATTACTAAACAGAAAAACATAAAGAGCTAAGGATTCCATTTTTAAAAAATCTAAAGAAAGCAGAAGGGTAGATTTATTTAACATATATATAATAATTTGGAAATTTTAGGTAGTTAGAATTGATAAATAACTTTAAAATTTTAAGAGGTGGGGTACAAAAGTAATAAATTGGCCTGGATATTAGCATTCAACCAAAAAATAAACAGAAAAAAATACAACTACAAGAAAATCAGATTAGGAAATACAACCAGAGGCATTTAAAATATAATATATATGTATATATTTTTTCTGTTGTTCTATGCAAATACAATTCAAATTCTTGATGAAAAGAATTTCTAAGAGGGCTTCCCTGGTGGTACAGTGGTTGAGAGTCCACCTGCCAATGCAGGGGACACGGGTTCGTGCCCCGGTCCGGGAAGATCCCACATGCCACGGAGCGGCTGGGCCCGTGAGCCATGGCCACTGAGCCTGCGCATCTGGAGCCTGTGCTCCACAACGGGAGAGGCCACAACAGTGAGAGGCCCACGTACCGCAAAAAAAAAAAAAAAAATCTAAGAAAATATAAATGACCAAAACTATTTCAACAAGAGCAAAAGCCAAAAAATTATTAAATTACAAAAGCCAAATTATTATTAAAAATTATTAAAGAAAAAATTATTATAACAGTGGAAAATAATTATCTCCAAAGCCTCAAAAGATAGAGTTTTAAAGACAAGTCCTTTTAAACTTTCAAAAGATAGATAATTCCCGTGCAATATAAATCATTCCTGGCAGGGACTACGAATAAACATGTGGCACGCATGCTTAAACTCTCATTTCCTAGACTCTTCCAAAACACTAAATTGTTTACACATGACAGGGCCTCAGAATCCTTCTCAACACAGCAATCTCGGCAGTCACCACCAATAGGGATGCAATCTGAAATGCATCTATCCTCCTGTTCCAGATCATTGAAAATGATGGAAAGCTTTCCAATTTACAACCCACTGTACTAGCAAAACCCCCATAAAAAAATGCCAAAAACAGCACACTAAAAATAAAACTGCAGGACAATCTCACCAGTGAGTACAGTCACAAATCTCTGTTAAATGGACTCAGGATGTATTAAAATAATGAAACACCATGAACGAAATGGGTTCCTTCTAGGATGGTTTAATATTAGGAAATCTATTAATATAATTCATCACATCAGCAGATCAAAGTAAGAAAAACATATGGCCAAATGGGTACATAATGAAAGGGCATTTGTTAAAAATCCATCATCCTTTTCCCCCCTCTTATTACTAGATAGCTTTATTGTGGGGGAGGGGACGATTCACACTCCTTGCAAAAGAAAAATTCAAACACAGAAAAGTAAAAATCATTCCTAAATCATACCACTCACCTGCATCTTGATAAAATTTAAAAAAGAAAAGAAAAGAAAGAAAGAAACGAAGGAACGAAGGAACAAACGGGGAGAAAGAAAGGGAAAAATACTCAGCAACTCAGAACGATACTTACTCAATGATAAAGAATACATATCGAAAACCAAAATAAACTTCATACTTGATTACAAAACACTAGAATGGCTCCCACTAAAATAAGAAACAATACAAGAGTATTTGTTATTCCCACTATTATTCAAATGGCTCTAGAAGGTCTAGTCAACCCATACTATATGGGGCAAAAGGGACAATATTGAGGAAGAAGAAGGGAAATGAGAGTATTGTTTGCATATATTATCACCTACCTAGAAACCCAAACAAACTACTGGAACTACGAAGACAATATAGTATGCTATCCACTACAACAATAACAAAAAACCAACACATAAAAACGGGTAGCTTTTCTATGTACTTGCACTAATTAGGCAAAATATACAATGAGGGAAATTATCCCACTTAAAATTGCAGTCAAAAATATCAAATACCTAGGAATATACTTAGAAAGAAATGTCCAGAACTTATGTGGAAAACTACAGAATTTTACTGAGGGTCATATAAGGGAACATGAATAAGAGACAGACCACATTACTGGGCAGAAAAACAGTATTGTGAGTATGTCCTTCCTACTCAATTCAATGCATACATTTATTGAATGTGGTTAAAGTCACAAGGTAATTTTTACATTGAAAAAAGTGATTCGAAAGTTCATCTGGTAGAATATATGAGCGAGACGAATGAGAATTTTGAAAACAGAATAATCGGGAGAGATGTTTATCAAATATTAAAATACCTTAAGAGCAACATTAACAGAAATAGGGTGGTACTAGAACTAGTTAATACATGGCAGGATCCACTGGGTCTGTTTCTGCACTGTAATCTATTCCATTTATCTGCCTGTCCATGCCTATGCCAGTTCCACCCACATTCAGTTATTGTAGATTTAAGATATTTTAATGTATACATTTGGAAAATACGACCTCCCACTTCCTGGTTACAGTGCTACACAACCAACTCCTCAATCCTTTCATAATCTTAGAACCACCCAGCCATGGATGAGGTGGGGCCTGGAAGCCATGCAGCCCTGGGGTAGCAAAAGTGAGACATCACAAATCAATCTTGGCATCTCTTTCCCACTATGGGCTAGCCACAGAACCCATAACCAACTACAGATAGAACGCATAATAAAACTCCTGGACATCTCAAAAGTCCAATCTCTTCATTTTACGGATGAACGTGTTTTTTATCCTCATGGCAATTCTGCAAGGCAGAGCAGAAAAAACTCGCTATCTCATACTCTAGACAACAATGTTTCCAAGAGGGAAAATAACACCCCAAACTCAGCTAAGGCCTGATAAGGGAGAGAGCCCTCAACACTTGGTCTTTCGCATCCAGTCCTACGGTCCTTCCACTCTCTGTGTCCTATACCCCAAAAGGACTCAGACAGACGAAAAGTGGGCCTACATGAAGTTTCCATCTTCTGTGCAAGAAAAAAATTCAGATGGAATTAGCCAAGCTAGGCCTCACGTAGGACTTACTATGTGTCAAGCACTGTTCTAGTGCTTTTAATATTTCCTCATCTAATTCTCACTATACCCATTTTGTAGATGATGAAACTGACATAAAGAGAGGTTAAGTAATTTTCCCAGAGTCATGTGGTCTAGAAGGGGCAGATCTGGGTTTTGCATGCAGGTAAGTCTGACTATAAAGTGTACATCCTTAGTCCTTCTGCTGTACTGCTTCTCAGAGCAGTCATCTAATGACTGTTTCTCCTGGGGCCAGAGCAGCACCACGAGCCCCAGCACTTGGTCCCACAACGCATACTCCTACCAGACCTCATGCTGGCCTTCTGTAAACTTACACTGTCATGAATATCTTCGTACATAAAATATTTTGATATTTGAAAATCTTCTCCTTTGTATATATTCCCAAAGAGGAATTACTGGGTCGAGGATAGATATTAGTTTAACACATTTCCATAACACACACACACACACACACACACACACACACACACACACACACACA